>NC_081292.1:73815000-74126710 GCF_030435805.1 Mustela lutreola
TTTTCTTCACTAAAGGAATGGTTAGGATTATTCTGTTACTTTATTTAACAAAGCATGTTATCAAAAAGATTTAGAACTTCAAATGTCTGAGATATATTTTTATATCTAGATCAAAGATGTCTGAGATATTTTTTTAAGAGAACAAAGGAGATGAAAGTTGTTTTTTGGGAAAACTACTTGTTTGGGGCTGAATTGTGATCCCCCAAATTAGTATGTTGAAGTTCTAAACTCCAGTACCTCAGAATGTGTCTGTATTTGGAGATAGGGCCTTTAACAAGGCAAAGTAAAATTAAGTCATATTGAGGCCTTAATCCAATCTAGTTACTATCCTTATAAAACAGAATTTGGGTGTAGGCAAAACACACAGACCTAGGGACAACCATGTGATGACATAGTGAGAAGGCAGCCCTGCAAACCAAGGAAAGAGGGTTGAGAAGAAACCAAATCTGCCAACACTCTGATCTTAGACTTCTAAGTTCTAGAACTGTTGTTTACATTTCTATTGCTTAAGCCACTCTGTCTGTGGTGTTTTATTATGGCAACCTGAGCAGACTGATATACTACATTTGTGTAAAAATAATCTATATTTATATACATATGTATTTGCTTGTATATGTATAGAAAATATCTTGAAATATAGACAAGCTGGTTGCAGTGTTTTCCATGGGTAAAGTAACTGTGTTGTCAATGACAAGGTATCAGAAAAAGACTTTTAGAAAGAGGAATGCAACCAGAGGAAAAGTTTGAATAACAGCTCCTGTCCATTTAATTAACATGGAAATTCATTTAGCCATACAACACCTCGACTAGACATCCATAAAATAGGGTGTAATATGGTCACTGACTGACCTCCTAGTATCTAAAAATGAACATATAAATAGTGTTATATCATTTGAGAAGTTTTTATCCACTTTAGAATAAGTGACAACTGGAGGACAAAGAAATATATGAACAGTGAGTAACTAACCAAAGTATTAGTTCTATGTGTCATGGAAGACTGAAGTTCAGAAGAAGCTGAGGATGAAAACATGTGTTAGTTCCATCCTGAGAAAGGAAAATAAACTGTGAAATAATCTTATTGATTATGGGCAGATGGTATAAAGTTGGTAGAAGAGAGAAAGGAAATAGGAATCCCCTATTTTATTTCTGTTCTCCCTGTCAAAGAGAATGCTCTTAAACCTGGAAAGGGTGGAAAATATATTGGGTACAGGGAAATTGAAACTGAAAGATAAGTAAGAGAGCATCCAGCTTCTCAAAATGAATCCACTTTTCTGTACCCAGATGAACTGTTCCAAGGTACCAAGAGAACTTGTCGCAGAGAGCCCTTGGCTACCATCAATAATCATTAAGGAGATAGTAGAGAAGAATAAATGTCATCCTGGTTTTAAAAAGTTTCATGCAGAAAAATGAAATTGGACCATTTCCTTACACCACACACGAAAATAGACTGAAAATGGATGAAGGACCTCAATGTGCGAAAGGAATCCATCAAAATCCTTGAGGAGAACACAGGCAGCAACCTCTTCGACCTCAGCCGCAGCAACATCTTCCTAGGAACAACGCAAAAGGCAAGGGAAGCAAGGGAAAAAATGAACTATTGGGATTTCATCAAGATCAAAAGCTTTTGCACAGCAAAGGAAACAGTTAACAAAATCAAAAGACAACTGACAGAAGGGGAGAAGATATTTGCAAACGACATATCAGATAAAGGACTAGTGTCCAGAATCTATAAAGAACTTAGCAAACTCAACACCCAAAGAACAAATAATCCAATCAAGAAATGCGCAGAGGACATGAACAGACATTTCTGCAAAGAAGACATCCAGATGGCCAACAGACACATGAAAAAGTGCTCCATATCACTCGGCATCAGGGAAATACAAATCAAAACCACAATGCGATATCACCTCACACCAGTCAGAATGGCTAAAATCAACAAGTCAGGAAATGACAGATGCTGGCGAGGATGCGGAGAAAGGGGGACCCTCCTACACTGTTGGTGGGAATGCAAGCTGGTGCAACCTCTCTGGAAAACAGCATGGAGGTTCCTCAAAATGTTGAAAATAGAACTTCCCTATGACCCAGCAATTGCACTATTGGGTATTTACCCTAAAGATACAAACGTAGTGATCCAAAGGGGCACGTGTACCCGAATGTTTAGAGCAGCAATGTCCACAATAGCCAAACTATGGAAAGAACCTAGATGTCCATCAACAGATGAATGGATCAAGAAGATGTGGTATATATACACAATGGAATACTATGCAGCCATCAAAAGAAATGAAATCTTGCCATTTGCGACAACATGGATGGAACTAGAGCGTATCATGCTTAGTGAAATAAGTCAAGCAGAGAAAGACAACTATCATATGATCTCCCTGATATGAGGAAGTGGTGATGCAACATGGGGGCTTAAGTGGGTACGAGAAGAATCAATGAAAGAAGATGGGATTGGGAGGGAGACAAACCATAAGTGACTCTTAATCTCACAAAACAAACTGAGGGTTGCTGGGGGGAGGGGGTTTGGGAGAAGGGGGTGGTATTATGGACATTGGGGAGGGTATGTGCTTTGGTGAGTGCTGTGAAGTGTGTAAACCTGGTGATTCACAGACCTGTACCCCTGGGGATAAAAATATATGTTTATAAAAAATAAAAAATTATATTAAAAAAAAAAGTTTCAGAGGGTGCCTTCCACAAACCACAGAAGTGTCGTCTTTTTCCTCTTATTCTTTGTGTCTCAAACTTGTTATGTTGTTATAGAATGAAGGCCAGCCTCTGGAACAAGTGGTTAATTATTTCAGATATGAGCTTGTGGAAAGGAAATTTGTAATCTCTCAAAACCAGAGTAGGTACACACAAATAATAAATAAATCGTGGTGGACCAACTGTTTTTTTTCTTCTTACATGTTACTTTTCTCATATCTTTATTATAGCTCTTGAGATGTTGTGAAGTATTTGTTTACATACACATTTCCTTGAATATACTGTGAGTTCCTCAGGATATGGATATGTTCTATTTCAGAATCTGAGCTTATAACATCCTATTAATTTTTTTTGGAGGGTTAAAAGCAATACCAGCTATAGGCAGAGTACATGTTTGTCAAAATTTCTAATCATGGATGTGTGATCAAAGTAGAGAAAATCTCTACAATTAATATTTGTAGCTTGTGGAATTGCATTATCCAAGGGGTTTTGGTGAGTGGGTATTAACTAGGGGGAGATCTCTCTTTCTTCACTATAAACTCTTATCTTCAGCCCAGCTTTGTTTGGAATCATAGAAGTCATAGATATGCTTGGAAAATTTATGAATCATGTAATACTTTATTGAGTACTGTACTGAGCTATGCTTGTGCCAAGGATAAAATAGTAAGTAGAGAGGAAGGGGAGGCTTAGTCCTTGCCATTGGGGCATTTGTAGTATGAAAGAAGGAACAGATAAATATACTTAAGTACAGTACAGGAATTGTCAGAGGAAACTCCAAGAGTTTTTTATAGGATAAGTTTATTTTTAAAAATATTTTATTTATTTTAAAGAGAGCACATGAGTGGGGGGAAATGGCAGAGGGAGAAGGAGAAGCAGACTCCCTGCTGAGCAGGGGCCCATGTGGGGTTCAGTCCCAGGACCCCGAGATAATGACCCGAACCAAGGCAGCTGCTCAACCAACTGGCGGCCGAGATGCCCCAGGATAAGTTTAATGTGGGAAATCTGGCTGAAGGTGGTGCCTACAAGACTTGTCTGGAAGCTGTACCTGCATAGTAAGGACTGATTTTACTTAACTCTATACTTACTTGAAGATATTTGGGGTGTGGAATATTCTGGAAGATTATGAGAATGTGGGTTGAGGATGAAGCTTCTAGATGGTGCTATGAGAAAAAGTACAGAAAACAAGGGGGTTACATAGTGTGGAATCTCACCTACTCCATACTCATCAGGCAGATGACCTAATTTAGTGGAAGTGAGGTTCTGCCTGAATCATGAAAGTAAGTAAGAGGAATCAGTGGAGAAAAAGGCAAATGTTGTAGATAGAAAGAACAATACCTACCATGTTATGAAGGCAAGACCATGACATCTTAGAATATCTAGAAATGTAATATGATTAGAGAACATAGACTGAGATTGAGGGAATATAATATGATGAGCCACGAAGAATAGCCTTGTTTACAAAGGTCAAGTCTGAACTTATCCCTGGAATGATGGAAGCAAATGTAGGTTTTTAACACTAGAATGAAACATACTCAGTGTGTTTTTAGAAAGATCCCTTGGACTGAAGAACAGATTGGAGATGCTACATCTGGAGGCAGGGAGCCCACTTAGAAAGCTGTTACAGGAACAGGACATATTGGCGGCTTTCCTGGGGAAGAAGAGGAGTGGAGGAATGGTAACATTGGTAGAAATGTAGGATCTATTGGCTGGGTTGCATGGGGTGAAAGGGAGGAGTCATATTAAATTGCAATGTTTCCAGCTTGGGCTCCTGTGACATTCATTGAGTTAAGACACAAAGATGAAATGTACACTTGAAATTTGAAGGGTAGATGAAGATTTGGCATGGTAGATGGTGAGAAACATACATATGCATAAAGACACTGATGTGCCAAGATATGGAAGTAACCTAAGTATCCACCAATATAGTTTAATGGATAAAAAAGATGTGATATATATGTATCCTATATTGGACTATTATTCAACCATAAAAAAAGAGTGAGATCTTGCCATTTGTGACAAGAATGGACCTAAAGTGTATCAGGCTAAGTTAAATAAGACAGACAGAGAAAAACAAATACCATATGGTTTCACTCATATGTGGAATTTAAGAAAAAAACAAATGCACAAAGAAAAAAAAGGGACAAATGAAAAAACAAACTCTCAAATACAGAGAAAAAATTGGTGGTTGTCAGCGGGTGAAGTGGAGGAGGGAATAAGGGAAATAGATGAAGGGGATTAAGAGGACACTTATTTTGAGCACTGAGAAAAGTACAGAATTGTTGAATCATTGTATTGTACACCTGAAAAAAATATAACACTCGATGTTAATGATACTTGAGTAAAAAGAAAGATAATGATATGAGAATCAACAGTATACAGATCAATTTATTATTACTATTATTTTGTTTGTCCTTGCCTTTAAGATATGGTGCAAAACATACATATGCATAGCAATGTTTATGACCCCCTAACATCCTTCTTTGGATTCTAGATTAAAAACCTTTGTTGAGGGAATAAATAGGATTAGTAGAAGGTGTGTGTATGTTAAAATGGATGAAGTCTTATCATGGGGCCCTGAGGAAAAATATACAGAGAATAATAACTTACAGGATGACTAAGGAAGAGAAGTTAAGGAGTAAAAAGTAAAACCAGGAATGTGTGTTATGGAAACCAACTGAAAATATTTTAAGTATGAGAAACTTGCTAAGTGGTGTAAAAGATGGATTTGATAATACATCAAATGAACAAATGGGCATATCTATATTTTAAGCAGCTAGAGTGATACAACAAATCCAAGAAGAAGAAATTTAAGTATTATTAAATGCAAAATCTTATACTTGGATCCAAATAAACAGTTGAAAAATGATAGAAAAGCAGCATTTTTATTTAACTGAAGTACATGGAAGATTTAAGACTTGTATATATCAACAGAACAATCTTTGCTCACAATAATGTATATAGAGTGAGAATAATAAGTAATAGTCCCATTCTTGGTACTAAGTAGCAGTAAATAGTTTAAAATTTTCCTTTGTAGACCACAGATAGGCTAGAAATATAAATATCTTAGAAACTATAAATGGATGCTATGAATAGAAAGGATGGCTTTGATTCATCAATTCAGTAAGAATTCCTAGTAACTACTTCTGGCTAGAAGTGGCCGCTCCTTAAATAGGTATGTTGGTCAACACTGTGGAAGGAGTTTAAGCAGAAGTTAGATGACCAATGTCTGCAATATTCAAGAGATTAATTAGGCCATATTTAGAGGGTTGGATGAACTTTAAGTTTTATTCTGGTTATACTATTTTAAGATTTGAAGATTTCTACCAAGCTTTTGTAGTATAAGCTTTAGTAAAAAAGAGAAAACTATGTGTTCTCCCAATCATTTTATTATAATGTACATCATATCCTTATAATACATTTTATTATTGTACCCTCTAGGTTTAGTCTTTCTGGGACTGTAGTGATTTTACAACCCTAATAAACTTTATATAAGAAGTTATATTATGAGTATTCAAGTGTTGAATTTTCTTTTAAAGATTAACCACTTGGATGTTATAAAATAAAAAGTAGTTGCTAAAGCAATTGTTAATTATGTTAAAAAAAAAAAAAAGAGCGAGTATGTCTGCTTGTCCTCAGAACATACAAGTCACAGAGAGATGCTTATTAAAATAATATTTAAAAAAATTTTTCACTTCAGAATTATATGATACAAGTGACTATCATCAAACTCTTAGTACTTTGACTTGATCATTGCTTTGAAAATCTTAATGATATTGGAGATACAACAATTTTAATTAATAAATAGAAAAGAAAGTTTCTATAAAAGCTGAGGCAAACAATTTATTAAACAGTAATAACACCAAGAACTTTCCCCCTTGTTCTGACAATATTATAACACTGCTGAGAAAAGTGGTTTGAAAACGAAAATCAAGAAAACTTCTAATCACAAGGTAGAATTTGTACAAAATGATCTGTATTTAATGTGTAATGTTATTCATACATGGTTGAAGAAAGTATGCTCCAATCCTGACTCTTTTCCCTAGTTGCTAGAGAAAGGAAGGCTGTACCTGCTTTGGAGCTTGTCTCAGAATGTCTACCCACAAAATTTTATTCCAGCCAGAATTCTAGTGCCTTGTGATTTTGCCAAGAAATAAGGGAGAAAAGATTCCTAAGGTGGCTATTTCAGTGCAGCAAAGAGAAGGAAAGGCTGTATGTTTTCTATGGCCCTGTGTAATTCAGATCCAGGATGACTCATTCCTTATAAGTGAGAATACGCTTAAAAACTTAGCCCATTTTCTTCTCCTTCAGGCTTTAGTGTCCACATCAGCCAAACCAAGCAAAGAGTTCACTTTGAAAGAAATCTCACACAGACAGCAAAACTTGACCACAAAAGACTCGTTTGTGAAGAGATTATCATCAAGGCAGCTTGTGGTTATGATTTGGGACAAAACAGATTCATAGGAGTCATAGTTCTTTTAAACACATTTTTAAACTTGGACCATATAAAAATTGGTATCCTATTTCACACCAAAAAAACAAAAAGTGTATGAGACTATCTTCAAATAAACTCATTGATATGCAAGTAAGTAATTAGATATAAATATCATGAACTGTAATCAATATTATTATTTTAAAATGATGTTTTATGTATACAAAGGCATGTGCTATATTAAGCATGCAACCATGGTCTCTAATACCATTCCCACTGTAGATTGCCTCTACAGACCAAGGGGCAATCCCAAGGCTGGGCATAAACTTTTGATGCCAGAAAGTAAAGAACTGCTTAAAAAATGATAAAAACATATGAAACAGAGAAGCCAGATTGAAGGGGCTCCCACTGCCCAAATACAGGAAAATTTGAGCACCAAAATAATTAAGAACAGTGAAGAATGTTAAACCATTGGAAGAAAGAAGAATCTATCAGTTCATATCAGTAACAAAAAGATTATTGGTGAGTACACAGATGATAGATCAGGTAGATATATGATAGATAGATAAATAGATATAGGTAGGTAGATAGATGGATGATAGATAGATGACAGATTGACAGGCTAATAATGATAGAAGGGTGAGTCAAAAACTAATGGTGGAAGGAGGGGTAAACTTTAAAAATCATGATTTTGTATCTCTCATAGTAAAAATTGGATCAAGCAAGAATTAGCAATGGATGATCAAAGTAAGAGGAAATTCATATGAAGAGCAGGATATTTACATAGTTATAAAGAATCTCCCCATAGACTGGTGATTGGTAATAATACGGTACAAAGATCAGACAAAATATTGGCATAATGCTCAAAATCAACATCACCAGCGAGAGGCAGATGGACACTCAGTGCCACCAGATGTGATGACGCTGAGACAGGCACCACATCACTTAAGGGTCTTTCCAGTCATGACCATAAGAAAACATTGACGAAGTCAAAATGAAGAATGGTCTATTTAAAACTAAAGCAAGTTTATTCTTCAAAAATGTTAATGTTGAAGAAAACGAGAGACACAGAAAATATTCCAGATGAGAGGGAATTGAAGAAATACATTAACTGCATGCAGTAACTGATTTGAAAGTTGACTGCATAAGGAGGGAAAAACATCCCAGTAAGCAGATTGCTCGGTCAGCTGGCAAAACTGGAATTCACACAGTAGATTATACAAAAGTGTTCTAGCAAATTGATCATCCTACTGTGGTTAGGTAACAGAATCTCTATGTTCTTAGGAAATGTGCATTGAAGTCTTGAGGGGTAAGGTATATGCAGCTTAGGTTCGATTGATTCAGAAGATAAAACATTCATGATACAGCAAAAGGGGTAAGTTGTTAATAATATTTTGGGTACAAATTTAATTTGAATAAAAGATGTATATGTACGGGAGTTCTTTGTAATGTTGATATTTTTGCATTTTTGTACTATACTTTTTGCAAATTTTCTTTAAGTGTAAAACTATTTTTAAATAATCGTTTTTTTTAAATGCTTATGCTAGATCTTTTAGGATAAAGAGGTACAATATGCAATCATGTTGTCCTGTAATCCAAATCCTAATTGGGGTGGGAGATCTAACACATGTATGGAAAACTACTACTGAGGATGGTACATGAAAAAGTAATTTCCATAAAATACTTACTTTTCTTATTGCTTTTTGAATACATACTCCTTTTGACACTGTTAACTTTCAGAATAAAACAAATATAACTCTGATGCTATTTAAATTAGTGTCTTTCCATTAAATGATTTTATAGTTAATTTGCTTAACCCTGATGTTAAAAGTGCATTAAAAAAAAATCAAAGTCAGAGAAATGCCTCACTTCAATGGTAGTCTCAGGTATTCATAATGTAGTGTTCTATTTTTTAGAATGTACTTGAGAGCATAAGCATGGAAAATTTACAAACATTCCTCACCAAAGCCAAATGTGGAGAGTGGAGGATGGGAAACAATATTGATTAAGATGCAAGGACCAAAGTTTAACACTTACTCAGCAGCCATACTTTACTTTTGAAGAACTACATTTATTATGGTGGCAATCCACATAAAAGCAGCAAATAGTCCTACAGAACAATGCTGGAAAAAAGAAAAGATATGGAGCAAACTTCTCTGTAGTGAGTCTCTTACAACCTGGCTCTGTTTTTTTCTCTACTATTACTGGGGTCACCATTCAGGATAACTAGCACATTCCAGATCACCCACATGATGTGCCAGTCTTTGGGTACCTTGATGTTTTCATGACTAATGGTAAATGGTAATTCCACAGTTCAGTTCTACAATCACCCTCAAGCTACTTTCAACTCCTGTGCCCCTTCCTTCTTCCAAAACGTTGCTGGAGAAATATACACAACTCTGCTGGCTGGTTTCATTTTAATCTATGCCTACGGAGCTTAGTGAGTCCTGAGTACTTCTCTGCATTTTTAACTATCACTCCCTAATCAATTGACTCTCCCAACTGCCCAATGCCTCTTTCTTTCTTTCTTTTTCTTTCTTTCTTTCTACTTCCTTTCTTTCTTTCTCTTTCTTTCTTTCCTCCTTCCTTCCTCCCTCCCTCTCTCCCTCTTTCTTTCTTTCTTTTCCACATATTTATTTGACACAGAGATAGAAAGCACATAAGCAGACGGAGAGGCAAAGGGAGAGGAAGAAGTAGGCTCCCCATTGAGCAGGTTGTTGCATGTGGGGCTTGATCCCAGGACCCTAAAATCATGACCTGAGACGAAGGCAGACACCCAACTGACTCAGCCACTTAGGTGCCCCCAAATGCCTCTTTCTTGATACCTCCTCTCTCTCTGTAAGCTCATTATCTTTACTTCTATAATCATTATCTCCTTTTTTTAACTGAGAAAATATAGGTAATTAGAAGAGGTCTAAGTAACACCAAATTTGCCATTGTTTCTGCATTTGCCTTCCTTCTGATTTCAATGGGTTTACTGGTCCTGATCCTCTACTATACACAGGATGCCTAATCTACACTAGGACTTTGCTCCTGCCATTATCCCTTCTCTCTCCTCCAGCAATAAGTTTATCCTCTCTACTGCCACCTAATCATCCCGACCCCACATCTGTCTTTAATCTCAATCTACCTCTGCATATGTCCTTTTCTATTTAATCACTTTCAGTCCCTGAATTCCATATTTATATTTGACAGCAAACATTTGACACCTTATTTGTATTTCTTATGGACATTTCATGCTGTCAAAATAGATATTTTGATCTTAACCCTCCCCGTATTGCTTTCCCCTTGTTATTTTCTTTCCCACCAAATGATACCATCATTTCATATCGTTGCAAGGGATAAAAGTCTAAAAGGCTGGATTGTTTCTTTACTTCCCCCAATCCATCCAATCTGGCCACTTTTAACTAATTTCTATAGTTACCGCCATGGTCTAAACTACCATCATGTCTTTTTACCTTAAGGACTTTCAAAGTAATCACCGAAATAATAATATCCACTAGTAGTTTCTACTATTCCCCATACATGATTGACTTGGTGCTTAAAGTTTGAATAAATTATCACATTTATTCTTTACAACACTATTTTAAAGTAGAGATTTTTTTTATTTAAAGGCAATGAATAAAGACTCAAAAAGAATAACTAATTCACTAAAGGATTCCATAGCTGGTAAATGCTGCAACAAGCCATGCTCACGTTTATTACCACAGCAAAGTAGCTCTTTCATCTCACACTTTCACTTTTTAACATACAAAGTTTCATTGCAACAGAAGAGACTAATAGAAATGCAGCATAACTTGTGGAGACTTTGAGAATAGAAAAAAAGCATAGTCTGAAGCTCAGAGCATCAGTATCTGGTTAGTGAGAAGACTATGAGGAGGAAGTGTTCGAGTTCAGCTTTGAAAGAAATAGTGTATGACAAAGAACTGGGCCCCAAAGTAGAATGTAAACGCACACTTGTGATGGTATGAGCAAGTCAGCAGCTCCTGCAGTAGCGAAGTTAGACCAGGAAAGATGATGAAGCAAAATCTTCTTGACCTTGAAGGACAAGTCCTAGAGTTTATACATTAGTCTACAAGAAATATATGAACCAGTTTTTCTATAGTGAACAGCCTTAAAATGTCAGGGCCTTGCAAAAGCAAAACCTTCACTTTCATGTTCACAAACCTGCTGGTCAACTGTTTCCCTGAAATTGATTAGGGTAGACTGAACCAGGCTTGACTTTAGGCTTCCAGTTCAGGATCAGGTGTGTTCCACCTGTGGTTACCTGGGGAATGCATTTCTCATGACGGATCACTGGCAAACAAGACCTCAGGGGTCACATGTGATGCCTCCTAGGCTCTGGCTGGGACCTGGCTGGCACACTCTCACTTCTGCCCCATTCCATTGCCGAAACAGGTCACATGGCTAAGCCCATAGTGGGAGACACTGCAGAATTCCGGGGCAAAGTGGGAAGAATGATGAAGAGGGGATACTAATTCTCAGGCCATGTACAGCATTTAAGGTATTTGAGAAGATCCTTAGAGAAAGCAATCATGACAGAAGATAGAGGTAGGGCTAGAAGAAGAGACGAGAATCTAAGAGATCAGACAGGAAATTACTGTAACAATTGTGAAGGAGGTGATCAGATCCTTGGCTACTACAACTTCAGCAGGAAAAAGAAAGAAATTAGAAGGGAAAAATACAGTACGGTAGCAAGGAAGACCTGGTGGGACTGGGTGACAGCCTAGACATTGGGAAAGAAGTAAATTCAGCATGACTCAAGGATCTGTTGGCAGAAAGTTTTAAAAAGGGAAATAAGGTGCTGAATTTGGAGGAAAGATGATGAATTTGCTTTCTTGCTTTGTAATGAGTTCTGGTGCTATCTTAGAACTAACCTCTCCCCCTCCATAAAAGGATTAATGTAGGAAATGGGAAAGGTTTCTCTACTTCTACCTCAGGGCAAAAACCTAGGCTGCCCTGACATGCTTTGCAGTAGGTCTATGGCAGGAAGTTTCTCTATTTCTATCAACTTTACCTCTAGAGGTTGTGGACATGAAATGTGTGTGGTACGTGGTGGTAAATACTCCTATGTGTTCCTTGGGCTCTCTGCTTACACTTCCCCATCATGGGGCTCACTGCCTTTAGTGGCCAATATCCTGTTTCCTCTCAGCTATACCATGTCTTTATTCACTTTGTACCCCTGGTATCTCCAAAGGAGTCTGGTTTTTCAGGATTACATTTTCCAGCTTCTACCATAGACAAAGGCAGGGAGAAGAGAGGTTTAATGTGCGCTGAGTGAACTAGCTCATTTTCCACATTCAATACTAACTGTTAAAATTTATTGCTAAGAATGTAAAACTCTGAGTTGATTTTCACTGATTTATTTTTTAATCCTTTGACAGACAAATACAGCAAAATGGCTAGGCTTGCAAAAAACATTCTGAAAATTGAGTCAGATATTTAATATTTAAATTGGAAAAAGTGTCAGCTCTAGATCCAGCGGTATAAAGAATGAAAACAATTTTCAAAGACAGTGAAAGGAAAGCCTCTATGGCTACTGATCACCAGGACAAAGGAAGAAAGATGGTAAAGAGAAAGGCAAAGCAACAAGAAAGCTAGGTTTATTTTTAGTGTATCTTTTCAGCAGAAGGAAATGAGGACATTTTTTATAACAAAGGCCATTTTATAAGAGATTGGATGGTGTCCTTCCTAAAGTTACAGAATCACTTGAGAAAAATAAAGTGTTGGAAGTCACCAAAAAAGTGTAACACTAAGTGAAGATTTTTTTAAACAGAATGCAAAAAAAGTAAAGATACATATATTAAAGTTTCTTTGAAGAGTTCTCTGAGGAAAAACAATTTAAGTCACCATTACAGATAACATTAATGCTTATGTATGCTGATCCTAGAATATCATCTTAAAGCATTATCTTAAAAACTGAGTACAAGAATACAGATGTATGCATTTTTTAAATATATCAGGATATTTTCTTGAATGTGTTTAGTTTGTATGTTTAGGCTAGTCAAAAGTAAAACTGTTTACTGTGATTCACATTTATTTTTCTTAAATTAGTAATTAATTTTTAATATTCTCCGAAGTATTTTTACTAATGAATATTTTACAATTTCCCCCTTTATTCTGTATTGTATTTTTAGCTGGCAGAGGAGAAAAACAACTTGACATGTGGATCAAAAGCAGAAAATAACTAAGTGTCTCCTTCCTTATTTCTTGTATTTTCTCTATGACCCTGAGCCTATGCTCTAAATTATCCATCTTTATTCGAAATGTGTATAAAATACATTCATAGGAAACCTATGAATCACTAATTAAGTAGACATAGTTATGCTTTTTTAACCAAAAGAGGTGAATAATAAACCTGGCTGCTTTTACAATGAATGTGAAACTAAATAGATGGAATTTCCTGCCTAGGTAAAGGTTTGTGGGACACATAGAAATGAACAATTGAAGTGTTGTAAATTTTGTCTCTAAAACACTGAAATCTGAAGACATTCCATTTTCTTATCTTGATCCATGCTTAATAGCACTTGGGTTTCTGCCAGATGACCATGGCATTATTTCCATCCCTGAAACTCTGACAAGTCTGTGTGGGACTTACAACTTTTTCCCAGACTCTCGTTTTTCCATTTTGCTGCTACTTGGTGACTGGGTGTTTTTTCTGAATTTTAGCATCTTGGATGTGTGTCTAAGGATGACGAAACTAAGGATAAAAACCATACACAATTCTGATCCCTCAGTCATACCCACTTGACTTGGGATATTCCTTCAGCAATTAAGAAAGTGTTATTTATTACTTTTTCTTTTCATGATGTATAAATATATTTTATTTATTCAAGAATAAATAACTCAACCTCAGATATAGAGCAAATGTTTAAAACATTAAGGGTACTATACTCATGCTTCTTTCTTTGATTTGTAATGTTTAGGTTCAATTGGTTTGACCAATTTCACAGGGTTTTTTGGGACAAAGTCCCAGTGTTCATATAATCTTTTCATGTAATGCTTTTCTTCATGATTGATTAAGAATTATAAAGTCCTCAGTAACCATAGTACACTTCTTTCTCTGCTTTTAAAGCAATCCCTCACTTCTTTTTAAACCAGCCTGAATGGATTTATCCTTTGGAAGAAAAACCTACATTATGGAGCAAGACCTTATTTTCAAAGCACAGGGGTAGAGGGCAAACCTAAAGACAGTGTCAGACCAACCCGAATACAAATCCTGATTCTATCTACTACTTGTGTGATCTTCAAAAAGAAAGTCCATCTGCCTGAACTTCATTTTCTTTCTTCATTTGTCAAATTGGGATAATAACTCCACTTGAATGTTTATTACTGGACATAACGAAGTAAGTCCATTCATGAAGTACCTCCCATACTGTATGTTCCCAATGACACTGTTTTCCCTTTTCTATTTTATTCTTGTTAAAAAAAAAGTCACTCCAAATAACAAAGTTACCCTTATGCCCATGTAGCACTATGTCTTTCTCACACAATTCCCATGGAAATCCTTAGTCTAAGACTGTGCAAATGAATAACAGATTTACTGTTTATTATCACCATTTTGATTTTTATGTCTGGAAATTTATTTTAAAATAAATAGCATAAAATTTCTACAAAAACATAAAAATTTTAAATTGCTCTTGACAATAAAAACACTGTCCCCCAAGCTAGTGTAAAATGCTGGTTGAAATGAATCATCTTTCCTCAAGTGTTCCTAGAGTGAAGGTAGTAGACAAACATTTGTGATGTGGGAAAATTCCTTAAACGCTGCATCTCAGTTTCCTTATCTATAAAATCAAGATAAAAACAGTACCTTATCACATAAGATTGTATAAAGATTAAATATGATAATGAACATAACTGTTGGCACATTCAAAGTTAATTTCTTTGTTATCATTACCATCATCACCTTTACCATTTTCTGATTGGTTAGAATCCAGGCTCTTCCTGATTTAGGAAAATTTATCAACACTCTTAACTTCCCCTTTCTCATAGCCCAATAGAAGGAATAGTCAAACCCCAGGCCTATACAGCACTTAACACTGTACCTGGTGGAGAATAAGCACTCAAGGGATCCCTGAGTGACTCAGTCAATTAAGCATATGACTCAGTTTCAGCTCAAGTCATGCGGCCAAGGTTGTGAGATCGAGCCCTACATTAGGCTCCGCGCTGGCGTAGAGTTTGCTTAAGATTCTCCCTCTCTCTGTGTCCCCCTCCAACTTGTGTGCCGTCTCTCTCTCTCAAAAAAATAAAAGAATAAGCACTCAAAAACATTAGTTGTATTATTGTAAATATTCCAGATACATGGATTTATTTCTACAGCTGAACTTTTCATGAAAAATGAAAACAGAAAGAGTTTTCTGTTGACCTGGACTTATCTTGTGGTTAAATTGTTTTATGTCCTCTCAATCTCTTCTCATCAGTTCTTTCTTGAAAGAGGCTACTCCTATATTATGTTCTATCTGATTCGGAGGTGTTCCCATTCACCTACATTGGACTACTCCATCCCAACCTCCAGGCTCCAGTGCTTGAATCCATAACTGCAGATCTTTACTGCATTACCACCCCCAGCTCACACCCAGCCACCCACACCCAGCCCTGCAACAGCTTCACTTTCCAACATTCTCAAAGTACTATTTTCAATGTAAAGGGTTTGCAGATGTCTTTTCATAAACTTATTCCTAGGCAT
Organism: Mustela lutreola; assembly: GCF_030435805.1. Taxonomy (NCBI): domain Eukaryota; kingdom Metazoa; phylum Chordata; class Mammalia; order Carnivora; family Mustelidae; genus Mustela; species Mustela lutreola. Next base: position 73,830,822 of record NC_081292.1, read on the forward strand.
TTCTTGGGTTATTCAGTGTATCTATTTCTTCTTCAGCAAACTTTAGTAATTTATGTCTTTCAAGGAATTTGTCCATTTCATATTATTGAATTTTTTGGTATAGAATTTGTTGTATTATTCCCTTCTTATCTTATTATTATCTCTAAAAACTATATAATTAATCCTTTTCTCATTCCTGATGTTTATAATTTGTGTCTTGTCTCTTTTTTTTTTTTTTTTTTTTCCTCCTTGATCAGTCTGGCTACAATTTTGTCAATTTTATAGGTATTCTCAATAAGCAGCCTCAGATATCTTTGTTTTTCTCTGCTGTTTTTCTGTTTTCTATTCCACTGTGGCTATGATTTTTTATTGTTTCTTTGTTCTACTTATTGGGTTTAATTTACTTTTCTTTTTCTAATTGCTTAAGGTGGAAAGAAGCTTAAATCAATTTTTTGAGACCTTTTACTTCTCTAATATTAAGACAGTTCTTGTGATACATCTTCCCAAAAATATTCCGTTAATATATCCTGTGTTTTTATTTTCATTCAATTCAGAATATTTTTCCTATATATATTTTGACTTTTACTTTGAAAGTATGTAGTGTGGAACTGTGTTATCTTGGGTCCATATATTTGGGAAATTTCCAGAGATATTTCTATTATAACTATAAATTTGTCTATTTCTCCTAACTGTGAGTTAAACTATTTCTCCTTACATTTCCATTAGCTTTTACTTCTATATTTTTAATCTCTATTATTCAGTACATAAAAGATACCTTTTTCTTTATTAGACAACCTACTTTATCCTTATTAACATTCTTTGCTCTACCCACTTTGTCTGATGAATGTAGTCACTCCAGTATTCTTTTGATTAATTTTAGCATCTCCTATCTTTTCCATGCTTTTATTTTTTAACTTACTTGTGTCTTTATTATTAAAGTGTGTTTCTTCTGGGGAGCATAACATTAAGTTTTACTTTTTGTCTCTAATGAATCTGTCTTTTAATAGGAGAATTTAAACTCCTGTGATTAGTGGTATTGTTAAGTTATCATTTTGCTCTTTGTTTTCTATTTTATCCATCTGTTCTTTGTTTCCTATTTCCTCTTTTTTTGTGCTTTCTTTTGGGATTAATATATAATTAATAACATATACTATATATTGTATATAATAAAATAACATACATATATAACTATAAGGTATAGATATAGTAATATATAAGAATAAATATATTTTACTTATTAACACATGTTAATACATAATATCTCAGTCAGCCACATGGTTACCCACAAGAATAAGCAACCGATGCACCTACAACCATTCTGTACCCATATGACTATTCTGGTTTTCACTTTCAGTACAGTACTCAATAAATTATATGGGTTATTCAACACTTTTTTATGAAATAAACTTTATGTTGGATAACTTTGCCCACATGTAGGCTAATGTAAGTGTTCTGAGCATATTCAAGGTAGCCTAGGCAAATCTACAATGTTTGGTGGGTTAGGTGTAGTAAATACATTTTGACTCATAGTATTTTCAGCATATGATGGGTTTTTCATGATGTAACCCCATCCTGAGTAAAGGAAGATGTATACAATAATATTTATGGAGCATCTGGGTGCTCAGTCCATTAAGTAGCTGCCTTTGGCTCAGGTCATGATCCCTGGGTTCTGGGATAAGCCCTGCATGGGGCTCCCTACTCAGCAGAGTGCCTGCTTCTTCCTCTCTCTCTGCCTGCTGCTCTGCCTATTTGTGCTCTCTCTCTCTAATAAATAAGTAAGATCTAAAAAAAAAAAAAAAAAAAAAGACTAATATTTAACCAAATATCTGGGAACTATGACTTAGCCAAATTGACACATAAAGTTAGCCATCTCAGACTCTATTTTCACTCTTTTGTTGGCTAATGAGTAACAATCTTTCTTTTATATTTTAGTGATTGCTTTAGGAGTCACATTAAGCCTCTTCACCTCTTGCCAGGCTCCCTTCAAATTCATACTACATCATATCAGTTGTAGTACTAGGCCTTTAAAAGAACATACTTCCAGGATGCCTGGGTGGCTCAGTCAGTTAAACATCCACCTTTTGATTTTGGCTCAGATCATGATCTCAGGGTCATGAGATCAAGCTCTGTGCTCAGTAGGGAGTCTTCCTGAGATTCTCTCTCTCCCCTTCCTTTCTCCTGCATGCTCTCTCTCTCTCTTTCTCTCAAATAAATAAATAAATAAATTTTTAAAATACATTACTTCTATGACTTCTAATCTCTTTTCTGTTATTTTCATACATTTTACTTTTACGTATATTGTTTCACCCATACATTGTTATTACTTGTTTAACTATTTAATTAACTTTTAAGGGGTTTTAAATAATAAGAAAATAACCTTGAGCCATTACCATTTTTAATGCTCTTCGTTCCTTTGTGTTGATCCATATTGCCATCTGGTACTTGCTTATTTCTGTCACGGGACTTCTTTCAACATTTCTGCAGTGTTGGTCTTCCAGTGTTTCTTTCAGTTTTTGTATGGCTGGAAAAGTCATTATTTTACCTTCATTTTTGAAAGGTATTTTTTGCTGGGTATAGAATTCTTGGTTGACACGTTTTTTCCTTTTCTTTTTCTTTTAATACTTTACTGTTGTTTTTCAGTATCTTGTAACTTTCCTTGTACCCAACAAATCTGCTCTTGTTCTTACCCTTTGTCCCTTTAAATGGAATGCAGGCTTTTTTTCTGCCTGCTTGTAAAATATTCTCTTTATCATTATTTTTGAATATTTTTCCCTAGTGTACATTGGTGGAATTTTCTTCATGTTTCTTGTTCTTATGGGTTTATTAGTCTTCTCCAAAGATAAGTTTAGAGTTTTCATCAAATTTGGAATGTTTGGTCATTGCTTCTTAATTTCTTCCCCCTCTTCTGGGGGATCTAGTTACCTATACACGATGATGCTTGAAGGTATTCCATAGAACACTGATGCTCTTTTCATTTCCTAATTCTCTTTTTTTTCCATGCTTCTTTTTGGAAATATTTTTCTATGTCTTCATGTTCATTAACTTATTTTTATTTTGTAATATCTAATTGGACCTTAATATTAACCAGTGTGTTTCCATCTCACACATTATAGTTCCCATCTCTGGAAGTTTAATATCAAGCTTTACAAAAATGTTCCATGTTTCTAATTAATTATTATAATAACTTTTAATGTCCTCACTTTCTAATTCTAATGCCTGTGTCAATCTTCAATCAGTTTCAGTTGACTGACTTTTCTCTTCATTAACCCACTGAGCCACCCAGGCACCCCTGACTTTTCTCTTCATTGTGGGTTGTATTTTCCTGCTTCTCTTCATGCCTGGTAATTGTTAACTGAATGACAAAACCTGTGAATTTTACCTTATTGGTGCTGAATATTTTTGTATACCTATAAGTGTCCTTGAGCTTTGTGCTGGGTCCCTGGTAAGTTATTTGGAAACCATTTGATCTTATCTGGTCTTAATATTAGAATTTGTTGCATGGGAATAAACAGTCTCAGTTTGGGATAATATTCCCTACCAGTGAGATAAGATCCTCCTGAGCGTCCTTCTCAATATCCCATAAATGGGGAGATTTTGCCACTGTTGCTGGAAAATCATATCTCAATTTTTAAAATTTGCATTCATGGGACACCTGGGTGGCTCAGTGGGTTAAAGCCTCTGCCTTCGGTTCAGGTCATGATCTCAGGGTCCTGGGATAGAGCCTCGCATAGGACTCGCTGCTCAGCAGGGAGCCTGTTTCCTCCTCTCTCTTTCTCTCTCTCTCTCTCTGCCTGCCTTTCTGCCTACTTGTGATCTCTGACTGTCAAATAAATAAATTAAAAAACATTTTGTGTTCTCTTGCTTTTTATACTTTACCTCATACTTTTTTGAAAACTGAGTAACAAACTTGAAGTTACTTGTGTAAGGCCAAACTGCCAACATAGTTGGATTAAGGTCCCCAGGAGGGATGCCTGGGTGGCTCAGTCCAATAAGTGTCTGCCTTCTGCTCAGGTCATGATCCCAGAGTCCTGGGATTGAGTCCCACATCAGGGTCCCTGCTCAGTGAAGAGCCTGCTTCTCCCTCTGCCTCTGCCCCTCTCCCTGCTCACACTCTCTCATGCTCTCTCTCTCTCTCAAATAAATAAATAAAATCTTAAAAAAAAAATTCCCCCAGGAAATCATCATCTGTTTGGAGGTTCTGTATTACAGAATGGAAATAAATAAGAACCCTTTCTAGAAAAGTCAGATCAGAGCAGTACATTTTTATGCAGTAAATTGTGAATCTTAAACAGTAGTCCTTATGTCAGCATTTTGCACATCATTTTGACTGTCTGAAGCTAATTCATTAAAATGGGGATCACTGGGAGACATTTTAGAGGCTGCTTATTGCAACCACTGTGCTGGTCTTTCTAGGAAATATGGTCAGCTCTTTCAGTAATTAGTCTCCATCCTTTCCTTCAAGAAATTTCTTCTTGCGGTTTTTAGAATTTAAAGAATTTTTTGTGTGTTTTCAATTGCTTGACTTTCCTTTTTGGTTTCCTGTGATGAAAATATGTACTCCCATATAAAGAAAATTGAAAATTATAAACAGAGACTGAAAAATACCTTAACTGCTCAATGGTGAATAAGTAAAGTCCATTCTCACATTTGTTGTTCCAACTTGAAAAAGAGAAATTTAATCATAACACAGGTAAGATAAGATTGATTTTATCTATTGGCCTTTACACAATTTATGGGGATAGTCACTTTAAAAGAGGGTCAGCTGGCATGTATGGATGCTGAGATTTCTGAGCAAGTATTATATGAAATACTTTGCTTTGAAAATGGCAATGATATAACCTGATATGCTAAGGCAGCCATAGCATATTCTTCAGTCATGTTTTGGTATTGGATGATGAAGATGAATATATTTGTGACAAACGGCAATGGCAAAAAAGAAGTTTAACATCTCCTTTCCCCATGATTTTCAAACTGAAGGTATTCCATAGAACACTGGGATACCTAGAACACTATCCTAATGATTGAATGTTCATTTCTTTTAAGTTAAGGAAAATTTAGTGAGAATACTTAGGCATTTAAATAAAAAAGATTGAAATGATTTGAATATTATTTTTCTATTTATTTTATCACTAGACCATTTTAATACTAGAAAGCGAAAATTTATGTTCTATCTTTCCTTTATGGCAGTGTAGACTCACATCCAAAAACCACTATATGACCCTAAAGAACAACTGTAATAAAGTTATATAAACCTGATCATCTTTCATCCTGATAATATAGCTCCTAGTACTCCCAACTGTGTGTTAGTAATAGCAATTAATGAGGTATAAAGTCAAGTTGATTCTAGAATCCTCTGTCTAAGGAGTGGTTATCCTAAACACCAGACCCTAAGACACAAATGATCTACTTAAGACATTCTAATTTTCTTAACAAAGTAATAAATTTCTTGATCAAGCATGAAGCCATTTTAGAGATGAAATTTAATGGTACCAAACTAAATTATGCCCATATTATTTTTAAATGAGAGTCTACATATATATTTTCTCCTTATCCTTTTATTTGTTTAATGCATATAAAGAGAATGCACATCATTAAAGCTGAGCTAAAAGGGAAGAAAAAGATAAGAAGTATGCATATTTTTCTTTCAATTCAGTCATTTTAGATAGTTTAATAATGGATTCAAGTGTGCACCAAACAGAATACATACTCACTTCTGAGCCTCTGTGTGGATACATCTCCCAATTTTTTCTTTTTTTTTTTTCTTCCCCTTTTCCTTTGAGCCAGAGTACTTCTGACTGGCTAGACCCAAAGGAATGCTAATGTGAAATGAGAGTCTCACGTTCCCCCACCCTCAACTCTACTCATGCTCTTTTATTTTTTTTCATTTTTTTTAATTAATTTTTTATTTTTTATAAACATATATATTTATCCCCAAGGGTACAGGTATGTGAATCACCAGGTTTACACACTTCACAGCACTCACCAAAGCACATACCTTCCCCAATGTCCATAATCCCACCCCCTTCTCCCAAATTCCCTCCCCCCACCAACCCTCAGTTTGTTTTGTGAGATTAAGAGTCACTTATGGTTTGTCTCCCTCCCAATCCCATCTTGTTTCATTGATTCTTCTCCTACCCACTTAAGCCTCCATGTTGCATCACCACTTCCTCATATCAGGGAGATCATATGATAGTTGTCTTTCTCTGCTTGACTTATTTCGCTAAGCATGATACGCTCTAGTTCCATCCATGTTGTCGCAAATGGCAAGATTTCATTTCTTTTGATGGCTGCATAGTATTCCATTGTGTATATATACCACATCTTCTTGATCCATTCATCTGTTGATGGACATCTAGGTTCTTTCCATAGTTTGGCTATTGTGGACATTGCTGCTCTAAACATTCGGGTACACGTGCCCCTTTGGATCACTACGTTTGTATCTTTAGGGTAAATACCCAATAGTGCAATTGCTGGGTCATAGGGAAGTTCTATTTTCAACATTTTGAGGAACCTCCATGCTGTTTTCCAGAGAGGTTGCACCAGCTTGCATTCCCACCAACAGTGTAGGAGGGTTCCCCTTTCTCCACATCCTCGTCAGCATCTGTCATTTCCTGACTTGTTGATTTTAGCCATTCTGACTGGTGTGAGGTGATATCGCATTGTGGTTTTGATTTGTATTTCCCTGATGCCGAGTGATATGGAGCACTTTTTCATGTGTCTGTTGGCCATCTGGATGTCTTCTTTGCAAAAATGTCTGTTCATGTCCTCTGCCCATTTCTTGATTGGATTATTTGTTCTTTGGGTGTTGAGTTTGCTAAATTCTTTATAGATTCTGGACACTAGTCCTTTATCTGATATGTCATTTGCAAATATCTACTCCCATTCTGTCAGTTGTCTTTTGATATTGTTAACTGTTTCCTTTGCTGTGCAAAAGCTTTTGATCTTGATGAAATCCCAATAGTTCATTTTTGCCCTTGCTTCCCTTGCCTTTGGCGATGTTCCTAGGAAGATGTTGCTGCGGCTGAGGTCGAAGAGGTTGCTGCCTGTGTTCTCCTCAAGGATTTTGATGGATTCCTTTCGCACATTGAGGTCCTTCATCCATTTTGAGTCTATTTTCGTGTGTGGTGTAAGGAAATGGTCCAATTTCATTTTTCTGCATGTGGCTGTCCAATTTTCCCAGCACCATTTATTGAAGAGGCTGTCTTTTTTCCATTGGACATTCTTTCCTGCTTTGTCGAAGATTAGTTGAACATAGAGTTGAGGGTCTATTTGTGGGCTCTCTATTCTGTTCCATTGATCTATGTGTCTGTTTTTGTGCCAGTACCATGCTGTCTTGATGATGACAGCTTTGTAATAGAGCTTGAAGTCCGGAATTGTGATGCCACCAACGTTGGCTTTCTTTTTCAATATCCCTTTGGCTATTCGAGGTCTTTTCTGGTTGCATATAAATTTTAGCATTATTTGTTCCATTTCTTTGAAAAAGATGGATGGTACTTTGATAGGAATTGCATTAAATGTGTAGATTGCTTTAGGTAGCATAGACATTTTCACAATATTTATTCTTCCAATCCAGGAGCATGGAACATTTTTCCATTTCTTTGTGTCTTCCTCAATTTCTTTCATGAGTACTTTATAGTTTTCTGATTATAGATTCTGTGTCTCTTTGGTTAGGTTTATTCCTAGGTATCTTATGGTTTTGGGTGCAATTGTAAATGGGATTGACTCCTTAATATCTCTTTCATCTGTCTTGCTGTTGGTGTAAAGAAATGCAACTGATTTCTGTGCATTGATTTTATATCCTGAAACTTTGCTGAATTCCTGTATAAGTTCTAGCAGTTTTGGAGTGGAGTCTTTTGGGTTTTCCACATATAGTATCATATCATCTGCGAAGAGTGATAATTTGACTTCTTCTTTGCCGATTTGGATGCCTTTAATTTCCTTTTGTTGTCTGATTGCTGAGGCTAGGACCTCTAGTACTATGTTGAATAGCAGTGGTGATAATGGACATCCCTGCCGTGTTCCTGACCTTAGGGGAAAAGCTTCCAGTTTTTCTCCATTCAGAATGATATTTGCAGTGGGTTTTTCATAGATGGCTTTGATGATATTGAGGTATGTGCCCTCTATCCCTACACTTTGAAGAGTTTTGATCAGGAAGGGATGCTGTACATTGTCAAATGCTTTTTCAGCATCTATTGAGAGTATCATATGGTTCTTGTTCTTTCTTTTATTGATGTGTTGTATCACATTGACTGATTTGCAGATGTTGAACCAACCTTGTAGCCCTGGAATAAATCCCACTTGGTCGTGGTGAATAATCTTTTTAATGTACTGTTGAATCCTATTGGCTAGTATTTTGTTGAGTATTTTCGCATCTGTGTTCATCAAGGATATTGGTCTATAGCTCTCTTTTTGGATTGGATCCTTGTCTGGTTTGGGGATCAAGGTGATGCTGGCCTCATAAAATGAGTTTGGAAGTTTTCCTTCCATTTCTATTTTTTGGAACAGTTTCAGGAGAATAGGAATTAGTTCTTCTTTAAATGTTTGGTAGAATTCCCCCGGGAAGCCATCTGGCCCTGGGCTTTTGTTTGTTTGGAGATTTTTAATGACTGTTTCAATCTCCTTACTGGTTATGGGTCTGTTCAGGCTTTCTATTTCTTCCTGGTTCAGTTGTGGTAGTTTATATGTTTCTAGGAATGCATCCATTTCTTCCAGATTGTCAAATTTATTGGCGTAGAGTTGCTCATAGTACGTTCTTATAATAGTTTGTATTTCTTTGGTGTTAGTTGTGATCTCTCCTCTCTCATTCATGATTTTATTTATTTGGGTCCTTTCTCTTTTCTTTTTGATAAGTCAGGCCAGGGGTTTATCAATTTTATTAATTCTTTCAAAGAACCAGCTCCTAGTTTCGTTGATTTGTTCTATTGATTTTTTGGTTTCTATTTCATTGATTTCTGCTCTGATCTTTATGATTTCTCTTCTCCTGCTGGGCTTAGGGTTTCTTTCTTGTTCTTTCTCCAGCTCCTTTAGGTGTAGGGTTAGGTTGTGTACCTGAGACCTTTCTTGTTTCTTGAGAAAGGCTTGTACTGCTATATATTTTCCTCTCAGGACTGCCTTTGTTGTGTCCCTCAGATTTTGAACCGTTGTATTTTCATTATCATTTGTTTCCATGATTTTTTTCAATTCTTCTTTAATTTCCCAGTTGACCCATTCATTCTTTAGAAGGATGCCGTTTAGTCTCCATGTATTTGGGTTCTTTCCAAACTTCCTTTTGTGGTTGAGTTCTAGCTTTAGAGCACTGTGGTCTGAAAATATGCAGGGAATGATCCCAATCTTTTGATACCGGTTGAGTCCTGATTTAGGACTGAGGATGTGATCTATTGTGGAGAATTTTCCATGTGCACTAGAGAAGAATGTGTATTCTGTTGCTTTGGGATGAAATATTCTGAATATATCTGTGATGTCCATCTGGTCCAGTGTGTCGTTTAAGGCCTTTATTCCCTTGCTGATCTTTTGCTTGGATGATCTGTCCATCTCAGTGAGGGGAGTGTTAAAGTCCCCTACTATTATTGTATTATTGTTGATGTGTTTCTTTGATTTTGTTATTAATTGGTTTATATAGTTGGCTGCTCCCATGTTGGGGGCATAGATATTTAAAATTGTTAAATCTTCTTGTTGGACAGACACTTTGAGTATGATATAGTGTCCTTCCTCATCTCTTATTATAGTGTTTGGCTTAAAATCTAATTGATCTGATAGAAGGATTGCCACTCCTGCTTTCTTCTGATGTCCATTAGCATGGTAAATTCTTTTCCACCCCCTCACTTTAAATCTGGAAGTGTCTTCGGGCTTAAAATGAGTTTCTTGGAGGCAACATATAGATGGGTTTTGTTTTTGTATCCATTCTGATACGCTGTGTCTTTTGACAGGGGCATTTAGCCCATTAACATTCAGGGTAACTATTGAGAGATATGAATTTAGTGCCATTGTATTGCCTGTAAGGTGACTGTTACTGTATATGGTCTCTGTTCCTTTCTGATCTACCACTTGTAGGCTCTCTCTTTGCTTAGAGGACCCCTTTCAATATTTCCTGTAGAGCTGGTTTGGTATTTGCAAATTCTTTCAGTTGTTGTTTGTCCTGGAAGCTTTTAATCTCTCCTTCTATTTTCAATGATAGCCTAGCTGGATATAGTATTCTTGGCTGCATGTTTTTCTCGTTTAGTGCTCTGAAAATATCATGCCAGGTCTTTCTGGCCTGCCAGGTCTCTGTGGATAAGTCTGCTGCCAATCTAATATTTTTACCATTGTATGTTACAGACTTCTTTTCCCGGGCTGCTTTCAGGATTTTCTCTGTCACTGAGACTTGTAAATTTTACTATTAGGTGACGGAGTATGGGCCTATTCTTATTGATTTTGAGGGGCTTTCTCTGAACCTCCTGAATTTTGATGCTCGTTCCCTTTGCCATATTGGGGAAATTCTCCCCAATAATTCTCTCCAGTATACCTTCTGCTCCTCTCTCTCTTTCTTTTTCTTCTGGAATTCCAATTATTCTAATGTTGTTTCATCTTATGGTATCACTTATCTCTCGAATTCTCCCCTTGTGGTTCAGTAGCTGTTTGTCCCTCTTTTGCTCAGCTTCTTTATTCTCTGTCATTTGGTCTTCTATATCACTAATTCTTTCTTCTGCCTCATTTATCCTAGCAGTGAGAGCCTCCATTTTTGATTGCACCTCATTAATAGCTTTTTTGATTTCAACTTGGTTAGATTTTAGTTCTTTTATTTCTCCAGAAAGGGCTTTTATATCTCTCTAGAGGGTTTCTCTAATATCTTCCATGCCTTTTTCGAGCCTGGCTAGAACCTTGAGAATTGTCATTCTGAACTCTAGATCTGACATATTACCGATGTCTGTATTGATTAGGTCCCTAGCCTTCGGTACTGCCTGTTGTTCTTTTTTTTGTGTTGAATTTTTCCGTCTTGTCATTTTGTCCAGATAAGAGTATATGAAGGGGCAAGTAAAATACTAAAAGGGTGGCAACAACCCCAGGAAAATATGCTTTAACCAAATTAGAAGAGATCCAAAATCATGAGGGGGGAGAAAGGGGATAAAAAGAGGTTCAAAAAGGAAGAAAGAAAAAAAAAGAAAATAATTGAGTTAAAAAAAGAAAACACCTAAGAAAAATGTAAAAAAGAAAAAATATATATATTAGATAAACTAGTAAAAAAATCGTTAAAAAAGAAAAAGGTAACAGTTAAAAAAAAATTTTACCCGAAGGCGAGAAAAAAAAAAACAAAAAATGAAAAATGAGAAAGCAAAAAATTAAATTAACTGCAAGACTAAAAAAAATCACAGGGAAAAAGCCATGAGTTCCGTGCTTGGCTTTCTCTTCCTCTGGAATTCTGCTGCTCTCCTTGGTATTGAAACCGCACTCCTTGGTAGGTGAACTTGGTCTCGGGCTGGATTTGTTGTTGATCTTCTGGGGGAGGGGCCTGTTGTAGTGATTTTCAAGTGTCTTTGCCCCAGGCGGAATTACACTGCCCTTACCCGGGGCCGGGGTGAGTAATCTGCTTGGGTTTGCTTTCAGGAGCTTTTGTTCCCTGAGCGCTTTCCGTAGAGTTCCGGAGGATGGGAATACAAATGGCGGCCTCCTGGTCTCTGGCCCGGAGGAGCCGAGAGCCCAGGGCCGCACTCCTCAGTGTGCCCTCAGAGAGCAGCGTCCAGTTACTCCTGTCTGCCTGACCTCCGGCCGCGCTCCGAGCTCACCGAGCCTGCGACCAGTTCAAGGTCACCCCAGCGGCGAGCTTACTGTCGGCTCTGTCTCTGTAGCCGGCTTTCCCGTTCCAATACCCGCAAGCTCTGAGACACTCAGACACCCCCGATCCTTCTGTGACCCTGCGGGACCTGAGGCCACGCTGACCCTGCGTGGCTTCGTCTGGGTTTAGCCTCTGGAGCGATGTCCCTCAGCGGAACAGACTTTTAAAAGTCCTGATTTTGTGCGTGGTTGCTCCGCCGCTTGCCGGGAGCCGGCCCCTCCCCCCGGGGTCTATCTTCCCGTCGCTTTGGATTCACTTCTCCGCAGGTCCTACCTTTCAGAAAGTGGTTGTTTTTCTGTTTCCAGAATTGCTGTTCTTCTTCTCTTTGATCTGCCGATGGATTTTCAGGTGTTTGCAATCTTTAGATAAGCTATCTAGCTGATCTCCGGCTAGCTGAAGCAGTCTCAGCCTGCTACTTCTCTGCCATCTTGACTCCTCCCCCCTACTCATGCTCTTTTAATGAACAAACACCTACTTGAATTTCAGGCTCTAAGTTTTCAGAATCTCCTATGACACAAATATCAGCCTTAATTCATTTACATGGTTAGAAAACAAGTGTTTGGAGCACATGAGTGGCTCAGTCAGTTAAGCGCCTGCCTTCAGCTGAGGTCATGATCTCAGGGTCCTGGGATGGTCCTGGGATTGAGCCTTGCATTGGACTCCCTGCTTAGTAGGACCTGTTTCTCACTCTCTGTGTGTGCTCTCTTTCAAAAAAATAAATGAAATCTGGGGCTCCTGGGTGGCTCAGGGGCTTAAAGCCTCTGCCTTCAGCTTGGGTCATGGTCTCAGGGTCCTGGGATTGAGCCCCGCATCAGGCTCTCTTTTCTGTGGGGAGCCTGTTCCCCCCCCACCTGCCTGCCTCTCTACCTACTTGTGCTCTCTGTCAAGTAAATAAATAAAAAATCTTAAAAAAAGAAAAGAAAAAAAAAGAAAAGCTAATAGTCTTAAACAAGTTTATTTTAAAAAATTAAATAAGTAAATAAATGAAATCTTTTTCAAAAAAGAAAAGAACACAAGTGTTTGATTCATATTTGTTTCTGGAGAATGTCTAATTAGGTTTATAGCTTTAGAGCTCTAATAAATATCCTAATTGCACCAGATATTTTTGGTGTACATTTTTAAACATTTTTGCAGTTAAGCAATATTAAACAAGTTGTTCATTCTATCTAGTATTTGGCCACTCGTGTATTTATAGACAGTTGCAAACTCACACACTATTTTTTGTTATAGAATTTAATTTCTCTCTTACAGCAAATCCTATTTGGCTTTTTGTTTTATATTTGTGATTTTATACAATGGTTTGTAATTTTTTAATTGGAGTTTGTCCACACATAACAAAAATTATATCCAATAAATTCACAAATATCTTCCTGGATCTATTGTAAGGCTCTAATAAAAATAGAACTTTTAATTGCAACCTAAGTAATTTCAAGGATTTTTCTATCTTTTATTCAAAAATAGCAGTTGATTTCTCAGGTTATTGGATAAAGATAATATCATAATCAGTGTACAGCGTAAGTGTGGACTTCTATATCCACCATATCCCAGAAGACACTCTGTAGTGGAGATGAGATATATATATATATAGTTTCCTTCATATGATCATCATAAAGTGTTGATGAGTGTTTGAAGCAATGAAGATGGACGTTTGGTTCTTAATAACTAGGGGACAAAAGCTGGCTGGCTTTTCTAGACTTAGTTTGCTACTGCACTGTTACAGTGTATGTGTAATACAAGAATGTAGTAGTTTACGTATACTTCATGCAGAAAAATATTTTATGTTGTAAATCCAGTGACTTATGACAAATTCACTTTTGATATTTATAGCTGAATCAGTGCTTTATGCTTGGCTAGTTACCCGATACCCTCCCCCCAGTGCTTTATGAACTGCAGTAATTTTTAAAGTTACACTAAAATAATTCTAGTTTCAGCAGAATAGTAAAGGAAATTTGATGTACTTAATAACCATCAAATATTTTAACAAAAAATTTACCAAATATCTGTCACTTCACTAATGTGGCTGTTAAAATATTTTTAAATGAAATCTGGCAATTGTATATCCACCCTCTAAAATTTATAGACCAAAAGCAGAAGAAAATGCTCCAGATAATGTCACAAACCTGGAGCAAGATATAAGAGCCTCACTGAAAAAAAAATGGCACAGACTCTATCAAAACAACAAAGAAAGAACAGTAAAAGTGAAACTTAACATTCCTTCAACAATTCCTTAAAAACAAACCAAAACACTTTATTGGGAAGCTGAGTAGCAACTAAAAGTATACAAGGTGATTTAAAGAAGTAATAAAATGGAATTTGAAAAAAAATTATAATCTGCATGAAGACATAAACATAATAGAGGAAACAATGAGGAGAAATGTACTCTATAATAAACAAATGAAAGATAATAAGGGCAAATGAAAATAGGAACTTTAAGGCTGAAAAACAATTGAATTTGATAATGGCTTGTCTGGTAAACCTTACTGGAGGAGATACATTTTTGACCTAGACATTGATTGAGAGAAGTATTGGAATTTTATGGGCAATAAGACATAATAAAAATAACCATAACAGGCATAAGGGTTATTAATTCACATTTGGAATATTAAACATTTATTTATCCATCTCATTTGTTCTGTACTTTATCAGGTGGGGTTCTATCTAGAGCATGTGGGTATAATAATAAACAAGATCCGCATGGCCTGATTTCATGGGCCCTATAGTTTTGTGAGGTAAAAAAAACCAAAGGGCAAATGTTATTAGTTTCCTATAGCTGCTATAGCAGATTACTAGAAATTCAGCAGCTTAAAACAACCTAAGCCCTGTAGTCTGTAGAGCTCAAAAATCCAAAATGGCCTATATGGGGCTGAAATCAAGATGTCTACAAAACTTTGTTTCTTTCAGAGACTCTAGAGGAGTCGAACCCATTCTATTCCTTTTCCAGCTTGTACAGCAGGCCTACACTCCTGACTCAGAGCCCCTTCCTCCATCTACAAGATCAACAGTATAGCATCTTCAAATCTTCCTTTCTCTCCCTCTCTCTTTCCCCACCCCACTGTTTCCATTGTCAAATCTCTGTCTTTGACACTTCTGTCTCCCTCTTGTAAGGACATTTGTGATTACACAGAAACCACCCGAATAATCAAGGATAGACTTCCCATCTTAAGATCTTTAACTTACTTCCACAAAATTCCTTTTGTCATGTAAAGTAACACATTCACAGATTTTGGCAATTAGGACATGGTTATCTTGGGGGAAGGGCATTATTCCACCTACCACAACCAGCAGTTATGATAAACTTGGTAGACGGAAACACAGAGGGAGTTCAAGTGTAATGGGAATACATGGCATGACCACATTAAGAACCATGAATAAAGTACATGGAAGTTATACATTATCTATAACAACTATAGGTGGCAGTTCAATAACATAAAGAAATAAGAATGAAGCAAACTATTTTAAGAGTTATGTCCTGGATGCACTAAAATTTTGTTAGTGTCTATTGGAGTAGTTGGCGTATGAGACAATGTGAGATTGTGTGAGGACATTCGCTATGGAAATTTAGAAGATGAGATCAGCCCTCTTGGCACTGCCTATGTGAGTGATGAGGGAACTCTACACAGTGGGTGTGAAGAGTTGGTGCTGAGGTATTCCACTAGGGAGGCCATAAAGCAGCTTCTTGGACATATGGCACTGTAATCAGAGTGAGAAATTGGCCCAAGCTAGGTAAAATTGGGAGTCAGCTATATCCAATTGGTAATGAAAGCACAAGCCTGGAAGAGTTCCCCAAAGGAATGTAAGTAGTAAAAGAAGCAATGACAGCCAAGGCCTTCCCTGAAATTTTGAGGATATCAGAGTTAATATGGAGGAAAAGAAAATCAGAAAATAGGCAGCTTTTAAGAAACCAGAACTTTCTCTAGAGTATAAAAATATTTATATTTATATAAAAATCCACCTTTAAGAACTGAGTGTGTCTATATTTAGCAAAAGATTTATAGTGATATTAATGTTGGCCACATTTTAAAATGTTCAGTCAAATGCAGGAGTTTATTATAGTTGCAATTTTACCCTCTGCTTAAGTCTTTAGAAAGAAGTAAAATGTGTTAGGAAAAGTTTCATGTTGTTTGAGGAAAAAGTATCTGTATTATAATAATAAGCAACAAAATCTCTTCCTTCTATTATGAAAGACAACCTAAGGGAAAATAACAGTCCAATTTGGGTAGAATTTCTTATCTACATCTTAATCAATGACTCTATACTATTAGTACTTCTGTATTCTTAGAACAGAGTCAAAAACGGAATAAGTCCTTGGTTCTAAAAGATTCCTTCAAAACATCCTGGAGGCTTTTAAAATTAAGTGTATTGTACCTTTCTGTCTGTACATGTGGAAATTAGATTTCACCTTTACAAAAGCCAAACTGAAGCAATGACAGCCAAGGCCTTGAAATAAAAGTGTGATTTTTTTTTTTTTAAGGTTTTGAACAGACTGTGTTTAGACTCTAAAATAAAACTTGGGAATATCTCAGGTAGGATTGATATTTTGATCCAAACAAGGAGAGAGAGAGAGAGAGAGAGAGAGAATGTGCATGCGCAGGTAGGGCAAACAAACACTGTTTTCTTGTGTGAATTATACATAAGGTTAAAGATCCATTTAGTGCAACATGTAACTATATAAATAATACAGAATTCCTGTCCTCTTGTTTATTATTATCTTCCTAACATGAATATGTGAAATAATTTCAAATAAGATAATATACTTTAGAGGACAAAACTATAATTCTAATAAGCTTTGACTCTATCACTAAATAGTGTACTGACTTCTGGATCAGAGAACTATTATTTATTAGTACACACTATCCTCCAGGCACTATCAAGCAATTTAACCACATTATCTCCTTTTATGTTCACAGCAAAAGTTGCTGTGGGTCTCCTCTAGCTTGCTGCTTGGTTTGCACTGCCCAGCAATGAACTCTTAACTTTGTACAAAGTGTACAAAGTGTAAGGTCATTATATATCTGGTTATAGGTATCAAATTTTTAGAGTAGTTATTGTAGAAATATGCTTGTCAGCCTCTATCTGCCCCTATTCCAACCTCACCCAAGCTTCTTTGTCTCCTTACATTTTCTGAGCACCCAGTGAAAACTCAGATTCCCATTCCTGCTAGTCTGCCCTATCACTACTAAGAAGATCACTGGCCTGTTTCTGGGACCGACTTGACGTCTTGCCCATTGGAATTCTTCATTAGTTTGATCTTCCAACTTCAAAACCTATTATCTTGATTCATTCCTCAAAATAAAAAATGGTGTAACCCTTACCAATCCACACATTTAAGTCATCCTGAGTTTCCTTAGTTCTGACAGACTGGCTGGACTCCAAATTTGGCCCATACTTTTTTTCTCTCAGATTCTGTTTATGACTTTCATGTGTCTGCTGCACAAGCCATAGCCCTCTCCAACTCCCTCTTCTTCTCTGTTCTGTCAACTAACAACAACAGGTCAAGGGCCATTCATCAGTTTTGCCAGTCTTTCAATATATAGAGTTTGAAAATAGCCTAATATCTTCTGCTTGATCCACAGGTGCTAGGCAACAACAAGCAGTCAGAAAGTCTGGGTTCAATCTTTGACCTTGCTACTGAGCTGTGTGATTAAGAGTAAATTCTTTAGTTTCTCAGAGTTTTAGTTTATTCAGTCCTAAACTAGGAAGGATAGACTTTCTAAAGAAATAAAGCCTACATGAGAGGATGTGTAGATGGCTTAGCTCACTGTCTAACACAGATAATTAAAAGAAGTATTTCTACTTCTTATTATTATTATATCATTGAGCTGAACTACCTTCCCTCACCTTTATATTTCCCCTTGGATCTTTTACTCATTATTTGCCCTAGAATTAGTAAATTTTGTTCAGTGAAGTCCAAAGAAGAAACAGGCCCGACATTCGAGCTCATTAACTGTGACTTGTCACTTGCTGTCACGTTTCTCAGTTGTTGGGTGCTGTCCTCATTCTTCCTAGCTTCCCAACCGTCCCATGGATCCCTTGGCCAACCTGGCCCACTTGCCATAGTCCTTTTAAATATACTCTGAATTCTGGGAGCTGTATCCCAGTATGCTTTTCCAGATTGAGACTTCCCTGGATCCCCACTATTATTCCAACTTTATCCAACTGAGGTTTATTTATTTATTAGCAACTGTTGCTGCATTTCCACATGGCCCAGTGCTCTGGAGTGAAGCTACATTCTTTCTCGTTAAAACTGGGTCTCCTCTAGCTTGCTGCTTGGTTTGCACTGCCCAGCAATGAACTCTTAACTCTGTACTGGGAGCTAGTGCTGTTGGTGACAGAACACACACAAAAACAAGGGTGGAAATCCACAGAGACAGACTGTTTAGCTGCTGCATTAATGAAAACAAATCATCCAGTTTGGCAGGATGCCATCTTTTACACTGAGGGAGCATGTTTTCCACTCTAGTGTATTTGAATACATTATTTTTTTTTCCACGTATATGTTATGACTTTTAAGACATTCTTTGGAAAACATAGAGATAAGTTTGTCTTTTACCTTGAACTGGTGTGTTCCACTTAAGAACCATGTGCTGAATTTGCAACCAAAGAGAAATTCTAAGAAATTCAAGTACAAGCTAACTGTTGAAGAGCACAAATGCTGGAATGGAGGGGACATATTTCAAAACACAGTCAACACAATTTCAGTGTCATTTAGAATGAGTTGAGGTTTCCGTTCCTGCTGTTGCTGTTGTCTGCTTACATTAGCTGGGCTTTCTTCTGGACTCATTAGCAACGCCTGCCATGATCTTCTTAATAAAAGACGCAGAAACAAATTTATCATAACATTTCATACTCATAAGTTTCTAACTGATTACAAAGAACTAATCTATTAAAAATCAAATGTGCTACCGGTAGCAATAATTCTTTTGAATGATTGTCCCACCTTAATGAACTCATCCTCCATAATTGATGTACTTTCAAATAAACATTTTTTAAGTTAATCTGTAGGAAGTTAAAAAGCTATATTTAAAATAAGACCTAAGATATCCATATGCCAAAGTAGGGAACTTTAATCCTAACGTGTATGCTTTTAAACAATTATAGTCATGCCATGAAAATCTCCTAGTAAGTTACATCTTAGCATAAGTCACAGTTAACCAAAATTATTTCTCCTAAGTAATAGTATCTGTAAGGAGATGATTATTTTTCTTTCCACCACCAAACTGTATATCTTTCAACTTTTAGTATCTACTTAGTGTCCAATGCTTTTGATTTAATCATTTCACACTCTTTAGAAGAATTAGCTTTTGTGGATTTCTTAAACACCTGGACATGCTCAGACTCCCTAGCCAAGTGTAACTTCTTGTTAAAAGACCATGATTAAGCAGTAGCTGTTTAAGTAGGTTTCAAAAAACACACAAAACAAGTTTCACAACCTGAGGAGTAGAAAAGTAGAGTCTGTCTCCTTAAATGGAAACTATAAGAGGGTTAGGAACTCCAGAAAGCATCCTGTGTCTCAGGTAAAAATCAAATCAAACCTAAAGGGAGTTATTTTCATCCAAATGCAAGGATGTTGACAAAGTAAATCTTTCAGTCTTCTAGAACACAGCCAAATTGGAAGCTAATTTACTGCTGGCTGATGTCAGAAGCAATCTAACTTGTCCACCACAGAAGCTACACAAAGAACATTATTCATAAGTGAACTACCTTGATAAGAAGCCTTCCTCAGAGCATAATTAGGAAATACAATGGCCAGAATCACAGCTGGAGTTTTAATAATAAAAGACAGTAAATTCTCTTTATAACTTTCATGACATAAAAGTAAAATATAACACAAGAGATCAGATAATTCCAAACTGATGTCACCTCAAAGCAGCTAAAAATAGCAAATTCTTTTTGTATACTGAAAAAAAGTGACAGTGCATTCCAAATAAAGTTTATAGAGATCCAAATGAAATCCCAGTTTTGGTCCACGGATTCAATCAGTAATTACTACACAAAATTGCCAAATAACTTTTTTCCAGAATATTGATAGACATTTGCAATTTTGGTTTGTTAAAATCTCCAAAGAAAGATAATATTCATTGTGTCCTGAATTTTGGTCTGACTCTCACAAAAGTTACAGTAATAGTTTCTGAGTTTTGGAAGGTGCTATGATTCCAGTACTCATTTCTCAATAACAGGAATCAGATATCTGTATTCAGTATGCCTACAGGTTAACTTGGAGCATTTCTTTTGGTTCTGAAATCCAAAATATTTTCCTAAGTGTTTTTGTGTTCAGACTTCTATCTGTTTCCCCTTCCTGTGGTTCACAAATCCTGAAGTTTAGGAAACACAGGAACTATACTCGAAATTTTAATAAGACTGATTTTTAAACTCATACTAACATGGATCTTTTATATAGATTTGCTCATTTTATAGTCACTGAGAGAATTCTGATATTAATTCTGATCCTCAGATCTTCCTGGACAATCAGAAGTTATTGAGTTTTTACTTACTTTTTAAGTTATGACAATCGCTATCATGCTGACTTTTAAACTGTTCATGTCGACTATTTTGCTTATTAAGAATCCATTTGGAGTTTTAATACTTCACAGAATGAATTAGTTATATAACCCAATTCAAAAGATATAACCCAATATAAGAACAATATTTCTTAAAAGTAATTTTACAATTCAGACAACTGGGTTGACATCCTGGGTCTTTAACCTTCTTGGAGTGTAATCTTGGGCAATTGATGGAGGGAGGACATAATTTGTCTAAAGCGCTCTTACTATTCTTAGAATCCCTAACTCACTCTAGGGGGTTAGGTGAGCCCAGTGGTGGGTATTAAGGAGGGCACATATTGCATGGAGCACTGGGTGTGGTGCATAAACAATGAGTCTTGGAGCACTGAAAAGATAAAACAAAATTTAAAAAAAAAAAAAAAACTCAAATTTTTAAAAAGCGGTGCTTTGTTATTTAGAAGAACTGACTATTCCAAGTAACTCCCAGATCTGGACCCATTCGTGATACCATATCTACCTTTATATATTTTTCTTTATGTACTGTTTCTCTGAGGAACAAATAAAAGAATTGGACTAATAGCTAGCTTTCTAGCATTACAAAGATGTTTATCACAATGCAGCTCTCTTGAAACCAAATTACATTTGGACAACCCTAAATATCTCCTGCATATTGAACACAAAATGGGACTAACCCCAAGAAGCAAGACTAAAGGAAATCCTTTCAAGTTTTCCCTTGATACACCAGAACTCTGGCCTCATGCATAGGTAGCTAGAGAATCGCTCAGCAGAGCAACCTGGGATGTAGCCATGAAGCATGGAATGACTCTCTTTGATCTGAGGATTTTGCCAGACAGTTCAAGTTGTTCATTGGACAATAGTTATTGATGGTCATCAAAGGATCATCAGTACTTATTCACACAAGAAGGCCCATACTGTGCTGCTTTTTAAACTTACATCCATAGATCACAGTCAGAGCAATACTTAGAAGATAAGTTCATGATACAGTTAAATCACAAATTATTAGATAAAAAATTGAGGTGTCAACATAGACTCATTTTCTCATTTTATAATTATTGTGAGAATTCCCTGGGTTATTATGTTCTGATATGGATAAATTCATAAACTTTGGAGATTTCCAATCTAGGAAATCCTGACAAGGGTTGTATTTGGGAGTCAATAAGACAGGTGGGAATTATGTAAAGATATTCCTGTAAATGGCACAATCCCAGTTTTTACATGAGAATGTCAGTCCAGTTTTCACTCTCAGGAAAAAGACTACAAATGTATGTCAGTTATATAAGGTAGAACAAATTACTCCTAAAATTAATTTCTTAAAATGGCATTTTATTATGATCATGGATATTGTGGGTAATGACTTCAAACAAGGCCTGCAAGATGGCCAATGATATGAAGGGACCCACTTTAGAAGCCCAGTTCTAGGGGGTAACTAGATGGCTGGGTGTGAGAATATTCTGTGGTGTCTTCACTCACGTCTCATAGGAGTGATGCTGGTTTCAGTTAGAATCTTAGCTGAGCCTGTCAACTGGAACACATTCTTGTGGCTATTTGGTCTGGATGGCCTCACAGCATGTTGACTTTGAAGTATTCAGACTCCTTACTTGGCAGCCCAGCATCCCAACAGTGAGTGTCCCAGAGAACAATAGGAAAGCTGTGCCACTCTTTCATGATTTTAAGAGTCATACAGCATCACTTTCACTGAATTCTTTTGTCACAATGGGTCACAAGAATACCCAGATTTAAGGGGAAGAAATATAAACAGTCTTTTTTTGATAAAAGTGTCAGAAAATGTGTACCTGTTTATTGAAACCACCACAGATCCAACAAGGGCCCAAGGCTGGGACATGACTGGGATGTTAGGGCAGATTCCAACCATCATAAGCAAAAGAAAA
This sequence comes from Mustela lutreola, assembly GCF_030435805.1. Lineage (NCBI taxonomy): Eukaryota > Metazoa > Chordata > Mammalia > Carnivora > Mustelidae > Mustela > Mustela lutreola. Next base: position 73,853,021 of record NC_081292.1, read on the forward strand.
TCAGAAAATACAAAAGAAACTGCTCTGTAAAAGACAATGTCAAAAGAATAAGAAGATAAGCCACATACTGGGAGAAAATGCTGGCAAAAACATAATTTATAAAGAACAATTTCCCAAAATATACAAGGAACTCTTAATAAAACAAACAACTTGATTACAAATAGGCTAAAGACCTAAACAAACACCTCACAAAAGAAGATATACAGTGGCAAATAATCACATGAAAAGATGCTATACCATCACATGTCTTCAGGAAAATGCAAATTTAGACAACCACGAGATACCACTACACAGTTTTAGAATGGCCAAATCTAGGATACTGACAACACCAAATGCTGACAAGGTGGATCAACAGAAACATTTATTCATGGCTGGTGGAAATGTAAAATGCTATGGCCACTTTGGAAAACAGTTTGACAGATTCTTACAAATAAAAACATATTCTTACCATATGACCTAGCAATTATGTTCCTTGGTATTTACCCAAAGGAGATGAAAACTTACATCCACAAAAGAACCTGCACATGTAAGTTTATAGCTCCACAAGTGCCAGAATTTGGATTTAACCAAGATGTCCTTCAGCAGAAGAATGGATAAAAAAACTAATACTTTCAGACAATGGAATATTATTCTGCACTAAAAAGAAATAGACTATCAAGCTGTGAAACACATTGAGGAAATTTAAATGCATAATATTAGTGAAAGACGTCAACCTGAAATGGGCTACATACTGTAAGATTTTAACTATATAATATTCTTCAGAAGACAAAATAATGGACAAAGTAGAAAAAACAATGTTTGCCATGGGCTGCAAGGGAGAGAAGGATAAATAGGTGGAGTGCAGAGATTTTTAGGGTGGTGAAACTACTCTGTAGTATAGTATCTGTATGATACTATATAAGCAGATACCTGTCATTTTACATTTGTCCAAACCTATAAGATATACAATACCTAGAGTAACCCTAATGTAAACTATGGACTTTGGGTGATTATGACATGCTAATGTAGCTTTATCAATTGTAACCAATGTATGACAAAAGGAATGGAAAATCCAATTTACATATTTAACCAAAAATATTGATAAAATACCTACTATGTTTCTGACAAATGTAAGAAACAGAATCAACAAGGTCCCTGGTTTCAGGAATCTCACATTTTAATAAGACATACAGTAAACAAAATTTCAGATATATTAAAATGGTTAAAATTTGTGATTAGTGAAAAAACTATAATCTTGTTGGATACATATCTTTTAAGAATTATACTATATAGATAGGCAATTTCCACTTCCAGTCAAGTCAGGAATAAGAACACTAGAATACACTATAATCTAAAATAAAACAAAACAATACAAAAAACAGACCAGATGATGGGGCGCCTGGGTGGCTCAGTGGGTTAAAGCCTCTGCCTTCAGCTCAGGTCATGATCCCAGGGTCCTGGGATCGAGCCCCACATCTGGCTCTCTGCTCAGTGTGGAGCCTGCTTCCCCCTCTCTCTCTGCCTGCCTCTCTACCTCTCTGATCTCTGTTTGTCAAATAAATAAATAAAATCTTTAAAAAAAAAAAAAAACCAGACCAGATGAAATAATGGCTTTCAAAATGCTCATATCAGTTAACAAAAGATGGAGATATTTGAGAGACAGTAAATAAAACAATGTGAGATCTATGATCGTATCTGAATGCACTCCTCCTCCCCCTCCTCCCCCTCCTCCCCCTCCTCCTCCTTCTTCTTTTTAAGTAGGCTCTACACCCAGGGGCTTGAACTCACAAACCTGAGATTAAGACCTGACTGAGAACAGGAGTCAGACACTTAACTTGTTGAGCCATCCATGCACCCCATTCTGCATACATCTTGACAGAGCTTCTAAGCTAGTGGAGGGAACTGAGATAAGGCCTGAGCAGACTGAGTTGGGGACATAGAGCCAAAACTCTAGGGAGACCAATGTAAACAGACTTCACATGATAGAGTATTAGAGAGTAGAGATCTACACTAAGCATTCACAGAAGGCTAAAAATACTGTCTGTTTCAACCAGCAAATCTGAAGAAAACTGCATTTTTCATAAAGCATTATGTAGGGAACTCATAAAACTCTTAGATCAGTAGTGAAAAATAATTAGCTCCAAAGTGATGCTTGGGACCTGCCTAACAAATCCTAAAATCAATAACCAAAACTATGAACCTATTTCCAAGTAATTTGCTTGCATCGCAGAATGGTGCTCAGTATCTATTTATCAACATGCAATATCTCATTCCCAACAAGACAAAATTCATGAATTCTGTTATTTGATCAGAGGTTACCAGGAATGGAAAGCAACAAAAGGCAACCCACAGTTGAAAGAAAAAAAATTCGGTTGATCAAAATTGATTAAGAACTGGCATAGATGTTATAATTAGCAGGCAAGAACATGAAAACAATTATTATTATTGCATTCTATCTGTTCAAAAGTTAAGTGGAAACAGGAAAATTTTTAAACATGTACATTATATTTTCAGATGTGACAACAATAATGTGTAAGATGGAAAATACACTTGATAGGACAATTAGACATGGTGGAAAAAGAGATTATTAAACATGAAGACATAGTTTAGGTTATTTCAAAGAGTGTCAACAATCTATCAGACATGTTCAGGCATAATAAATGTATAATTGGTGCTCTTAAATGAAAAGATAGAGGAAAAATTGAAGAAATAATGGTCAAAATTTTTCCAAATTTGATTAAAATTATAATTTTCTGATCCAAGAAAGACAAGAATTCAAGCACGAAAAAGATGAAGAAAATTACTTCATGATACATCATAAGCAAAATGCTCAACAGCAGTAATAAAAAGAGAAAAATCTTAAAAACAGAGAAAAAAACGCAACATATAGAGGAATAAATAAATTAAAACAGATTTTTCACTGGAAACAATAGAAGCAAGAAGGCAGTGGAGCAAAATCTGTAAAATACTAGAGGAAAATAAACATAAATGTTGAATTCTATAAACACCAAAAATGTCTTCTGAAGAAAGAGAGCAAAATAAGGACTTTATCATATATGCAAAAACAGAAATAATTTATCACCAGCAGAACTGTACTATATGAAAAAATGAAAGGAAGTTTTTCAGGCACAAGAAAAATGATAACAGATGAAGAAGAGATCTACACAGTGGAATGAAGAGCATCAGAGATGCCAACTAGATGGGTATATGTGTAAGATTTTTTTCCTATTACTTGTTATTTCTAATAGCTACAGTTTTTAAAAAGTATGGGGTTTATAAAATATGTATAGGTAAATTGAATTGACAGAAAATATTGTAGAAGACTGGAAGGAGAGAAATGGATGTATATTGTATCATTGTTTTATATGTGAGACAGGCATGATTGTATTTGAAGGGAGGCCACTAAAGATAAGTACTCTCCACCTTAAAGCAACTACCAAAATTTTTTTTAAGTTTTAGCTAGTAAGTTTTTTAAGTTTTTTTTTAAGTTTTTAAGTCAACAAATAGGATAAAATGAGATCATAAAAAATATTCTATTTATGCAAAAGAAGTAGAAATAAAAAAGGAGAATGTCTCTCCTTAGGCTTCAACAATTTAAAATAAGTAAAGAGTTGAACATACACACAGCATATGATCCGGCCTTTCTATTCCTAGATATTACCAAAGAGCAAAGAAAGCTTATATCCATACAAAACTCCAAAAAAATGTTTATAGCAGCTTCATTTGCAATAGCCAAAACTTGGGAATCCCCTAAGTTGTTCATTCTCAAGATGATGGCAAAGCCAGTTGCAAGGACATGTGGGGCACCTGGCTGGCTCAGTAAACATCAGACTCTTGATTCCAACTTGGGTCATGATCTCAGAGTGTGACATCAAGCTCTGCCTCTAGCTCAGTATGTTAAGACATTGAATAAAGGTTCTATTGGAGGGGGGGGGAAAAAAAAAGAGGAAAGTAGATAGGTAGAATATCATTTCCTCCAAAAGTGTATGGAAAAAGGGCCAAAACATAGTGTAATGAATGGTCTATATAGTAGGACTTCTATTTACTCAGAGAGGGTAATTTTCTCTCTGCACAGTTCCTGGCACATTTCCAGATTTCAACAAATGTTTGTAGATAAATGAATTAAAAATGCAGAAAAATATTTTTTAATTACCCATACTCCATTTACCCAATTAGCAAAATGTTACATAAAATCTTTTTATTATACCTGACCTCTTACATTAAACTTTGCTAATGTGTAATATACCATAATTATTTTTTCAGTCTAGTATATTTTATGTTAATAAAGACTTCAAAAATATTGTGGGAATGTCAGATTTATATTTTGTATTTATTAGTAATCCGGACTATGAACTTGCTGGAAGGATGGAAATAGGATTTGGATTCAAAATAACATATTTTTTAGAAGCCAGCAGAATTACATTTATAGTGCAAAATTTCCCATGTCACTTTCCATGAGTTCAGATATTTGGTCCTATTCCAATCTTGATGCAGAAGGTGAAACAGGAATGAGAAATTGTGAGACTCTGGTTGGTTTTCTTTTATTTTTATTTGTTGGTTTTAGGTTTGTTGGTTTTGGGGAGACTGTCATCAAAACTATAAACTCATTTGGACTTATATTTGCAACAATTAATCAAATTATTTAAACAACCTACCCATTGTGCTCATTGCTTAAGGAAAAGACAAAGTCAAGGTTCACCTCAAAGAATCAACAAATAAGGGATTAAATTTAGGCACAAAAATAATTTACTAAGTTCTTTCACCAGAGTTACAAAGTACTCTGAAAGAAGAGAAACCACCAAGACTAGATTTATACAGAGGCGGTGCTTTTAAGAAATGCCTTAGAAAATGACTGGCACTTAGTTCTTTCTTGTCCACTATTTTGATTTATAATTTTTGGCCTCAACAATGAAAAGTTTGTATTTGCAAGAAAAAAAAAATCTTCTTAAAGAGAAAAGCATTAATTTTATTTTAACCAAAAAGTAATCTTGTGTTCCTGGACAAATCACTTCCCATCTAAGACTTCTCTGGAACCTGACAGTGAAGTGGTAACTACTCAGCATCAGCACTGAGAGGACTGCATACAAAATAAGAAGTACTCAGCATCTGACACACAGTGACTGCTCAGTAGCAATGCCCTGGGTCTTCAGAGAGTTTCATATTACTATGCCTAACCTTGACAATGAAACAAAAAATATTGAAGACGAGTGTCCATTATTGAGTTGGGTAATGCAGCCATAAAGTGGGGCTAGTGAAAATGTGGTCCCTAAGTGATCTGCCAACAATTTATAATCACTAGAGGTTGGGCATTTTTATCCAGTGCTCAAACACACAGACTTCTAACTTTAAAGGAAAATTTAGTTTATCTGAAAGAGTGGCTCAAACTTTGGGAAGTCATCTGTTGGGGTCACTTGGATTCACTTTGTACAATAATTTTGATACCGGTCATTCATTCACCAGTTTGCTGTTTTTGTGACTCCTCAGGACTTTTAGATATGAGCTGGTGAATATATACTTTGCATATGATATGATCCATTAATTGCATATAAGTCTCATTTTCAAAAACTCTCAGTGATATATTTTTTTTCTCTTTTGGCCCTATTCATGTAGTGGCAATTGCTACTGGGCAAAAATATAGGAAACCCAGTTGTAATAAAAAGGTCTTTATGATGAGCTGTGCACACTAGGCTGGACAAATATTGTGAGATTCCTTCTTACCAGGAAAACTTTGAGAACATTGTCCTAAGCAAACACGGCACAGTCCTCTTTAAATTTTTATTTTTGGCACAGGACCTTCTAAACTAGACTGATTTAGATTTTTTTTAGATTATAAATCTTCTCTGACTTTTCCAAATAAACGAGCTCAGAGTGTGCCATTAATGGCTTGTATCATTTTCTTTCAAAATTTTCATATATTTGCTACCAAAAATAAGTTCAGAAATTGTGTTCTTCTGCATGCCATATCTTGACTTAAAGATGAATATTCTATGATAAATAAAATAACAGTTTAACACTGGAATTTGAAATCTGAAGAATGTAGAGTAAATGTTAACTAACCCACCTGGGAAAAGATACTTGAAAAACATCTTAATTTGCTAGGAGGTTGTTACTTGTAATAAAAACTATTTCAGATTTAAAATGATAATTGCTTTCTAAAAATAGTAACAGAAAAAGCTAGAGGTATCAACCTTCTTGAAGACTTCAAACACTTTTTTTTTCTTAAGATTTTATTTTATTTATTTGAGAAAGGGAGCACATGCAAGTGGGGGGGGCAGAGGGAGAGGAAGAAGCAGGGGGAGCCCTATGCTGGGCTTGATCCCAGGACCCCAGGTTCATGGCCTGAGCTGAAGGCAGACGCTTAATGACTGAGCCACCCAGGCACCTCTTCAAACACTTTTTGTTGAAAGCTTTTTCTCAGCCTTGTTCCAGGCCAGGAGAAAACTTGTAATTATATGTGCATTGAGAAATGACCATTACATTGAACAAGTTTAAATAGTCAAATTATTTCTGATTAATAGGTATTTATTGCAAGAAAGTAATTCTGCCCCTAAATAAATAACCTGTTATAAATAATACAAAACCTCAAAAATGTAATAATTAAAAACCACATTATTGATGTTTCCTATCCAAAGAGATGAGAATAATTGCATTTACAACATTTCATTATTACCTAGTTCTGTCCTCCCAAGATAAACAGAGACACCATCATGCTGTTGCCCGTCAAAGACCATTAGGATGACAACCACTTACCTAAAAGGATATCAAGATTTTGAGAGAATCATGCTGTCTTCAGTAACATGCTGTCTTCAGTAAGTTAAAATCTTTCCTTAGAAGCACAAGAATTAAAAAATATAATGTATCTATACATATACATATACATACATATATGTGTGTATATATTTATACATATATACATACATATATACACATATGTATATATGTATACATATATACGTATGTATGCATATATGCATATATGTATACGTATGTATGCATATATACACACGTATATGTATAGATACATTATATTTTTTATTTATATATTTTAAACTTATGTTTCTAGGTATATATATATATGTAGTAGATATATACATCTAGAATTATATATATAATATGTTGTTCAAGGGTCATCTCTCTATATATATAGAGAGATATATATATAGATATATATAGATATATAGATATAGATATATTTAGATATATAGAGATAGAGATATATATAGAGAGAGTTGACCCTTGAACAACATTTTATATATATATATATAGTTGGCCCTTGAACAACATGGGTTTGAACTGCATGGTCCACTCATATATGAGATTTTTTTACTCCATAAATACAATATATTTTCTCTTCCCTATGATTTTTTCTTAATAACATTTTCTCCTACCTTTTTTATTATAAGTATACAATACACTGCATATAGAAAATATGTGTTAATCAATGTTTATGTTATCAGTAAGGCTTCTGGTCAACAGTAGGCTATTAGTAGTTAAGTTTTGAGGGACTCAAAGTTTATACAGGGATTTTTGACTATGCAGGGGTAGGGGAGGGTTGATGTCGCTAGCTTTTGCATTATTCCAAGGTCAGTTGTATAATATGTATACATATATATCAATATGTATAATACATATATATTATATATACATACTTTTCTTTAAACAAAATGCCCTACAATAGACTTAAAAACCTGTTTAAGTGGCTCATAGCTGTCCCATTTCTCCTTTGATTAACTGGAGTGGGAAGAAGTGGCAAGGGCTTTTGGCTATTAAGTTGACTGCTTGAAGGGTCTTTCTGAGTGTAAATGAGAATAAGTTCCATATCTTTGCCTTAATATCAGTTTTGCTCATGTCTGAAAAATTTGACTTTAACACATGATATATAAGTAATATAATAAATCATGTATTTTAGACATAAGTGAAATTTAAGAATCATGAAATCTAATCATCCAATTTTACAGATAAGAAGATGCTAGTTAGTGGCTTTTTATGGTTATACCAGCAGAAAAGGTCAGAGTTCAAACACTTAATTTAAAGTTCCTTTTCTCCATGCCTTATTTTTTGTTGTTGTTTATCTGTAAGGATTTATAGTTCAAAAGAGCATCTGATAAGTAGGATTCCCCACTCCTAATAGAACTTCTCACAGTTCCTTCTTTTTCCAAGAAAAAGTAGAAATTACAACACAGGAAATCAAACTTTCATAAGACATAATGCCAGAATCTAGGAAAAACTGACATTAGTTATAATATGTGCAAAACTAGACTGAGAAAGAAAAACCTTCAGTTGCCACTTATGATATATCTTAGATATATAGAAAAAATGATAATGCTTCATTAATTCTCATACCTTTATTTCCTTAATAAGGAATTCTACTAATTAAAAAAACTAAGTAACCAGCCCTTTTTGTTCTCAAGTACAGACCATGAAAAAAGCATAGTACTTGTTTCTCACCCTTTTTCTGCCTTTTCCTCAACTAACCCCCCAATTAACCTACATCTTCAAAGACACTACCAGTTGTATAAAACTGAATAGAAATTATAGAAAAGATGAGGTTATGATCAGTATATACTGTAAGAAGTTACCTTCACAGGTAAAACACTGCAAAAATAAAAAATAAAATAACATAGACTTGGCATTAGTGTTGGGTGGGTATGATAGCTTCTCATGTTCCAAATGAACACTGACCTATTAGAACTAACTTCCAGTGGATGAATTCTTGCCCAAACCTGGAGGTAGGCCCTCAATTATGCATACATGTCAATCTGACATCTAGCTGTAAATCTATAATAAAATAGGTGACAGAGGATGGATACAGTGCAATCCAATTACAGGTTAACCCTTTACATATTTTGCTTAATTTGAGCATAAGCAGAGAAGAAAAAGCAACGTGACATCTATAAATACATTTTATAAAACAAGACAAGGAATAGAATTAGAAGTCTTATAGAAAAAGTATACCTTTGAAAATGATCTGCTGCAAAGTGAAGAAATAAATGTCAAAATTTTTTTTGATCCTTTATAGATGAAAAAACATAGACTGTAGAAATATGAGTGCACAGATATAAAAAGATGTTAAGAAAGATTGAATGGGGGTTGGAAGACATGAAGAAAGATAGGACGGAAATGAACAAAATTGTTATCTATGTTGAAAGATACATACAGCATAATGGTGCAAAAAATTGAATCTGTATTACAGAAGATAAATTTCAGTTCTCTCAGATTTTAAATAAAAAAATGAAACTATATTTGAAAACTATAGTATTATGCTATATAAAGTCTCCATGAATACATAAAAGAAAAACCTGTGCCACTCAATATTCCCAGGAACAGTACTGAAAAACTATAAATTAATAATAAGGTTTAAGCATAAAACAAAGTTGAAGCATAAAAGAAATCTAACTATATGAAAAATAAACCCAAACACCTAAAGGAAGACTAACAAAATACGTCTTAACATTTGGAAAAAGGTCAAAATTGTAACATAGAAAATGATTATAATTAGAACTACATATCAAACTTAGGAAACTCAGCCAAAGCTTTATTTAGAGGAAAGTTCATAGCCTTGAATGAATTTCATTAACAACTTAGTATGTCAGATGAAGAACAATTAAATTCACCTGGGGAAAATTAACAGAAATGAATCAGAGAAACACATTCTGGTGAAAAGTCTAATATTTCCTTTATTCTAATATCTGTCTAAATAGTTCCCAAATGTAATATTATTTTTTAAATAGTGGAGAATGTTGTAATATCAGAAATTACAATATCCTAGAAACTGATCTTAAAATTGTAAAAAAAGATTCTTTGTCTTCCAGTTGAGAATTAACTACCACACTATAGCCTATGATGCCCTAATCTCTCACCAGTAAGGGTTATATCTGTCACTTTGACTTACATTTTGTGTCCATTTGTGATCTCACAGAAACCCTAATTCACACCTAACTGGCATGAACTTACCTAAAAATCTACAAGTTGATATCTACTGGTGGGAGTACATTATTTGCCTAAAATAATTTCCTCTCACTAACCAAACACAAGATTTGCTTTTTCATACAAAAAATATAACAGTTACTTTTGAAAGTACTAGACTAGGGAATGTTTTGTTTTATCACAGGTCAGGGGGCACTCCAAGGTATTATAGGAAGGATTCAAACATTTCTTTTTAGGAGCTTCAAGTTGCCTGAAATAACTGGTGTTAAATGCTATTGGTCCATAAGTTGTGCCTTAATTAAGTCATGGTGTTTCTTCTTTCTTTTTTTTTTTTTCACAAATGACATATCTGATAAAGAGTTAATATCCAAAATATATGAAGAATGGATGCAACTCAAAACCCAGAAAACGAATAATCTAATTAAAAATTGGGCAGAATGTATGAACAGACATTTCTCCAAGATGAAATGTAGATGGCCAACAGATTCATAAAAAGATGCCAAAATGACTTATCATCAGGGAGATGCAAATCAAAACTACAAAGAGATATCACCTTACACCTGTCAGAATGGCTAAAATAAAAAACACAAAAAACAAAAAGTGTTGGAGAGGATGAGAAGAAATAGGAACCCACTTGCACTGTTGGTGGGAATTCAAATAGGCACAGCCACTCTGGGAAACACTATAGAGTTTCCTCAAAAACTTAAAAATGGAACTACCCTATAATACAGCAGTTACACTTCTGAGTGTCTACCCCAAAAATACAAAAACACTAACTGAAAAGAATACATACACCCCTATGTTTATTGCAGCATTATTTTCAATAACCAAATTATAGAAACAGCCCAAGCATCCATCGATAGATGAATGATAAAGAAGATGTGGAATATACATATATACAATGGAATGCTATTCAGCCATAAAAAAGAGAATGAAATCTTGCCATTTGCAAGAAGTTGGATGGCTCTAGACAGTATAACGCTAAACAAAATAAGCCAGTCAGAGAAAGACAAATACCATATGGTTTCACTCATAGTGGAATTTAAGAACAAAACAAATGAATCAAGGGAAAAAAGGAGAGAGAGATAAATCAAGAAAGAGACTCTAAACTATAGAGAATGAACTGTTGGTTACCAGATGGCAAGTGGGTGGGGGGATGGGTGACATAGGGATGAGAATTAAAGAGTATATTTATGATGAGTGCTCAGTAATGTGTAGAATTGTTGAGTATATTGTACACCTGATACTGATATAACACTATATGTTAGCTGTACTGGAATTAAAATAAAAAATGAAATTAAAAAAAAAAAAACAGTATCATAGTACATTTGAGAAAAAATAAAAGCATCTTTTAAAAAAAATTAAAAAAAAGTAAAAGCCAATTATGGATGGATTCTCATCCACCAAAGGACAACATACAGTTTCTTAGAGCAGTTAGGCTATTCTAGTTCCCAATAGTCCTATAGGTTCTTTCCATGAGGTTTTGGAATATATTATGCAAATTAAAGTTAATCTTCAAATTGGCACAATTCATTACTCACACTTATGTCTAACATATGTTAGAAAAATTGTCTTAAGTTGATGAAAATGTGGGCATTTTACCAGATAAATGCAGTGCTGATAGGTCTTAATTTACCTGGATACTAACCATATGTTTTGTAAATGTCATGTTCTACTCAATACAAAAATTAAATTGATTTCAAATTGTATAAGATTTTATAATAAATTGGCATTCTTTTTCTCTGGGACACACAAGATATAATAAGAAAATCATATAAAAACTTTTCTTTTTAGTACTAGAGAATAAGACATTTATATCACATTCCCTTTTATCCATCAAGCCAATCAGAAAGCTGAAACAAATAATAATTTGAAAACAATACAGCTGATGGGATAGAGCTTGCACAATGTGATAAAATAATTTGAAAGTTACACTAGCATTATTTTAATGAATAAATTATTACTTATTCCTTACCAGCCCAGGAAACCTTTTATCCCTTTAAAAATACCCTTTTCCTGAGAACTTAATTTAACTTGTCTGAAGATATATTTTGATTCTTAAATACATTTATCTAAATGTATGATTTACCTTGTCTCTACGATACTGCAACACATATCCCTGACTACATTTCTACCATTTTTTTTTTACATGAAACTGTTACCCTAAGCATAGTTGTTCCATCCAATAAAGGGTGGAATAATCTTAACATCCAAAGCCCTTGACTCACAATTGGTCTATAGGTAGGCACAAGGCATAAATTGAGCAACAACCTTTGGGAATAGGTTTGCTTTTTGAACCACAGACATCATCATGCCTTTCTCAGTACAATTCTTTCTCTCTCTCTCTCTCTCTCTCCCTCCCTCTTACATGCAGAAGAAACTATCTGTGGACACAGAGAAAAGATGGCCATCTTCAAGCCAGGAAGAAAGATCTCACTCCAAATCAACTCTAGTGGCACCTTGATCTTGGACTTTGACCCTCTAGATTGTGAGGGAAGAAATTTCTGTTGTTTAAGCACCTAATCTATGATATTTTGTTATGGCAACTGAAGCAGAATAATACAGTATTCTTTTTCATAAAGAAGGATCCCCAAATTGTGTAAACTTAAAGTCCTAGAAAACTTGGATCTGGCCTTGAGAATGAAGGGGTTCAGAACAAGGGTCCCTACATTGTGCCACTTTGGTATGTGGACTATTTTGAAATGAATGCAACCAAGGCCCAGAAGGCCCAAGAGAAATTTTGCTCCTTCCTTAACTAACAAGAAAATTTAAATTGGGGGGGGGGGTGGTTCTTTCTCAGAATGAACGTTTTTATCAGAGATACATTTGATCTGAGTGACCTATATGTATGATAGGGCATACATCTAATTTCTAAACTTCTGGTCTTGTTTTTATTGCCTTATGAATTGCCCTCCTCCCCTTTGAAGTCCCAGGCCCTTATCCCACATCTTAGCTTAGCATGGCATATATACCTCATTTTACCTTTTTATCTTTGAACCTCTCATATATGTGGGATTTCTGTATGTATGAAAATAAATTTGATTTTCTCCTATTAATCTTTCTCATGTCAGTTTAATTATTAGACCCACCCTAAGAACATTTGAAGACCAGAGGAAAATATTTCTTCCCCAATAAGAGAAAAATTAAAAATAAAGAGTAGGCAAAGTGGAAAGTGGGGCATCAAGAAAATAATTCTGGTTTCTTTCCATCCCATCATCACCAAGTCTGACAGAGATTCACTATTTGCTCTCAGAAAATTAACAAAATCAAGTTTAATTCTAATTCTAGGGATCTTCAATCTTAGAGAATAAAGCAATTAGCATATTAGCTGAAGGTTTTGTTTCTGGTTAATACTATACTTTAATCTTCAACAGAGAGGCTAGAGCTCAATAAATAATAAATAACATAATAATAAAATGGTTATATTAATAGTGTTGTATGAGCTCATTGTTTGTGATTGCAGTTCCCATTTTAGTCCCACGATAAACAGAGCTTGCATAGACAGGAATTCATATGATTAAATGTCCTACTTGCAAACATGAATATATTATGAGCTGTTAATGTGATACATTAATAAGTTATGTCATGTGGCATAGATTTTCTATTGGAATATGAGAACATTTTTAGTTTCTTTTTTTTTAATTCAAAACAATTGATTTTGATGAAGTTTGAGAGCAGTTAGAAGTTTTAGAGAAAATTGTTTCATACCACAGAGAACCCAAGATAAAAGGAAGTCATTCTAGACTTCTGGAAACACATCTGCCTTTTTGGATCACTAGCTGTGACATTTAATATATGTGCAGAATGCACTTATTCAGAAATCCCTAGTGACTTGCATTAGTTATCACATGTTAAACTGAACACTTTTCCCTTTCTGCCTGAAGGAAGCAGGCCACTGAAGACAGAAAGTTGGTATTCAGTAGATAGAAAGTTTTTATCTGGAGAAATAGAAATTTTCCATTTTTTATCATGTTATACATCATTACAAATAGCTACAACCTTAAATGATTTCCCAGTATGTTGTGTGGTTTATGGTAAAAAATGGAGCCTTCAATGAATCCTAGTGGTCTTGGAATTAATCAAGAAACACTAAGTCTTCTTGGGGTGCCTATGTAGCTCAGTCAGGTAAGCATCCGACTTTGGCTCAGGTCATGATCTCAGGATCCTGGGATCAAACTTGCATCAGGCTCTGCCCTCAGTGGGGAGTCTGCTTCTCCCTCTGCCCCTCCCCACCCTGCTTGCACTCTCTCTCAAATAAATAAGTAAAATCTTGGGAAAAAATAAAAAAGAAAGAAATACTAAATCCTCTCAGTGTGTTATATGCCACAGGATCAGGCACTCAATAAATATAATCAAATGACATCCTGCATTTTCTAGGCTAGGGAAAACCAAGACAAAAACAAATGTTGTTATCCACTAAGTTGTAGTAATATAGATTTGTACATTCTATGACAGATGGTAGCTACATTATTGATGAACATAGCACAATGTGTAGAGTTGTCAAGTCACTATGTTGCATACCTGAAAACAATGTGATATTGTGTGCTAAATATACTTGAGCAGCAAAAAGATAAGGAGACTATAGTAGAAGAATGGATTTAGGGAAGAATTTGGATGAGCTGTTTCAAAGATTATTATAGAAGTTTTTCATATGGGAATGAAGAATCAGGAAAGAGGACCCCAAAGAATCCCCATCACATGCAAAGATCTGAAAGTAAGAAGTACAATAGTTTCAATCACTGAGAAAATGTTTATTAAGAATCAATTATGGGGGAACCTGGGTGGTGCAGCTGGTTAAGCCTCAGATTCTTGGTTTCAGCTCAGGTTGTGATCTCCTCAAGATCATGAGATTGAGCCCTGCATCAGGCTCCATGCTCAGCTCAGAGTCTGCTTAAGACTCTCTCTGCTCCTCCCCTTTACTCTCTCTCTCTCTCTCTCTCTCTCTCTCCATAAATAAATAGATAAATCTTCAAAAGAAGAATCAGTTAGAGATCTGACATTATATGGAGACCTAAGAACATGAAGAGGCATACAACACAAACCTCCTGGTCATAATTTGATTGTCACTCAGTTGACACCCACCTTCCAATCTACTACAATGAGGCTAGCTGCATTTCAAGTCATCAGATAATTCAGAATGTTTTGTTAAAATACACCAAGCAATATGTTTCACACTTTTCTTAGCAGAACTTATTCCACAATACAAAAGACTGTTAACAAGGGGCACATTTTTTTCTGTTATGTTTTAAGATTGTCTTTCTTCACCAAAAAAATAAAAAATAAAAAATAAATCTTATTCCAAATCAGAACAACTGATATCTGATTTTTCGTTAAGGTTGATAAACCAGGACAGGCTCATGGGGCTCAGTTTTTGGAGATAATGTAATTTTGTTTCCAATAACAATGAAGTTGTTTCTATTTGAAGAGCAAAGTTTTCATGCTAGAAGTAGTGATGTGGAGATTAAGGTGATATTGCACATGTCACAACAGACCCCAGTGAGAATACATTTTGGAAGAGAAAAAAGTAAAGGTGACAGTCAACTCAGATACCCCAAATTGCCAGAGGTGCTGAAACCACAACAAAAACAGCTAGTGCTTTCTTTTCCTGATTTCATACACATTTTTTATGTGAAGTAGACTGTGACCATTGTCAACCATCATAGAGTTGTTTTACTTAATACATTATTTTATAAGACACCATGACATACAGGATAGACATTTGTACTTTAGGATTTCCCCGAGAGTTGTGTGAAAACCTTACACTCATGTCAAAACAGGTAAAAAACACATGATATGATCCCTTCCTTTTTTTTAAGTAGGTGAAAGTGATTTTATGCAGACCAGGATATGGTATGCTGGTTACTAATTTTGTTTAGTTAAAGAAATAGGAAGCATATAAGGGAAAGAGAGGTGGTTTATTTAGTTTACCAGTGCTTGTCTCTCAAAAACAACTTGCTTCCTTTGACCTTTTCATCCTATTCTTATGATATTCACATTGCATGATATTGGACATAATGTATTTAACACTTTTCGCTGTTTCATGGACATGATTTCTTGGACGACCACAAAGCTGACTCTTTCTTTTCTCTGTGAGGAAGACTTGAGAAGTAGCTTAGAGCTGGAATCATTGAACCCAGAAGTCAACCAACTCCACTAGGGTGAGCTCTGCTATCTCTTGACATTTTCCACGTAGATGCCATTCTACTAGCTGGAGTTGTGTTGCCCATATGTTTTGAACTGAGAAGCTGTCAACATTCACATGGTAAATAACAGCAAATTTGAGTACTTGGATAAGCCATGCCAAAGGCTGGAAAATTCAGGTTGTGAAAGGCAGGCATTGACGTCCGTTGAGCCAAAACGTTGACCATGATGGAGAGCATAGACATGCAGTGAGTGAGGGCGAAGTGGGGCAGGTTAAGTGATGGCTCAGAAATGTTCACACTATGTCTATGCCCCCAGGGGAGAGACTGGGCAGCTGCTGGGACTACATTTTGACAACTCTGTCAACCAGAGAATTTCAAGCACCGGCCATGTAATTGGGCCAAGTCCACAGTTTTCACTTTTCCAGTTTCCGGTTGTGTATGAATCTAGTGGATCATACTACTCTGACAGAAAGCATTCTGGAGTAATCAGAATACAGATAATGTACACAAACATGACATAGTTTTGACATATGTGAGCTGATAATCATATGTGTAGCCCATACATTCACGTTTTCACCTAATTCTCCAATTTCATTCTTGAGTACGATGAGAATTACACATACATACATACATAAATCAATATTATAGTTAATTACATAAACTTTATAAGCAATAGTAAGCTTCTAGAAAATTGGTTGTTCAGTGTATTTGTATAATTCTGTCAATAGAAAACACCTTATATTTTTTGAAACAGTTTTATTTTGTACAGTTTCTATCTTACTGTTTTTCTTTTCCAATTTGTTCTCAGGATTATACCAATCAAAATCTGTCTCACTTTTATTGCCCATATGAATTTAGTCTTACAACTAATGAGTCATGTGGGGTCAAAGTCCACATTTTTTCGAATCCTAGTATGTTTCCGAATATACAGTAAAATAAATCTTCTCTTTTTGTTCCAAACATCGGTTTGGAGATGAAATAATCAGCTCTCCTTTCTGTATGTTATCGTGTTCAAAGCAGACTTGCAGTTTCTCTGCAGATAATTTCACATAGCATTCCTTATGAGTGTGCAATATATTCTATATAATAATAGGGTCTCTTGTATGAGGAACACCAAGGATGATTAGTTTAATACAAAATTATAGTCCAGACAAATCTAGAATAGATCTTTTGTATAGGTGGGAAAATACCCTTGAATTAGGCAGTCTATTCTGTGCCCACCACCTTGCTGCAATCTCCCTTCTCTCTCATTGAACATTCTACACACCTCTTTTCTTTAATATTCAAAAAGTGCTGATCCCTTTGCCCACAGAAAAAGAGAAAAATCCCTGTCGCCTTTAGTTTCAAATTCATTCTTGAGAGTCTGTGATCATAAGTTTTCAAATGTACGGTAATGGCCATCTTCTGTAAAATAGCTTTGTATCTTTACAGTTCGGCATCTCTCTTGCCATTTACAATTCTTATAACTCAATTCAAGGAAATTACAGGAAGGTGATATGTATCACTTTACTTCATTACACATTTTAAGAAGAGAAAGTGAAAATAATTGCACAAAGACTATGCTGTTCATTGATTTCATAGGATCTTTAATCCGTTTTTATAACGGCTGCCTCCCTCACATTTCAGTGTGTGTTCTGTATGCCACCAGAGCAGTGAGAAGATTACATTTAGTATTCTGCGAACTTTAGACAATAAAAAAGCGGCGGTATTTGTTCCCAGTTGTTTTTCAGTTTCTTCCAATTTATCATGAAAAGGAATTTCAATCTCTTCAGTCTTATGAAAAGGTCTCTGCCAGATATGTTTGTTTGATATATAACTAGCAATCGGTAAAAAAGTTTAGAATATATAGCAGTTTGAAAAGAATAAACTTGGAAAACTAAAACTCAGTGTGCATCACCTTCAAAAGTATTAATGAAAAACTAGCTTTGACCAATACATAAGTGCTTTCTTTTGTATTCTTTGTACCCATGATTTCCATGGGTCTGTCTGTGCACCTGAAAATCGCTCTGACTTTTCTCTGCAGTATCTGGTGATCTCATTTTTCTTCCAGGAGCACAATCATGTAAGTCATTCCTCTCAGACTGAGCCTGTTCACTGAGACACAGAGAGACAGCCTAAACCAAGTCAGCTGTGTCACCCAGTGAGTTTAGGACAAAGTTCTAGGAGCTGAACTTGAGCAAGTCAGGTAGTGGCCCACAGTGGTATATCTGCTTTCTCTCTACAGACACAAGACCAGGCAGGATTGAAAAGTGAAGTTTTGAGGAGTGCTTTGAACACCAGAAGTCCCAAGTTAAAAGTCACACTAGATCATGTATTTTTTTTAATTATTTATTTTTTATAAACATATATTTTTATCCCCAGGGGTACAGGTCTGTGAATCACCAGGTTTACACACTTCACAGCACTCACCAAAGCACATACCTTCCCCAATGTCCATAATCCCACCCCCTTCTCCCAAACCCCCTCCCCCCAGCAACCCTCAGTTTGTTTTATGAGATTAAGAGTCACTTATGGTTTGTCTCCCTCCCAATCCCATCTTGTTTCATTTATTCTTCTCCTACCCACTTAAGCCACCATGTTGCATCACCACTTCCTCATATCAGGGAGATCATATGATAGTTGTCTTTCTCTGCTTGACTTATTTCGCTAAGCATGATACACTCTAGTTCCATCCATGTTGTCGCAAATGGTAAGATTTCATTTCTTTTGATGACTGCATAGTATTCCATTGTGTATATATACCACATCTTCTTGATCCATTCATCTGTTGATGGACATCTAGGTTCTTTCCATATAGATCATGTATTTTTAAAATCAAGGTTCTAGCATCTGCATCCATACTTTCTATTACTAAGAGGTGTGCAGAGAACTGCACACATGCAGACACATGAGTGTCTGCCCAACGTCCAATCACAGTTCTGCCCCTCATTTGCTTCTGGAAGCTTAGGCAAGTTACTTATTCTTGCATGAGTTAGTTTTCTCATCTTTAAAATGGGAAGAGTAAAAGCACCTACCTCATTGGACTAATGTAAAGATTAAGTGGTTTAAGATTAAGAGGGCCAAGCCCTTTGTTAGTGCCTAAGATGTTTCCACAACTCAAATGTGAGCTATTATTACCCAACAAACAAATGGGTTTATTTATTCCATAATTCCACTTATTCCATAATATATGAAGTTGTTCTTCTCGCAAGTTCTTTGAGAGTGAAATTGTGTATGCAGAAGCAGAGCTCACCTACACTACCAGCTTATCTAACACTCTGCTTTCATTGGGATGGCAGTTATTTGGCATGTCATCCCCTACTAAATGATTTCTAATCAATAAATGATTGAAATCATTTATCGCTTTGCATCAATCAGTAAGGACAATTCTCAATTTGATAAGAAGCTAAAGGGTGAAGTCAATTGCAGTTGCTTCATAGTTTCTGATTGTATATTCTTTATAAATATTTTATGTATCAAAGTCATGCTGTCACAGTTGTATACTACATACATAAAACTATAATTAGAATAAAAGTTGTTACATCCTAGAAGAATGATATAGAAACAATACTTAAAACAACATTAAAAATATATGGTTTTGTGCATATATTTACAGCTTAGGATTGAGTCAAAAACCACCAGGTACTTGATGAATAAGAATAAAAGAGAACACATTGGAGAAAGAGCTCAAATAATAATCACAGCATCAAGAAAACAATGTAATTTGTTAGGTTTTTGTTGTTGTCATTTTCATAGACTTTAATTGTCAGAGCAATTTTAGGTTTTCAGGAAGTATGGATTTCTTTTTTTTTTTTTAAGACTTACTTATTTATAAAGAACTTCTCAAACTCAACAATCAAAAAACAAATAACCCAGTCAAAAAATGGGCAGAAGACATGAACAGACACTTCTCCAAAGAAGACATACAAATTGCCAACAGACACATGAAAAATTGCTCAATGTCACTAGCCATCAGGGAAATATAAATTAAAAAACGCAATGAGATACCACCTTCCACCAGTTAGAACGGCAAAAATTGATAAAACAGGAAACAACAAATGTTGGCAAGGATGTGGAGAAAGGGGAACCCTCTTATACTTTTGGTGGGAATGCAAGCTGGTACAGCCACTCTGGATAAGAGTAGAGAGGTTCCTCAAGATGTTAAGAATAGATATGCCCTACAACCCAGCAATGCACTAGTAGGTATTTACCCCAAAGATACAGATGTAGAGAACAGAAGGAACATATGCCCCTCAATGTTCATAGCAGCAGTGTCCACAATAGCCAAACTGTGGAAGGAGCCAAGATGCCCTTCAGCAAGCAAATGGATAAAGAAGATGTGGTCCATGTATATACAGTGGAATATTACTCAGCCATCAGAAACGATGAATACCCACCATTTGTATTCACATGGGTGGAAGTTGAGGGGATTATGCTAAGTGACGCAAGCCAAACAGATAAAGACAATTATCATATGGTGTCATTCATATATGGAACGTAAGCATTATTATAGAGGAAGGGAGGAAAATCTGAAGGGAGAGAAATCAGAGAGGGAGATGAACCACGAGAGACTATGGACCCCAAGAAACAAATTGCGGGTTTCAGAGGGGAAATGCAGGGAGGGAGAAGGGGTAACACGATGATGGTTATTAAGGAGGGCATGTGCTGTGATGAGTACCGGGTGTTATACATAACTAATGAATCATTGAACACTACATCATAAACTAGTGATGTACTACACAGTGGCTAACTGAACATAATAAAAAAATTAAAAATTTAAGAAAACACTAAAGTTAAAATTCTTTGCATACATTTTTAAAAAGTTAAGTCTGAACTACTATGAAAGGAACCTCACATTTATGAACAGATTTTTATTAAAATTATTATAAAATAATATTTGCTTTAGAGAATAGCATACATACTAAAAGATTCCAAATATGACCATGAGAGAGAAAATTTTTTTAAAGATTTTATTAACTTATTTGACAGAGAGAGAGAGATCACAAGTAGGCAAAGAGGCAGACACAGAGAGAAGGAAACAGTTTCCCCGCTGAACAGAAATCCAATGCGAGGCATGAACCCAGGACCCTGAGATCATGACCTGAGCCAAAGGCAGAGGCTTAACCCACTGAGCCACCCAAGTGCCTAAAGAGAAATAATTTATCAAGTTATTCACTTTTGGTTTTCATCTTTGGATCCATCACAACCATTTACAAAATGCATTCTTAGTTCCAATATGTTGTCAAATGGCCAACCAACTAGTGATGTTAATCTGCTTGAATAAACAATAAGTTCATTTTTGACCTAAAAAATTTATTTATTTACTCATTCATTCATTCATTCAAGAGACAGAGCCACATGTGCTATGGAAACATGGGGCCGGGGAGATGCAGAGATAGAGGGAGAAAAAGAATCTGAAGTCGACTCCCTGCTGTGCATGGACTGCTTGATCTCAGGACCCTGAGATCATGACCTGGACAGAAATCAAGAGTCAGATCCTTAACCAACTGAGCCACCCAGGCATCCCTTGAGAGTTCTTTTACATCTCCTCTCCCTGCCCTTCTGCACATAGTATCCACTAATATTAACATTCTGCCTTAGTATGGTACATTTCTATACTTATTGAATTAATGTTGATATGTTTGTATTAGGGTTCACTGTTTTGTATAGTTCTATGGGTTTTGACAATGCATACTGTCACTTTTCTATCATTAGAGTATCACACAGAATGGTTTTAATGTCCTAGAAATCCACTGAATTCCACTTATGCATCCTACCTTTCCTCCCCTGGAGTATCTGGCAATCACTGATCTTTTTCTCTTTCCTTAATTTTGCCTTTTCCAGAATATTATTTTGGTAAAATCATATATACTATAACTTTTAAATCTGGTTTCTTCCATCTCGAAATATGCATTTAAGTTTCATTCATGTTTTTTTCATGGCTTGATAGTTCTTTCTTTTTAGCACTGCATACTATGACATTGCATGAATGTACCACAGTTTGTTTAACCATCTTGGTCACTTCCACATTCTGGTAATTATGGATAAAACTGCTTAAACAAACATATATTTTCAATGCAGTTGGGTAAATACTTCAGAGTATGACTGCTGAATTGTATGCTAAGACTATGTTTTATATGAGACTGCCAAGCTATCTTGCAAAGTGGCTATATCATTTCACATTTCCACCAGCAGTAAAAAATACAAGTTCTTGTTGCTCTACATTTTTTGTCAGCATTTGGTTTTGTAAGTGCTTCAGATTTTGATAATTCTGATAAATTCTGTCGTGGTATCGTATTCTTTTAATTTAAAATTCCCTAGTGAAAAATGATATTGAGTACCTTTTCATATGTTTACTCGTTATGTACATATCTTTGGGGAGTTGAGGTTTATGTTCAGATATTTTGCCCATTTTTTAAACAGATTTTTTGTGTTTTTTTTTACTGTTGGCCTTTAAGAGTAATTTGTATATTTTGGATACAAGTCCTTTATAAGATAAGTGTCATACAAATATCTTCTCCTAGTCTGTGCCCTTTCCAGTCTTTTAAAAATCTTCTGGGAAATGGAAGTTTTAACTTTAATTATTCATACTGGAGAAATAGCAGAAGTAATCACTATAACATCAAAAAGTTGAAATATCAATTATTTTTAATAAGCTTATTGAGAATTATTTCTTAGTTCCTATGAAGACAACAGTATGAAGCTCATCAATGTCAATGATCCAGGAAAATTACATGAAAATATGCTGAATAATTCTAGAAATATTTTCAGGAGAACTAATAACAATGAAAAGATTTCAACAAGAGAACTTAAAGCATACAATGGGAAATACGCGTAAACTTTCGAAAAAGTTCAAAAGGGGATACATGTATACCTATCAGTGTCAACCAAGGGTTTCACAGGCATTTAAAGATGATACATGATTTAGGATTGCAATCTCCTCTCTAAAGCCAAATGCCAAACTAGTCTCATCTTACACATCAAGTCCAAGGGATTGGTGGTAGCTTCGTGGAGAGCAGGTTTGGGAAGTTATGGTAGGAAAGCAGTTTGTCATTGACTGAAAAATGCAGTCTCTGCTGTGGGATGCTGTGTTCAATGCTCACCCCCCAACTGTATCCATGAAAGGAACATCTCCTATGTGAGTCCAATTTTTCACTAGAAAATACACAAAGGTAAGAGATGTGATAGAAGTGAAGCAATGCACCATAATCTGAATGGTGATTCCTTTCTTCTCTCCTTTATTTTCTGCATTATGACTCACATGAAAAGACAGGCTTAGTGGTAGTTCTTGTTTTGGTAGAGGTAAGAGGCTCTGTTCTTAGCAGATCGTATTAGGAAACTCTACAAGACTCAAGGCTAGGCTCGATGATAATCCCTTTCCTAATGAACCAGTAGAAAAAAAAATTTTTTTTAAATACTTTCCCAAATATCACAGATGTTGAAGTCATGTCTCTACTTCTTAGCTGCTACTCTAGGTCTCTGATAAGAGTATTCAAGACAGGGGCACCTCGGTGGCTCAGTCAGTCGTTAAGCGTCTGCTTTCAGTTCAGGTCATGATCCGAGGGTCCTGGGATGGAGCCCCACATCAGGCTCCTTGCTCAGTGGGGAACCTTCTTTTCCTTCTCACACTGGCCCTGCTTGTGTTCTCTCTCTCTCTCTGTGTCAAATAAATCAATAAATAAAATCTTTAAAAAAACGAGTTTCCAAGACATAGAAGATAAAAGGACAAAAGCTAAATAAAAGCTATGTAGGATGGCTGAATGGCTGAGAAGGAACATTCTTCCCCAGTAAAATCAGAATAAAGAAGCTTGTAAGGTATCAAATGGTGAAAAGAGTATATAACTTCATGCCAAATACTTGATGAAAAGAAGGCAAATAATTGTCATCCTGCATGTAAGTCCTTGGATTCAAAGCCAGAGTCTCAGGCAAACTGATTAAGAAGGGCTGACTATAGTTTTTTTCCAGGAACTACAACTCATGATTAGTAATATTCTAAATTTGACAATTATTTTCCCCAGTGTTCAGGTACAGAATCTGAGATCTCACCTGCTTTGTATATATGCACTTGTCTAACTGATTACACCATCATCCAAATATTGATCTGAAACCAAAGTAACAATCCTGTAGCTTAAGAGTGCTGACAGCTTTCTCGCCAGATCAACGATAACATGGCAAACCTGGTTAATTGTGCTCCTCCCTTCATTTCAACTTGAGCAAGTATCTAAATTTAGCAAATAAGCCAAATACGGGAATCTCCAAACTTGTCAAAATATGATGGCAATTAAATTGACATCTCCTCTGCACCTCATTTTTAAAGGAATATATTTTTCAAGGCCTTGACAGTCAAAAACTATTTAGATTATTTATGACATTTCCAATGAGTTAGTAACATTTTTTATTGCATTACATTTTGCATAATATAATTTGTCACTATTTCTTTATTAAGCTTGTTTTATATTCATAGTTGTCCCACAACACTATATTTTCCTCTTTGTCAGCCCAGAACTTCATTATGAAGGATGAGGTTTTATCATTTCCCAGTGATGCAAATGTCTACAGTGAATAAGTGTCATTATGCAGGAACAGGAATTTAGTTTTCCTCCATTAACCAGGCAGGCTAATGACTCAACAAGTTTATAGCTTGCCGCAAAATTTGATAGCTCAATGTGTGTTAGAGCAAATGAGAGTGACATGGATGTAAAGATTAGAGAGCTGTACTTCTTTTGGTAGGGTGTGGATTTTCTAGCTTTTCCTGAGCAGATTTCTATTGAATTAATGCATAGGGAACCCTCTTGACCTTGTCTCCTGAGAAAGGGTAACTTTCGTAACTCACACTTTCGTATAAAAGAAAAGATGGGGGGCGCCTGGGTGGCTCAGTTGGTTAAGCGACTGCCTTCAGCTCAGGTCATGATCCCGGAGTCCCGGGATCGAGTCCTGCATCGGGCTCCCAGCTCCATGGGGAGTCTGCTTCTCCCTCTGACCTTCTCCCCTCTCATGCTCTCTCTCTCTCTCTCTCTCTCAAATAAATTAAAAAAAAAAAATCTTTTAAAAAAAAAAAAAGAAAAGATGGCTAAAGAAGCACCTAAAAAGATACTCAACATTATTAGCCACTACAGAAATCCAAATTAAAACCACAATGATGTAAGTCTATGCATCTATTAGAATGGCAAAAAATTAAAACACACACACACAAACAAACAACCAAAAACCTGACAACAAAACCCAAACCCTGACAACACTAAATGATGGCAATGATCAGGAGAAACTGGAACTTTTATACATTGCTGGTGAAATGCAAAATGGTATAGTCACCATGACAAGCGTTTTGAAAGTTTCTGAAAGTTGAGCACACATTTACCCTAGTGGCCAAGCAGTTCTATTCATAATTATTCACCCAAAGGAAAGGAATTGAGATGTTCATAGCAACTTTTTTAATAATAGCCAGAAATAAGAAACAACCCAATCCCCAGACTGACATTCTATTTATTTGTTGATTTATTTGTTTATTTCTAATTGGAGTAAAATTCACATTGCATAAATTAACAATATTAAACTGGAGAAGACATTTAAATCATTTTTATTTCAGTTAATACCAATAGTGAGTTTGCTTTTTGTCTTTTCTGTTCATGATAAGGTTGTGAAAGGAGTAAAGGTTGTTTTGAATTTCACAGATACTTACTAATCATCCTCTTTTGTGAGCATCATGTCAGTCTGACGCTATCAGAATAAAGTTTTATCTTCTGGAACCAAGGGCTCTCTTCCTATTAGTCTTTTTGGATAGTATTTTGAGGTCAATATTCCATGCAGCGAACTTTTCCCACATGCTGGCATTCAGGATGCTCTTACCTTCTTTTTGCAAATTATCTAATTATCTCAGCTTCATGTCAGTAAAATTACTGAATAGCCAATTCATACTATGTTGTGGATATGAGAGAGGCTAAGGTACATGGTTCCTAACTCCCTTCTCCTTAATTCCTCCCTTTTATCTAAAGCCATAAACACCTTTTAGTAGTGGTGAGAGACTGAAGATCTGAAAGGTATTGCTTGACTCTGAAAAGTCATCCCACGCTTCATACGCAGGTGGTAGTGTCTGCTTAGGCTGAGTGCTTTTTCTACCTAAAATTCTCGTAGGTTCCCTGGACTTAGAAATAAAATATCTGGATAGTTCCCTATGGAGACCTCCTTGGCCCTCTACAGTGTTAAGTGTGCTTGATTGCTTCTGGAGGAGATGAAGTATTGATGAGGTATTGAGCTGGAGCTATAGCTAGATGCCCACCATTTGACTACGACCTTAGGCTGAATTGGATTTGGAGAGATGAACAGGTGTTTGTTCCTACTTATCTGATTGATTGTCTTCTTATTATTGAGTTGTAGTTTTTAATATACACAAAGGAAAAAAGTACTTTATCAGGAATATTTTTAATATTTTATTTTATTTTAATTCCAGTATAGTTAACATACAGTGTTTGTTATATTAGTTTCAAGGAATATGTTTTGAAAATATTGTCTCTTTGTGCATGGTTTATCTTTTCATTTTCTTAATGGTATCTTTGAAGTCCGAAATTCCTTAATTATGATGAAATACAATTTATTAATTGTTTTCTTTCACAATTTTTGCCTGATACGTCCTATTTAAAGAAATCTTTGTCAAATTTGAGATCGTTAAGATATTCTTCTACACTTACTTTTGGAACTTTTACAGTTTCAGCTGTGACATTTAGAGCTATGCCACAATTTGAGCTAATTTTTGTATGTGAATTTAGGTAATAGATGAGCTTATTTTTTTCCCTTTGCATATGGCTATTCAAGTATTTCACAGATTTGTTAAAAATTTTATCCTTTCACATTGGATTACTTTTGCACAAGTGTCAAAAATCAGTTGTGTATATGTGTATGGATTTGTTTATGGTTTCTATTCTATTCCATCATCTATTTGTCTAACATGATGATAATACTGTGATATACTGAGAACTGAAACTCTATTATAAGGTATATTTTAGCCCTACAAATTTATCCTTTATCTTTCTTCTTTCTTTTAGGAATCTCTATACCAGACATGGGACTGGAACTCAGAATTAAAGATATCCTGAATGGGATCCTGGAACTAAAAGGTAAATTTTGTAAAAATTAAAGAAATCTTAATAAATCTTAGCTATGGACTTTAGTTAACAGTAATGTGTCTTTTATTGTCATGTTTCCTTAGACTCCTTTTGGCTGTGACATTTTCTTAGATACTTCTTGTTTTTGATAATTTGAGAGTTTTGAAGAGTGTTGGTCAGGTATATTGTAGGACATCCTACAATGGAATTTGTCTTAGGTTTGATTGGTTAGGGGTTATAGGTGTTTGGAAGGATTATCATGGAGATAAAGTGCCATTTTTGTCATTTCATGAGGATACATGTTATCAATATGACTTATAAATGTTGATACTATGATTGCCTGATTTTTAGTGTTTTTGTCAGGTTTCTCTACTATAAAGTTGTTCTTTCCCTACGCCCTTTTCAGTCTGTACTCTTCCAAAGAAAACCATTATCTCCCATCATTTAGGATGAGGTATCTACAGAATTTTCTTGGAATTCTTACGCATGAGAAATTTATCACTTATTCCCCATTTAGTAATTTCTTCGGCCATGCATGTATGACAATATGGCCTCATGGATATTTATTTTATACTTTGAGTTATACTCCAAAATTACTTTATTAATTTAGTTACTGAAATTGTTTCAGCTTTGGCCCCTGGAGTGGGGGGGATACTTCATTTGACAACTATGTTTCTTTGACACCCCTCATTTATATAAATTTGTTTTTTAAGCATTTACTTGGCTACTTTACAGTAGTACAAGATGTTTTAGACTCAACTTACATATTTCCTGCTTCAATCCTAGAATCAGTCATTTTTCCAAGAAGCCCTGGTTCATTTTCTGAAGGAATGGTATTTAAAACTAATATCTAGGTACTAGGTGTGCTTGTTGCTAAAGTTCATGCCAACAAATTCGGCAACATACATGACTTGGAAAAATTCTTTCAAAGATCCAAATTATAAAAAAGAAGTAGATAACTTGAAAAATTCTACCTTTTAAATAAATTTAATTCCTCAGTAAATAAAGCTTTCAGAAAGAAATCTTTAGCTTTCAATGACTTCTCTCTCTCTCTCTCTCTCTCTCTCTCTATATATATATATATATATATATATATGTATATATGTATATATATGAAATAATACCAACTGAGGGGTGCCTGGGTGGCTCAGTCGGTTAAACATCAAACTCTTAGTTTCAGCTCAGGTCATGATCTCAGGGTCCTGAGACAGAGTCCTGTGCTAACCTCCACGTTCAGTGTGGAAACTGCTTGAGATATACCCCATTTTCCTCCCCCTGTGCTCCTCCCCCCACCTCTGTGCACACACATTCTCTCTCTAAAATAAATAAATAAATGAATGAATAAATAAATAAATAAATAAAATCTTAAGAAGGAAAGAAAGAAAGAAAGAATACTAACTCTATACAAAATCTTCCAGAATATAGGAGATGAGGGAGTACTTCCTAACTCATTTTATGAGGCCAGTATTAAAACTGATTACAGGTGCGCCTGGGTTGCTCAGTGGGTTAAAGCCTCTACCTTCGGCTCAGGTCATGATCTCAGGGTCCTGGATTAGAGGCCTGAGTTCGGCTCTCTGCTCAGCGGGGAGCCTGCTTCCCTTTCTCTCTGCCTGCCTCTTTGCCTACTTGTGATATCTGTTAAATGATTAAATAGAATCTTTAAAAAAAAACTGATTACAATATTCCCTTTTTAACCCTTTTAATAGCTGTAGACTGGTAGTAATGTCTTTTCTTTCTTCCTGATGTTGGTAATTGGTGCCTTCTTTCTTTTTTGATCATCGATATGGCTAGATTTTTGTCAGTGACACAGTTTTCCCGCCTGTTGGTTTTCTCTGTTGTGTAGTATAGAATTAATCTTATCCAGAAAGAGGTCTGGCCTTGGTCTCTGTCTACTGAGATCTATAGTTCCCAAGAATATCCTGCCTAGTAGAAGTGTCTGTTTGTCTTGGGGCTTTGGCCACCAAAGAATCTAATAGTGTGTTTTACAATGGGGCTTTGGGCCCTGTGGTATCTGCCTGCCCTCTGAAGAAACTGGAAACTCTGTGTATTATTCCAACTTCTAAGGAGGCCTAGACCAAAGGAGAGCCACATGAGCAGTAGGTAATTTAACCTCAGGGAACACTCTGGACACCTAGTCTCAGGTGAGCTTCCCTGGTTAGCAGTACTTCTTGCATATTGCTTTACATTGATGCTGGGTTGATAATGTGTAATATATCCATGACTCCACAGGAAGAGAAAAGCATGAAAGCTCCACATTTCTCTTAGTTGATTGTTGTTTATATCTCAGGATCATGAATTTGAGCCCCACGTGTGGGGTAGTTTACGTAAGGAATATTTTTTTAAAATATTTTCCTTTTTTTTAAGATTTTATTTATTTATTTGACAAAGAGAGCGAGATCACAAGTAGGCAGAGAGAAAGGGGGAAGCAGGCTCCCTGCTGAGCAGAGAGCCAGGACGCAGGGCTTGATCCCAGGACCTGAGATCATGACCTAAGCCAAATACAGAGGATTAACCCAGTGAGCCACCCAGGCACCCCTAATAAATATTTTCTAATCCACCTTGAAATTTTCTGTAACCTATGAATTATATATTAGCTTACAGCTTAATTTGCAAATATTTGAGTATTTCCTAATAATATCCATCTGTGGATTTTTTTATTAATTCTCTTGTGGTTAAACTGTTATTTCTATTATTTCAATCCTTTTAAGTTTATTAAGACTTATTTTATGATCCAGAATTTGGCCTTTCCTGGGGAATGGATCAACTCTGTGACCATTATAAAAAGAATATTTTTATCTTTACTAATATTTTTATTTTAAAATCTACTTTGTCTGATATATATATTTTTTAAGATTTTATTTATTTATTTGACAGAGAGAGAGATCACAAGTAGGCAGAGAGGTAGGCAGAGAGAGGGGAGGAAGCAGGCTCCCCGCCGAGCAGAGAGCCTGATGCGGGACTCGATCCCAGGACCCTGAGATCATTACCTGAGCCGAAGGCAGAGGCTTAACCCACTGAGCCACCTAGGTGCCCCCATGTCTGATATTATTATAGTTACTCTAGCTGTCTTAAGTTTATAACTTGCATGGTGTATCTTTTAACATTTTCCTACTTCAGTTCATTTGTATATTTGAATCTAAATTGTGCCTCCTATAGAATCTATATAGCTTGATATTGTTCTGTATTCAGTTTTATCTAATCTGACAATCTCTACCTTTTGGTTGAATTTTTTAATCCATTTTAATCTGTTCACATTTCATATTATTATTGATATCGTTGGATTTATATTTCTCATTTTATTTTTTCCTACATGTCTTATGTTTTTGCTACTCTAGTCTTCATTTACTGTATTAAGTGAATATTATCTAGTGTAACATTCTAACTTTTTAATCATTTTTACCATAATTTTAAAATTATTTACTTAGTGGTTGTTACAAGACTTAGCATGTACATCTGAATTTATCAGAATCTGCCTCAGATTTACACTAACTAAATTCCAGTGTGATCTACAAATATTACACCATTATAGCTCTACCACTCTTATTCCTTTTTGTGATTTTATTGTTATATATATATATATCCTATATCCTATATCCTATATATATATTGTTTTATATATATATATGTCCTATTATTTTCTGTTACAAGCCCAAATATACATTGCTATAATTATTTCTTTACATAATTTTATGTGTATTACAAAATCAGAAACAACAAATGTAATATTTTGATGCCCCAAAACTCATTAGCTCCCAAATCTTCCTCCTCTGTCATTGTATGCTTTCACTGATGGCAAAATCACTGTCAGCAGATGATTTCAGGCAACACCCCTGACTCTTCCTTTTTCTTCATTTTCCATATATACCAGTCAGTAAGCCCAGGTGATGCTGTCACCACTACATGCCAGAACCTTGGTTCAAACTTTATCATCACTGAACAATTGCTTCTGCCGTATACTTATCACCAGTTCCTCATCCACATTGCCAACTTGATTATTTTTCTAGAGCAGAAGTCTCATTAAATTAGTCTATTATTTATAAACTTAAATACTTTAGCATTATATATATATATAAATGTAATATAATATGATATATTATTATATACATAATATATATAATATATGTACATATATACATAATATGTGCATATATACATAATATATACATGATATATATACACACACTAAAATATATATATCTTATATATATATTTTATATATATATTTATATTTATATATATATGTGTGTGTATACACACACACACACACACACACACACACGTATATATATACCCGATCTATCTGTAGTTATCCCATTTCTGACAACCCCAGCCTTCTGCCCTGGTCATCATCTTTCCTTGCTCCCCACAGCTAAAACATGACATAGTCTGTCAAGAATCAGCCCTCACACACAATATTCTCTTTCTGTCTGCGATAATCTGACCCCAATTCTCTGCTGGTGGGCTCTTCCACATATGTCTTTTCTCTTTGGAAAGCTTCGTTTATGATTGACTCAAGCATTCATTTCTATGTTTTATATTTTAATAATTATTTTTAAATGTATCTATTATAACATTTACTATTTTGAATTACAACTGTATATTTGTAAATTTCTCTTCTTTCCTCCTGACCTTACATTATGTTCTGAACATGCTCAGGCCCAAGACACTATATTATTATTCTTGGAATGCCAAGAATAGGGTGTTCAATAGAGATTTGTTGAAACGGGTGTGTTACCTAGTTAATTTAAAGACAATATAAATAAATGTTTCTTTCTAATGTTACTCTGTCATGGTGATACACTGAGGATATTTGCACTTGTTTGAAAAGGATTATATCCTGCTAGATATTTATTAAAATTCTTCCCTGAAAGTGCCTCCTAGGTCTTACAATTTTATGTCTATATTCTATCTCTCTGCTAAGTTAATTACTGATTTACCTAAGATTACAATAGCCTCAATCTGCAATCTTAAATAAAATGACATTAGAAAAAGCAACACATAGGTTTAGATTTTCTATAATCACCTGTAATGATTTCATAATTGGGCTATGCTAATAGAAACTAGATTGAGATGGGTTGCTAGCACAATTTGCAACAAAAGAAATAAGGTTCTCAACTGGGATATACGATGCTGAATTTTACAAAATCAAGAAAAAGCATTTACTAGCCATGAATTGGAGTGCAGAAAATTCTACATATTAACATAAGCAAAATGAGGTTTCTGGCCTTAGGCATCAAATTCAATCATTTCATCTCTCCAAGTAGCTCTTTCTCTATTTTAATATCCCCACAGGCACACACTCACAAGGATAGAAATGATGGAAGTGATTTTGAATTTTAAATCCAAATCAAAGTCTAAATGGAGTACAGAATACAATATTTAGCATACCAGGCTTAGCATCCTAGCTCTTAAGTCTCAGAAAATGAAAGATCTGTTTAAAAATTATGATAGAATATTGTTTGCTTATTGAAGTTCCCAATATAATCTGGCCATTGAATTTTAAACAGACCTAACTGTGGAAATTGATCAATATACATTAAAACATTATTTTTATTTCAAACACTATAATTAGTACAATACTGTTAGCTTAGCTCTCTGTACAAGTTAACTGATTAATATTATATAAAGAGAATTTGCATGAAAAGTTTATTTAATAAAAAATGAAGGCATGAACATAACTGACAAATGTATGCTATATAAAACAAAAGATATAAAAATTATGCACAAGCAAGAAGAGCATTTAGCTAAATATTTATAGTATCTTTAAATTTGGTATGGCATTTGATTTATGTATGTCCAGTTACACCAGAAACTGGAACAGAAATTAAAAACTTCATCCCTTATGTCAAATAGATGATGTCTAGACTCACAATGTGATGAAATTAACTCACTTTAAACATTACCAGCAGGTTAGTTTAATTAAATGTAACTATTAAAATGTTACTTCATTCCTGAAAATAAGTTTGGTGGTTTCCCACCACACAGGGATAATGCTAGTATTTAAAGCCATCCAATCATTTCAGTGGCTAGAACTTTGGACCCCCTCTCTTTTCCACTGCTTCACCTTCAAGGATTTTGTGTATGAAGCTAATTAATAAACTGTATCACATAGAAGCAAGAAGTTGGGAACCCTGCAAGCAAGCAAGTGACATCTGTTTCCAAATAGAAGATAAAAGCTAAAGGAGGAATAAAGAATCAATACTAAACACAGTATCTTTCTGATTAAGGACTGATCAGGGACATGAATTTATATTCCAGAAGCCAAGCAGTAGCATTTCTATCATTATTCAGATTTCTCCTCCAACAGCCAAAAGTCCTTCCCTAACACTGACCACATTCCCATATTTAGGTGCCAGAATCTGAAAGTTTTCTGTGCAAGTAGTATATTTGGAATGTGATCCTAAGAAGAAAGAATGAGTTACCAAGGGTGTCGGATATGGAAGAAGGGAAGACAATAAGAGGATGTATCATCCTGTTGGATATTGTTGAAGGCCACTGGTGTTCATCTCCACTATGACCTTGTCATGGCCTCATGAAATATGTCACCAAAGTTTCCTCTGTGGGACCAAAGCCAGAAACACTCAGCCATCAGCCCAGCAGGGTGGACCTTCTGGGGTTAAATACCCACACTTTTGAGCTATGCATACTCCAGGATCAGGAAGGATCCCATAAGCGCCCTGAACCTTCATGTCAGAGGAGCCCCAGGGGAGATAGGGGCAAACAAGAATGTCTGTAAAGCTGGTCAGCATCTGTGCAGAAATTGGCTCCCACAGCAATGACTAAAGTAAGAGGTGGGACTGAGAGAAACCAATGTCCAGGTTATATGAGCACATTAGGTACCCATCACCTGTTCTTAAGGATATTCAAGATGATGTGCAGCTGACAATTGAGAACATCAACAACTTTAGTCTACATTTGTAGACCTCTTCATAACAGCTAAGAAAATGTGGCCACAGTTAGCACCTGCTCTATTAGTTGTGATGGACAAATTATAAATATTAACAGGGGTATTGTATTAATGAATATAAATTTTGACCTTCAGAGTTGGGCTTAACCTATTTAGTAATAGGATCCAAATCCATGTTTAGATTGGGAAGCCCTGTAATGGAAGGGGTGGCATTAGGAACATTCCACTGAAGTGTTTGTGTCCTCTCAAAATATTTATGCTGAAGCTTAATTCTAAGCATGATAGTATTAAGAGGTGGGGCTTTTGGTAAGTAATTAGGTCATGAGTGTAAAGCCTCATGAAAGGAATTAGTGTCCTTATGAGAAGAGACGAGGGAGCTAGCCCTCTTTCAGCCATGTGATGATACAATAAGAAAGCACCTATCTACAGATCAGAAAGTGGGCTCTCACCAGACACCAGATCTGCAGGCACCTTGTTTCCCAATGTCCAACCTCCATATTTCAAGAAATAGTTTGTCATTTACGCATTTGGTGGTATCTTGTTCTAACATAAACTCATTAAGACACCCACCATCAGTATTATATGATTGTGAAGAGATGACTTCATTTTTAAATGGAGAAAATTTTGGGGCACCTGGGTGGTTCAGTAGGCTAAGCAGCTAACTCTGGGTTTGGGCTCAGGTCATGATCTCAGGTTCCTGGGATCAAGCCCCAAGTCAGACTTCGTGATCAATGGGGAGTCTGGTTGTGAATTCTCTCTCCTTCTCCCCCTTCCTCCATGTATTCTTTCTCTAAAATAAACAAACAAACAAATTAATCTTTTTTAAAAATGGAGAAAATATCTTCTACCAGCTAAAGGTTGCAGGGCGAGGAATAACATCTGGAACTTTTTCCCAAGATTTAATAAAATGACACCCAAAATAGTCCCTATAGCTCAATAAATGACATTTGGTATTAATATGATTATAAATAGTTGCATCATAATAAAGATTTAAAGAAAATCATTTATTTATTTATTTGTCTGTTTGTTTGTTTATTTATTTTTAAGATTTTATTTGAAAGAGAGAGCATGCTTGAGAGAAAGAGAGATCATGTGCAGGGGGGAGGGGTAGAGGTAGAAGCAGACTCTCCACTGATCAGTGAGCCTGACGCAGGACTCAATTCCAGGACCCGGGGATCATGACCTGAGCCACATGGAGATTCTTAACTGACTGAGCCACCCAGGCACCCTTAAAGAAAATGATTAAACAAAGTATATAATTCTTTTTTTTTTAATTGTGTAAGAAACACCATCTTAGTCAAAGAAATCACTGAAGACCTTGGATTTGAATGTCCTTGAGAGAGAAACTGAGAACAAAATGCATGAATGTGATTACATGCAAATATTAAATGTAGTTATCTACATTTACCTATCGGTATACATTTCTTTATTTACTTATTCATTCAACAAATGTTCATATTTCCCACATACTGGACACTGTGTAGGTATCAGTCAGGGGCGAACAAAGTGCAGATTGTGACCTCTTGGGTCTTATAGTTCAAAGGGGGAGGGAGACAGATGAACAAATAATCACACAGGTAGTATATAATTTATTATGAAAAGCAATACAAATGAAGGTGTAGTGCACTGTTGAGTATTGTACAGGATATAGAAGAAAGAACTCCTGAGGAAGTGACATGTCAACTAAGTCTATAGCATTGACTTCCCATTTTGTTATGGGAAATTGTTATTTTATTTTGCCAAAGCTAAGCACGATAATTTGTTGTACTTTACATTGCCTTGCTTAATAGTGTAGTGGAGAATTTTTCTCCTTTATTGACTAGTTTCTTCTTCTAATTGCTGTGAGATTATGCCTCCTTTGTTCATTTCTTTCTCATCTTTTTACTATTACCTATTCTAGAACATAGTATTTTTTTATATATGTAAGTAGTCCTTATATATTCTTTGTATTTTTTATGTAAGCCAAAAATATGTTTTTCATTTTATCTGTCACTTCACTTGTAAAATTGTGTATGATAGTTTGTGTCATGCAGAAAATTTTAATGTATATGCAGTTGACTCTATCAATATATTATTTATGATTTTCCCTTGTGTTTTGCTATCAAAGGCCTTCATTTTCCCTAAGATTATGAAATTTTCTTCTAGTTTCTTTCAATATGTTTATAATTTGAGGTATTATTATTTTTTTCTATTTAGACTTTATGTATACTGTATAAGAAAGTTCCCATTTTGTTGTTTCTATATGGATAGTCACTTTTCCCATCCTCACTTGTGAAACTGTCTATTCTTTGCCCAATAATGTAAATATTATCTCCATTATCTGTATTCCAATGCATTGTTCTAGTTACTTATTTGTTCATTAATTCATATTATTTTAACTCTATAGCTCTACAATATGTTTCTCTATGTGGTATGAAAAAAACCTCCCTCTTTTGCTTTCCTTTTTCTGTTTTTTGGCTATTCTCACACATTACTTTTTTAATAAATCAATTTTGGTATCAGCTCATCACAATCCATAAAAATCGTTTGGTGATACTGAATGAAATTGCAGTTTAATTTTGGGACTATTTTGCAATAGTAAACATTCTTATCTGAGAATATGCTATGTTGTTGGAAAATCTTTTGTCAAATATTTCTTTGTGTGTCCAGAATTCTCAGACATTTACCATATTAAATGATTATTTTTGTCTATTCCAAGAAAAATGTGTATAACAATTTGTCACTTCTAACTTTTATTTTGAAATGAATCACAGAAATATCCATTTAGTCCTTTCTAAGAGACAAATAAGGCATCAGAAGAATGGAGTCATGAAATACTTAAAACTTCTTGTGCAAAACCTCTATTCACAATCGTACGAGTTTGCTCTTTGTTTTTGCTATTTAAGAATGAGGACAGGTTGTGACTTTCAATACGGTGGTGTGAAAAGCTTGGTGATAAACAATTATTTAACTTGTGAAAATTATGAAAAAAAATCCTTTAAAGTCTGGAATTTGTCTTAAGGGCATGAGAGCAAATGGGAAACAGTTACAATCTGTGGCACTTAAACCACAACCTTCTCCTATCTCTCCCAACCCCAGGCCAGTACAATGCAGAGGAGAAGAACTTCTGAGAAGGAGAAACCTTTATGATGCATCTGTCTCTGCCAGGTGAGCTATAATTCAAGTCTGGAAGGGCAGGCAGCAGACACAGCTCTCTCACCTCTACCGGTCCGTGTTATCACATCTCTATTTCAGGTCAAGCTCTATTTCACAATGGAAAGGACTGATTTCCCTTTCCCACGTGGCACCCACTTGTACAGTGGGTCCTCTACTTCAGGCACAGACTGCTGAAAATACCCCCCCTTCGTATACTGAGCACTTATTTTTGTTCAATTTTTTTACATATCATTGAGGCAAACTTAACGTAACAAAATTCATCATTCAACAATTTTTTTTAATTTTTTATTTTTTTTTATTTTTTATTTTTTATAAACATATATTTTTATCCCCAGGGGTACTGGGAGGGAGACAAATCATTCAACAATTTTAAAGGGTGCAATTAAGTGATTTCCAGTACATTCACAATATTATGAAACCATTACATGTGCCTGATTTTTACATTTCTTACCACCATTGAAAGAAACCCACTACCCGTTCTCCAGTCTCTCCTTCCTCTAGCCCCTGACCACCACTGTCTGTTTTCTGTCCCTGTGGGTTTGCCCATTCTGAGCATTTCATATAATTAGAATACTACAGTGGGTAGTATCTGACTTTTATAACTTAACACAACGTATTCGAGGTTCGTCCATGTTGTAAGCATCTACAAATCCTTCATTCCTGGTTATGGCTAAATAATACTCCATTAAATGGATATACCATATTTTATTTAACTACTCGTCAGTTGATGGATGTTTAGATTACTTCCACTTTCCAGCTATTATAAATAATGTTTCAATGAGCATTCACGTACATGTTTTTTACTGAACTCTTGGTTTCAATTCTCTTAAACAAATCCCTAGGAGTAGAATTGCTGGGTGATATGGTAATTTCCTATTTAACTTTTAGAGGAATTGTCAAACTGTTTTCCCCTTTCTCAATTTCTTTTGTGACTATTTGTTAAATTAGGAATTATTTCCTCATCTCGTTTCAAATGTCTATCCCATGTACCACTTGTTTCCCTGCAGCCACTTGTTTTCTGGGTATCTTGGCTTTCATCAGATTTTGTCACCCAACAGTCTGTAGAATCATTTTCTCTGTTGTCCAAATAAGTTGAAGGCCATATGCCCTTTTTTGTAGACTCAGGTCAACCCTTACTTGGCTTTACTGCTTTTTATTCATGTCAACATCTAACTACAAAGGCCCATAAAACAGAAAGCTAGTAACTACAGAATTGTAAATGTGTTTGCCTTATATAAACTGGAGTGCAGGTTCTCTGTGACTGTTGGTTTCTTAAACACTGCATTAGGAATCCTGAAAAACATTTGCCACATATATTTATTTTAATCATTTGTGATTTTCATCCTACTTAAAAGTCTCTATTAATTGTGACAAAATTTATGACTGATAGTTTGCCCAGCCACAAGTAGCCAGGAAAAACTAGCTATAATCACACAGAGTCAATAAATAAAATGTGCAACAAATAAGACCTACATGTAATAATCTCTTCCCAATACCACAATGACTATGTTATTGACCAAATAAAACCTGAATTAATCACAGAGAGATCAGTTCATTTTCTATGAAGGGGCACAATCAGAGATTTTTATTCAAATCGCTGCATTCATTTTGAGAAAAGATGGAATCTTGAAGTCTAATCAGTGTTTCCCCTTCTTGTTTCATTTTGTGAAGCTCTTGACTACTTATGTGAGTTAATATATAACTATTTCATTTGTCTTGGTCTGAAAGCTTTAATGGTGATTTGACACTAAAATAAGAAATGTACTAAGTGTTAGGATAAGAAGTCAATAAGTGTGATCTTCTCTCATGATTTTAACAAGTAAGATAGCCCAGAGGGAGTAATGTCAAAGGCATACGTGGTAGATTGAATGGCACTGGACATACTATAGAGAAGCCAATTCAATCGAAGTGTGATTGAGATAGGCTTTATCTAAATACCAGAATTACCAGTTGAGTCACTCACTTGAGTTTATTTGTCAGACTTGGCAGAGGGAGGGGGCTGCCATTCTTGAGGCTCAGTTTACTCTCTTCTGGCAAATCTTCTGCAATCCAGAGCAGGAGACAGGAATGAATGACACAGCCAGTACAGAACTTTTAGAGCCCAGAGCTAGGTTATGTGAGATCTATGGATGTTAACAAGTGGCAAGTCTACCAGGCATTGCGACACAGAACTCTGGGGAAACGGGCACCTTCTCTTAGCTGCACTGCCAGACTCCCTCTACAAAGCAGGAGCTGAAAGTGAAGGGATATTAAGACATTGCCTAGAACATCTGCGGAGCCCTTCCTGGACTGGAAGCACAGTGACGCAGAACTGGGGGTACAGTCCCCCCTGCAGGTTGGGCTTCTCACTTGTTCACACAGAGTTCCACCCGTTTTGGTGAATAATGCCTTCTAATTTGTTGTAAACCCTCAGATTGATCTCTAGAAACAAGGAAGGTCTTTACTAATTCTGACTAGTTTAACAGCTGTCTGTTTCGCTGAGGGGATGTTTTCACTGAAAACATCCTCACGCCCTTTCTAGAAGTCTTGACTGCCTGGTTTTAAACTCAGTTTTGTAGCCCTCTAATGTTGGAACCCTGGAAAAATCATTCTGACTCAGTTTCTTCATCCATAAAATAGGGATAATAGCAGTACCTACCTTATTGAACTGTTGTGAGGATTAAATGATCTTATTTTGGGAATGCATTTAGAACATTGCCTTGCACACAGTTTGTGCTGCTTTGAAATTGGCTAGTTTTCTATCCTAATACACAAGTTTCGGACATTTAGTACAACTTACACATACATTAAAACTTGTTACTTGTCACTAGAAAAATCTAGGATAAAAGTGATTCCAACAGGAACCAAGGAGATATTCACCTTCATTTCCCTTTGAGGGCATGACCGAGCCACTATAAAAAAATACTGCCCAGTGAACACCAAGTGTGAACCTTTCAGCGTTATCACCCCTTTGTCCTCAAGGAGGAAGAAGTAAATGGGATGGAGAGAGTGTTCTCTTCAGGGTCGCACTTTTTCAGGAGAATATGATTGAATGCACAATCTGTGGAAAATATGGAGAAGCTAGACTAATCTCTTCCCAACGAAAGGCAATTCTCAGCTTTGATACATTTTTATTTCATGCGAATGTACAAAATTTCCTTCATGAGAATAGCAACAGAGAATTCCAACACATTCACTGACACACTTGTTCCTTCATTGTGCCAGTCTTAAACTTTTATGCTTCTATTTAAACTTACATTCTTTTCTATGCTTCAGTAAGCCTTTGACAAGGTGATCTGGAAGGTGGAAACCAGGTACATCGACTGAATCATTTCAACCTACTGGGCTGGGAGAAACCTATTATAAAGGAAGTAAATCAACAGATCTGAAGAAGAGATTTAGTGTATGGGCCAAACAACTCTGATGACAAAGTCTTTAAAAAAGCGGAAACAGGCTCAGGCTAAAAATATTTACAGGAATAGCTTGAAAGCAAAAATAAGATGCGTATTTAAAGATGTACCCATCATCAATGCTTTACTGTGGTTTTAAAACAATTCCCTAGATTTTTGGTTTGGGTACAATTGTGGAATAACACTGGTTTATAATACATTTGCCTTTGTTTGGTAATATTCTCTATACAGAAGTGTTTTAAGGTCTAGGATTTCTTTATAAACTTAACATATAATTCAACATTCCAGATCTTTTCCAGATCCTTCTCTATGCTTTCCTACTGTCATAAACCAACTTCACCGAAGAGTACTTTATTTCTAATATTTCTTCGAGAATGTAAATCTCCTGGCATTTTCCATTTTTGCAGCTTTGATTAGGGGAGGGGTTATAGCAGAACAGAAAAGTATACTACCGACATCATAAAGTTCTAGCTGATTCTGCTAATAAGGATTCAGATATCTGTAAGAAAAACGAATTGGTGGTTGGAAAAAGCACTCAAAAAAAAGGAAATGCTAGTGCTGTTCAGGTTCTTCCATATTTTAATTGTGCCATTGAATGAAGCGTGGCATCTGAAGACACTGTACCTCAGTCTTCTTGTCTGCAAAATCAAAGAGTGGGCAATGTCAAAACCCAAATCTGGCTGATGGTAGACATCAGAATGGTTTGTGGGAATTGTCTATCTTAAAAATAGAGTCCTGGGAAACACTCAGGAGATGCTGAGTCCAGCAAGACAGGTTCTGGCGATCTGTCTTTATAAACTAATTCTTGGAAGGCCAAAGTTATGGACATAAATTGGAGAGATTCTGGAGAGATAAAGTATAAGTTTTCTTTACACGGAGCTTCAGGTCCAGAAGTGAAAATGGCAAACAACAAAGTACTTCCTTTCACTTTTCTGCCTTCATCTTTGTGATATGTATTTTATATATCATACATATGCTAGTATTTCCTCTAAGATCTTTTAGATATCTCTTTGAAAATCCAAAGAGAGGGATGAACCACAGGGAAGTTGGAAATAGAAGGTATTTCTAGATCTAAAATGGCTCTAGAGAGCTGAATAGCATGATTTCATGGATCTTCACCCTTGGTGTAGACCATGAAGTGACTCAGCTCCTCTCTACTTGTTCATGACTCCCTAGGTTTCCACCTAGCTGATTTCTTCCCCAAGTCCAGTAAGAATGTCAGAAAGAGGAAACCTGATTGATTCCTCTTACCCATTCGTTCCAGGCCACACCAGAGATTGCCTGCCCTTGAGCTGTGTACACACGCTGGTAATCAATTGCTGCTCTTACATAA
Organism: Mustela lutreola; assembly: GCF_030435805.1. Lineage (NCBI taxonomy): Eukaryota > Metazoa > Chordata > Mammalia > Carnivora > Mustelidae > Mustela > Mustela lutreola. The sequence goes on from NC_081292.1 coordinate 73,894,933, forward strand.
ATAATGACAAGGTCAGGCAAGTTTACCTGGCAGACTCTTTTCATGTATAGTTAATCATCCAATTACATCTTCTTTTTAATAGATTAGTATTATTCACTTTATATAGATAATCTTAAATCTTAAATCTTAAATCTGGTGTTGTATTAATGTTTATCATCTACTAGCCAAATTTACATATATTTTATGAGATACTAACCAAATACTACACTGTATGATAGACTAGACATTTTCAAGAAACTCAGGGGATAAAGATTAACTTGGGCTTACTTGGGTTCAATTTAAATTTTATGACACTGTGTAAATGAGGGTATAAATTGCCTTCAACTTCAGATATGTTGCCATTAAGAGGGTGTGGTGTCTCATTCGCATATCTGATAAGCCTAAATTGACTTCCTTTTGCTCCACAGAGCTACAGAGAAAGGGACCAATTCTTAAATTTACAACAAGAGACATGATAAAAGTTACTATAGTACTGCCATGCCTCCCAGTTGGTCCCAGCTAAATCAGAACAATCAGCTTGTTTCTATTCTCTGTGTTAAGTACACTTAGAAGATCACAAACATTGTTCTTTTCCCTTAGAATTGGCATTCAACTTTGTGACTACTCAAAATCGCGGGCTCTTCTCCACTCCAGAATTAAAACTAAATTGGATATTTTTAATTCTTTCCACAGCTAACACATTTCTGGGTACCGTTTGCTATCAAGACATTACACAAGCTGTTCCCAGTTTAATGACTATTTGTGCCAGACCATAAATTTCAAGGTCAGCTCAAAGTCAGGCAGCACTTTGCCAGAGGATGTGGGAATCTGTGAGTGAACTTCCTTGGCAGTTCTCTCCAAGTGATATTACCACATTCTCCTGACGGGATTCTGTATGAGAGCTAGCTCCAGAGACACTTACACAGATGTGCTGGCGACAAGTGCTCAGCCTCAGAGGGGTCATATTATTTGTCATAATTTCACACGATTCCCTTAATTTGTATCAATGACATATTAATAAAAGTCAAAAAGACTTATGAAAATATCTAGAGATAAGAATCTGTGATCTGAAATGCATCAGGACCTTTTTGAGCCATGTGAAAGTGGAGGTTGAGCTTTGTGTCTACATACAAAGCCACCGAAACCCAGTCCAGGAAGATCTGTCACTGTGTCACCTTCAAGATCAATACAATTCACTGCATGATCAATTTTGCTGGAGTGATCAGTATCGATCACGATGACACACTAAATTAACATATAAGCAATTTAGTTCCTAACTGTGTGCACACAGCACTGTCATCAACCAGCTGCTGCCAGGCAAGAAATCGGGCATTTCAGAAGACACATTCACCATTTCAGGCCACACGGGCATCATTTAGCTAAATGCGATGGCTGTATTTCTTTCCTGGAGAAACTTGTGTGCTGAGACCATCTGAAGGCTACTATGAATTGGGAATAAAGTCCGACAACTCATTACGTGGTAAAAGTGGATATACATCCAGGAGAAAAGAAGGAAAAAACATGCCCTTTTAGAAAAGAGAGAGAGAGAGAAAAATATATATCAAGGTCTTAACTCAGTAATCAAAATGCCTTGCAATACTTGATACTTTGAACTTGGTTTCTTTTAGAAACCTCCCATATACTCACACTCCTATCCTGAGTTTGGCTCCCTGCCCAGGGGAGAACAGAGCTCTGAAAATGGATGTCGTCAACTTCTCTCTTTCCTCACTGAGTAGGTCTATCTGCCCTTTCTCCTTTCCCCTAGGCCTTCATCCATTCAGGGATGATGGAGCACAGGGAAGGAGGGAGACGGGACAGTGTCACAGGTCAGTTCTGACTTGAAAGTTACAGGGAAGCTCTTGTCTCTTGATAGTCTGGATAATTTATCCATTCTTACAGTGCCCCCAGTGTCAAGGGATAGGGACATTTTACCTGCAGTTCTGGATATAAAATTACTCACTGTCTCCCACCTCCTCCTTAAGCCATTGTCACTCCTCAGGCACCCTGTGATAGCCACCCTCTAGCTTCTCTGATGAGGTCTGGTTTCCCTCCAGCAACCATCTTGGCCCCCAGGACCACACTTACTTTGTCCCAACAGCCTCTAGGAGTGCAGGAGTACATGTATTTACTTCTCCTTGTCTCTCTCACCCACCAGCTGCTGCCCTCGCCGACTCTTGCCCTTCAGATTTCTCAGGCAAGTGATCTGACTGCAGCCGCACAATCCTGACAACGCTGGTTTGATAGGGTACTACCATTTGAACCTGAAACTCTCTTCGGCGACAAAATACAAAGTCACCAGCCACCCAAACTAATTTTATATGTCTTCTCCTGTAACATGGAAAGCCACGAACTTGTTGACACATTGTACCATTTGCAGAGTCAAGGAGGGCCCTCTTTTATCCAACTATACCCATTTTCACTTGTTTATCATCTGTCTCTCCAACTGGAGAGTCCCACTGTAGCTCCAGGGACTGCCATTGTCTTGGTGAATGAATGTCAATTTGGAACGGCTGGGGTAAATGTGACCTGGGTTTTACTTCACAGATCGCTCCTCCCCTCCCCTAGGATGTGGTCTCCACAAGGTCAGGAATTTCTGTGGGTTTCGTTCACTGGATAATTCCTATAACATAGAAGATACCTTTCAGTGAGTATTTGTTCCCTGGATTGAACTCATGCATGGTACAACCTGGACAGAAGGAAGCACATTGTTACTTTTCAGTTAACATAGGATTGTTAGGGATTAGAGGAAGAGGCGCGGTCCTCTCGTAGGTGATTTTGAACATTATGTGTAAAAACATACGCAGCAAACTCTCATATTTGAGGGAGGAAGAGTCTATTTTATTCAGCCATTGAGTATCTTTAAAATAAACAACTCCCAAGCGATACTTCCTATTTTGTAAAATATACATTGTTTTCCCAAAAATGTATGCATATTTCTTAACATTATCCAAATAATTACAGATTCTCAAATATTGTCTTTTGGCTTTTATAATTTTGTATAAGGTTTGCAGATATCCCACTGGTACCAGAATTTTCTTGACTCTGTGTGTGTGTGTGTGTGTGTGTGTGTTTTCTTTGTCAGTTGATTTCTGGAAAGAGTTTGACAATTTTGCCTGCCAAGTTTTTCTTTGCAAAAGTTTAATCCCAAGCAATTCCTGTGAATGAAATTGCTGATATTGGCCAGTGTTACCATATTTTCCATATAATGTTGTTAAAATTCTACTACTTGCTATTTTACTTGTTAGTTTATCCCAGGAAAAGCAGATTTTATTTCTATTTAGTTTCAAAAATATCTTCACAACTTTTTTGAAGAAGTTTAAAGTGCTTTGGCATGTATTTTTGGTTATGTTGTAAATCAAGTCTCACGTTTAGGTTTAATTTTAAGAATATATGACAGTTACAGTATAAATATAGTGATTTATTTTTGCTTCAGACTTTTTAGTTCAGCAGCTCCTAAATAGGAACACATACTCTAATTAGTTTTCAAATTTCAATTAGAATGCTCTAATAACTCTTAGCTTCCTGACATTTCACTTGGCATAAGGAATAAATGTAGCAAAATTTCTATGTAGAAGGCTACCAAGAGCAAAGTAATAAAGGCATTGAATTAACTAATGCAACTAAATGTAAATTTATATTCTTGAGGCTCTAATTATTTGTTAATTAGGTGCCAATTGAGTGCTAAAGCATATTTATTGAGGTTGAATAACAAAGATAAGTCTATTGCCGTATATACTTGTCAAGAACAATGCCCTCCATAATTGTGTCATAGATTAAATGTGAATACATCTTTCTAGAATCAGATTTGCATATTTACCCTACCACAAAGAGGCTGTCATTCTAAGTAATCTTGTGTATGTCTTCTCTTAAGCAACCAGCATTCCATTGGTTATGAAACAGAACACAGCCCCAATGTATTGCAGTGAGAAAAACACATAACCATATTTTCCAGCCTAATTCTGCTTTCATATGTACAAAATTTATAGGTTTACAGATTTGCAGTTTCTTTTACATTTTGTATTGGAAATTAAAAAAAAAAAAAAAACTTAAAAAAAACCCAAACTGTATTGTACTGTGTACAATGTTACAAATTACTCATATAAAATCCTTCTTTCTCTTTAAAACTGGCATGTATAAAGGGAAAATTAAAAATATATCAGGCACATGCGATTTCCAAGATTTTGTAGCCAGAACAATCTGTACCTTTTGAAAGAAACCTTGAAATTTTAGTCTGATGGAGGAAAAACGATTTAACTACTAAACATGTACTCTTCTTGCTTTCAACATACCAATGTTCGTGTTCATGTGGATGAAGAGTGTGTAGACCAAACTCTTCCCAGCTTAAAGAACACAGTAAAAATTGGTGCTTCCTAAGGGAATACAGCATTTCTGATACAGAACATTTTCCAAGTTGCTGGAAGAAATGTCAACATCATAAAGACTGTGAGGTTGATACTGGAAAGGACCCAGTAGTGCCACAGATGCCTTATTTAGTAGGTGGAAAATCATGGAGTGGCATATACTACAGTGAACTTCTAGAGAAAGGCTACTATTCTCTACTTGACTTTTTAAAATAGGGGGTATATACAGAATACAACATCATGCCTTGGAAAGTAAGAAGTAGTGTAAGAATTTAGACAACAAATTCTTACTTTCCAATTTTTTTTTTTTTTGTCTTTGAAAATGAAACAACCTTCTTTCACTTTAACCTTTTCTTTCTATCCTTCTGATATAGATACTCAGGGAAAAAATAAGCAAACCAAACACACACACAGCACAGCAACACATGTCTCTGATTTGCTTGTTGGTTATTTATTTTACCAATGTTTTTTGTAATGTTTATAGTTTACTTCTAACTCAACTACCCACCCACACTCAAATGTAAAATTATATTTAAATGTAAAGCCTTTTTCTTCAGGAAAGAATATTCTAATTTATGCCAAATGACTTAGAATTGCTTCCTAAATTTAAAAAGTAAAGACCAATGAATATGTTTGGCAAGCACATTCCTAAAGAAAGGAGAATTAAAGGTTTTTAGAGAACAAATGGAGACACTTCTGGAAGAATCAATAAAAATGTAATAAATTAAATGGCTTGGGATCTAAAGGAGATCAAATCTATAAATTTGTATTGTATCTTCAGATAATATTTAAAAACAGACCAACCTTACTGAAATTTAAGAATATGTATTGAAAGACCCGCAGATCCCCTTACCCAAGAATCCAACACTGCCACTGGATGCAATCAGCAAGAGGTTCTTTATTGTTACGCAGGCGCCTGCGGGTGGTCAGTGCGTGCCTGCGGGTGGTCAGCAGCTCCTGCTAGCTGAGCACACCCGGCTTGGGTGGTGCCGGGTTTTTATAGACAGGTACAAACAAGTTTTGGGTGGGGCGCAACTGATTGGTTGACAGTTAGAACTTTTGAAAAAGGCATACGTGGAGTTTGCTGATTGGCTTTGGGGACCCGCGCTCGAAGAAGAGAGAGGCGGGAAGGGGGAACAAGCTGATTGGTTCTGAGGGCCCGCGTGCGGGAGGAGAGAGGCGGGAAGGGGGAACAAGAAGGGGGAAGGTAGGAATGCCATCATGGCGTCCCTATTATTTCTATAAGCCAAGCAGTTACAGAAGGGCAAGAGAGCAATTAATCACGCAATTAATAACCTAATCTACGCCTAAAAGCCAGCGGTTCACAGAAAAGGAAACAAGCGGTTAGTTATCCTATCTATCTTCTAGGGGAGGGGTCTTTCATTCCCCCCTTTTTCTTTATCATGGATAGAATCTTCTATCCATTCGTCCTGTTCTTGCACTAAGTGGGGTGCAAGGGGCCAGCTTTTGCTTTCTCCTCAGCCAGCCTCCTGCTCCTTTATTTCCCCCTGAACAATCTTGACCCTGAAATCTTTAAGGGGGTTGAAGGTGGAAGGTCTCGTCTTCTATAACTTCTTCGTGCTGAATAGGGGCATAGAGCTGTTCCTACCTACTGGGGTCAATATTGATCAGTGGAGGAATGTATAGGGGAGTTACAAAAGGCGGAGGCAGCCGAATCCAGCGCTGACAGTGAAGAGGCGTCCTCTCACGCGACAAGGATCGTCTGTCATGGTGAAGTCATTGTAGCAATGGAGTCTCGGCACCAAGTAGAGAAACATTGAACAAAGCAACATATTAAGGTTAATGAGGTGATAAAAATGAGATGCCTGAGAAGGAGATTTGGCCATAGTCCTCCTTCAAACCAGGAACTTAACCAATCACTAAAAGAGAGAGAGAGAGACTTATCCCTAAGACAAATCTGGACCTGATGTGAAGTCATTACAGTCAGGGACTGTTTTATAGTGAGCTTTGAGGCTCTTTTTATGAGGAGGGCTGTTCTAGGTTTTGCTAAAGCATCTATTTGCAATTGCACCTCGACAGAGGTGGCCTCTAGGATAAATATGACTAAGGGATGAAACCAATAAGAAGACCTTTGAGTAGTCCAGCCTTAACAATATCCTGATTACAGAGGATCACTGGCAAGTGAGAAAACTTGTCAAGAGATAAGGGGAGTCCCCCATGCATCATCCAATCCACTCATAAAGAAAGTGGGGTCATCCATTATCTCCACAAGTCCATAGTTAATCCTATGGAGTGCAATAGGCTGGCTTTTAGTCAATTTCATTATCCCAGCCACACATAAGGTGTTAGTTAAGTTATACAATTGTAGGGGAATCAATCCCATTTTTCAGTTGTTTAATCATGTGCCATGGGGTCTGCGAATATCCCCACAAAACAGTAAGATCAACTAAAGAAGCTATTGTACAACTTCTCTGAAGTTTACCTCAAAGTGTTTAGCTTAGGTAAACATTTAAAGACAATCAAATCTAGAATTTAACATCCATAAAGGTGTGTTAAAACATAATTTTTCTCTCTAAAATAACCCTCATTTCCAGAGATAGCCAAATCAGGACTAATTCACTTGTGAAACAAGTCCAGTTTTAACAAACTTGGCCCATTATTTACATAAGCTCAGCAAGAACAGTGAGTGTGATCAATAAATCTTTTAGAATCTGCTTTGCTGGAACTTTGTATAAGGAATCTCTAGGTTGTACTTTTAGTAGCCTCTCCGGGCCAGAAGCCAAGCCCTGTACTTGCCATCAGGCATGCCTGCAATACCTTTGGGCGAATTCCTCTTCCCGAGACTGCACCTACCAAGGAGTGACATTCTTTACTCACCTGGTGGGGCTGTTGGGAACTCTGTAAGGAAAGTATCAGGCCAACAGTCCCAAGGGGCTTTATGGCTCCAGGTTTCATAAAGTCAACCTTAGTTCCTTTAAACTGTCTGGTCATATCTGAGTCTTTTCAAATATGACATCCCAGTCAAAGCCTTGGTAAAATAACCCGTGTTTCCAATTCTTTCCTGTTAAAGGAGAACAGATTCTTATTGAACTTATGCAAATGACTGATTGCCATGGAAGAAAGAATACTTACTAAGACCTTTTGGTTTCAGAGGGTTCAGATAGAGAGAAAAGGTGAATGCTTTGAGCACTTTTACAAATGAGCACTTTTACATCTCTATAAGTTACAGATAACTTAAGGAAAAAGTATCCCTAGTCTGGAAGAGCAAACATTAGAGAGAACCAGCAATGTTTAAAGTAAGACAAAACATTAAGAGACACAACACTATAATCTTTTAGTTCATTTAGTCCCATGTTACTAATTCTGGTGAATGCGGCTTTAGTCCGTTTTGGAAATTCTAACCCATTTCAGTTTTAGGATTTTCAAGCATATCAAATATCTGTATTTGTCCTGAAAGTCCTTTATAGGAATCTCCTTGAAGATAAAATTCATTAAGAATAAGAAAATTAAAACAATTATAAATGACAAAAACTCAGAATGGATATGGTTAGAGCTAAAGAGACATGGGAGTTTACAATTTAGCTGCAAGGAAATCAGGTTATTTCTGTGATACATAACATTTCCATAATTACAGTATCAAGCGGTGATCTCTCAAAACATTAAAACTTTAGGAAGTGCGTAGAATCTCTAGAATAGTTATAGCATTTTCCCAAATGTAACCCAAGGTTTATCATTGGTTCAGTAGTACTTCATGAGCAACTTCACATACCAAGGAAAAGCCTGAGTTAAAGAGATTTACAATTTAAATCTTGTCAACATTTGCTAAAATCTTATGAAGTTTTAAAGCACATGCCTAAATATAATTAGGGATGTTAAACACCTGATAAAACTGAACATAGAAACTGGTTTTTCTGGGAAGGCAAAGAGAAAACCATCTACATTTTCTTAACAGCAGATCAATTGATCTAAGAAAACATTGTCCTTTTGAACAGAGACAATTTCAGTCTTGTACCAATGTACCTTTAAAACCCATTCATTTCAATCTTAATCCATTCTTGACCATAACTAAAATTCCTTTTCTGAAGATTTCCCTTCACAAACCTTCTACAACTTTCCTTTGCATTCAGGTTTGTCCCAAGCCATTTCCTTCTAAACAACCATCTCATTTAGGACAAAATTACCTTCCTTTACCTTCAACAAAATGTATTCCCATTCCTTAAATCTTTCTTACATATCTCCTACTTTCCTACATACAGTTTCCCTTTATTTCCATCAGTCTTAGTTACACTAAGCAGAACTTTGTATTCTTAGAAACACCTTTAGTTATTAACCAATTGTGAACTGTTACAACATAATTCTTCAGGTGGCAATTTATCAATCAGTTAAGTGGAAAACAAGTTTACCAGCAGATTTAAATACTCTTAGTTTCCTTGCAGTAAGAAGTCAAAAGCACAAACCTACATTCAGTAATTAACGACTTAGCATTTTATCCTGTTTGATTAAGACCTAGATGTCCACAATTTAATTCCATTTGTCATCCAAGCAAAACTTTAAAACTTTCAGGTTACCAAAAACTTTGAAAGCTACTTCAGCAATTACCCATTAGAACTTTGAGACAGACAATTAACCATCAATTTAGTTATTTCTTTGCTAACAAATTTTAATAAATAACATGAGCTTATTTGACCTTCAGTAAACTTCAAAGTTTTACATTTACTGCTGTAACTTAAAAGACAGGTCTTATCTTAATTAAACCAACAGACTTAACTTACTTCCAACACTGATTTACGTTCCACCTGGACCCACTCCACTTTGAATGTTTACCTGAGACACAAGTGGAAAGATCTGGAGTGGGGGGTGTTAGGTCCAGGGGGTACTCTTCTTGCTCCTTGACAGTGGAGAGAGAAGGAGCCGTGGTGCATGATCTAGAAGCTAGTCATGCAGGCTGCACGCACGTTGGTACAGAAACACGTAAGGGGGAAACAGAAGAAACAAAGCGCCGCCAGGAGGCAGAGAAGGGATTTCCGGTTTTGGAGCTCCTAAGCCCCAACAGAGGAGCAGACACCATGCTTTCCCATCAGCCAGGGGGGAGGGGTTAGGCAGTCCAAGTCAGGCCAGAGAACACAGGGAAACTTCCCCGAAACTAAGAGAGTTTCGGCAGCTGCTTGGGAATATTCCTTATAGTCTCTGTCTCGAGTTAGACCAACCCCAGTTGGCTCCAGTAATAGCCATTAACACGGGAAGTGAATGAGGGAGAAGCTCCATTTTAGAATCAAAGAAAACACCAAGGACAACGAGTAGAACGCACAAAACAATTAACAAAAAGGTCGCTGCGCTGTTTCGGTATGCTACCGAAAGCAAGGTTTCCACCGGCCCAGAGGAGCCTCGAGATCTCCCTGCGGTGGACAAATTCCGTCCAGGGCCGAGGGGTTCCTCTGGAACGGACAAACGGATATAACCCTCGGACAAATGAGGGGCTCCAAAAAATTGGGCCCCTCTAATCCCTGGGGCGTCCCCCAGGGTGGCAGGGGAGAAGTCCGAGCTTGTCAGCTCCTTCTCAAGCTGCCTACAAATACAATCCAACAACGCGCGCTGTTGTACAAACACTATACCGCTACCTGCAGTATAGGTCAAACAGAGGCCTCACAAGACTAGAGACAAACAAGAACACGAGACTGGATACAAACGAGAACATGAGACAGGAGACAAGAATGCTGGCCAGCTTACCTCCCGGTGGGAGTCAGTTGGATCCGTGGGCAGGAGTCCGATGATCTCAGTGGGACCTCCAAATGAAAGACCCGCGGATCCCCTTACCCAAGAATCCAACACTGCCACTGGATGCAATCAGCAAGAGGTTCTTTATTGTTACGCAGGCGCCTGTGGGTGGTCAGTGCGTGCCTGCGGGTGGTCAGCAGCTCCTGCTAGCTGAGCACACCCGGCTTGGGTGGTGCCGGGTTTTTATAGACAGGTACAAACAAGTTTTGGGTGGGGCGCAACTGATTGGTTGACAGTTAGAACTTTTGAAAAAGGCATACGTGGAGTTTGCTGATTGGCTTTGGGGACCCGCGCTCGAAGAAGAGAGAGGTGGGAAGGGGGAACAAGCTGATTGGTTCTGAGGGCCCGCGTGCGGGAGGAGAGAGGCGGGAAGGGGGAACAAGAAGGGGGAAGGTAGGAATGCCATCATGGCGTCCCTATTATTTCTATAAGCCAAGCAGTTACAGAAGGGCAAGAGAGCAATTAATCACGCAATTAATAACCTAATCTACGCCTAAAAGCCAGCGGTTCACAGAAAAGGAAACAAGCGGTTAGTTATCCTATCTATCTTCTAGGGGAGGGGTCTTTCAGTATTAAGTATACATAACATATTAGCTATCCATCACTATGTAATTTATACCCCAAAATGAGCATGTTAAGACAAAACACGTTTATTATCTCACAGTTTCTGAGGTCAGCAATCTGAGAATGACTTATCTGGGTCCTCTCAGGGTTTTTCACATGACTTCAATAAAGGTTTTGGTGTGGCCATAGTCTCATCTGAAGGCTCAACTAGAGAAGGATCCACTTCCAAGCTTACTCACAGGAGTGTTGGCAGGATTCAGTCCCTCACAGGCTGTTGGACTAATGACTCTGCTGGCTGTTGACCACGTGTTACCATAATTTCTTGCTATGTGAACCTTTTCAACATGGCAGCTTGCTTCATTAAAGAACACAATTAAAGAAAGTAATGGAAAAAGCCCAGTAAGATATAAGTCACATTCTTCTGTAGCATAAGCATGAAGGAGATATCCATCATTTCTGTCATATTCTCTCAAAAGCAAGGCAGTTGTGCCAGCCCACACTCACAGAGGGATGTTACACAAAGACGTAAATACCAGGAGATAGAGAGCATTGAGAACCATCTTTAAAAGATTCCTGCCACATAGTACTGGATTGATGTGTACTAACCACTCAATTTTAATAAAACTTCTCCTCAGGGAGACTATAAAGATAGACACAATCTTGTTGTTTACATCAATATGCAAAATTCCTACTCCTTGATGCTTTGGTGCCACACCTACTATGTATAAACTGGACAAAAGTGAACGGTCTAGGATTCCTTTGTAATGGCTGGAGAAGTGGCAATCCTGGAAAAGAGGAAGATAGCCAAATTCCCTCAGTCATGACAAATACTTGTTGACCCAGAAAAAATATTTCCAACTCTGTCTTCATACAACTTTCCCATTTTCTGGTTTTGCCTCCTGACTAAAAAATGTATATCAACAGAACTACTTTGGTCATTGAGATATCTCCGATACCTCCATGTAAAATAGTGATATTCCTCAGGGGCTTTCACACACTGGAATACAATTAATTTGTGCTCCCCAAAATGTTTCTTAGTATTGTTTACACAACTACTTCTGCCCCAAAATTAGTAGTTGGCCAAATGGAAAAATATAAGGAGTGGAACAGCATCTTTAACACTTCCTTTGGGAAGCATATTTTCCAGAAAATAGGGTTCAATAATTCTAGAAGTAATCTCAAGCCTCAATTTCAGGCAATGTGACAATGCTTACAGAACAAAATTCCTAATGTCCTTTGCATAATCTTACGCTTTCTGCTCTCATGGCAGGACTCAGTATCAATGAAGATTGTGTATTTGGGGACTAAAAGGCATATAGTTCATCTCCTACTAGTTCTACAACTAGTTTTTGCTTATTATGAGTACTTAATGATATTTTACGGATGATGAAATAAGCAAAACCAACTGAATAATTTTAACTATTGGTAGCTCATAGAGAACAAGATTCATCATAGAGAATTGAAATCCAAACCATTATTATCAGAATTTAGGACTCACACATATAGTCAGCAAACATGACTTGAGATCATATTGTTTACACACAAGAATAAATAACTTATGTCCTTGCCTCTGGGAGTTCAACCATAATAGTTAAGAAAGTGAGGGGGAGCAGAATTTCCCATCCCAAAATGTGTCTCCTTGGCATGGGGATTATTTTAAACTGGCTATTTTTAAGAAACAGCAGGCATGGGTGAAAGTCTGAAAACTGAGTGGAAGTTACTGTTTTGTAAGAGATATTTGCATTTATAAAAGACATCTTCATTTCTAAGGCTGCCTCCTTCACTGCACCAGGAAGAGGGAGATGACTCAATCTCTAGTAATTTTAATCACTTGAGAAAGTAATGACTTAAATCTGCATAACAACCTTACCCTTGTTTACTGTGTTTTTCCTGATAGCCTCCCTTGACTGACTTCCCACCTCAACATCTTTTGTCTTTAGCCCAAGATGGTGATGTCTTTGGCCATTACAGTTACACAGTTGTCCTGGTATTAGAGGCAGTAGTTAGGTTCTAACAGAATACCTTAAAATCAGCAATGAGTAATCATGATCAGCTATTGGGAAAGTTAGAGGCCTGTCCTGGCAGGACTCCACAAGAAACTGGATCGAACCAGACAGGCCCAAGGTGGTGGGAGTCATCACAGGAAACTCTCGAACAAATAAGGAAAAAAAAAGACTAAAATCATGCTTCCAGAAATTCCCAACCCAACTAATGAATATTCTACCTCTCAGTTAACAACTGTCCATAAAGGATAGAAACCCAAACCCTAGACACAGCTCTTTCCCTCTCTCTCTTTCCCCATCTCCTCCTCTCTCCTCCATTCTCACATCTCAAAAGTATACTTTCGCTTCAGTAAACAATCCTGCTTGTGTCACTTATCCACTATATTGTGTCTGTCCTTGAATTCTTTCTCATGAGGAAACCAAGAGTTACATCTTTGGGACAATCTGGGCCTAGAACCCAAGGCCTGGGGTCTTCCAGCAACATGTTTTGGTTGACCATGAAGGGACAGGTAACAGCATGTTGAATGACCTTCTTCACTGGTGAGTCTCCAATTCTCACCTCCTTTTTGATGAACAGTTCCTAGGAACCATACCTCCCTTGTTCTGTTCTCTATTTCCAATCTACTTGGGAATGAGACAGTCTGGTAGCATTTATGACTGACTGACTTTCAACCAAGAAATAAGGGGATACTTTTTCCTTCCAGCCAACAGCACTCTTAGGTGACTAAGAGTTTTATGAAAGTGTCAGAGACTATTTCTCAAAATTTGTAGCAGCCTCACAGAGCTTTCCATTTCACTGGTAATTAAAACCTTGGCTCATCTGTGGACACAGGCATGAGGACTTCTCCAGTGCTCTGAACCCCTTGGTTGTTTTAGACTTTCAGTGGGAAAAATGGAGACATGTAAGAATGTGACTCACAGTCACTTATAGAAGTGACACTCACAAACAGCACACCCAAGATCCATTACACCAATCCCTAGGTGACTGTTCAATATTCTAGGCTGTCTCTATCACTACAAAAGTCTGTCTCTTGGTCATGAGACACTCTTAAGCTCCCTATTTAGCCTCAGCTGCCTCCTCTTATATTACTTTCTACCCTCCTTACTGGTGGTGGGGCACAGAGACCTGCATGATGTTCTGCCAACTTTGGCAGAGATCCTGTAACTCATACTATCGTGTTTGTGTGGATCACCATAAAATATGCTATACAGTAGCATATTTGGGACTAGCAAGGTCCCATCCAATAAGAATTTTGCCTATGAGATTGCCTTATTTGCCACTTAATTGAGTGTGATATTACTCAAGCAATTCAAAGGTTCAGAAGAAAAAAATAGAAAATGGGGAGTAGTTCCACCCAGACAGGCTGCAAGGTGGAAGAGATCAAAAAGTTCCTGTGAGGGGTACCTGGGTAGCTCAGTCAGTTAAGCATTTGCTTTCTGCTCAGGTCATGATCTTAGGGTCTTGGGATTGAGCCCCACATTGGGCTCTCTGCTCAGTGCAGGGGGTTGGGGTTGTCTGCTTCTCCCTCTCATTCTCCTTCTCTGTTCTTTCTCTCTCTCTGCCAAATAAACAAAATCTTTAAACAAAAATAAAATAAAGTATTTTTTTTTAAAGTTCCTGTGAGTTAAACAAAAAACATCTAAGGCATCCCCAACCCTGGTGGCCATTCTTTGTCACCAGCTGACAGGAGACATCCTAGAGTAAGGGGAATGAGATATTCAGAGATGCAATCATGACAATGTCTGCTTCTGAGAGATCCATCCCAAGTTATTGGGACTATTGCTCTTCTTGGAGTCTTTAGGAAAGCTCTCACCCCTAGGATGGTAGGTGCCAGGATGAGGCATGAGCCCCAGGGCCTCTGGGACCTCAAAGCTATCACATGGCATATTAGCCACTGCCATGGTAACAAGTAATGGAGAGCAGGTGGGGTAGCTTTGGTGCACTGACCATTGGAACACTCTTGGAGAATTCCTAATTAAGATCTTATTGAGATCCTGAGAGGGAACAGCTCTCCACAAGATAACAGGACTCTGGACTTCTATCAAGGTTCCCAAGAAAGAGTCAGAGACCCCTCTTGGGAATAATAATAGAAGTCCTTGTTTAGTTGCTCCTTCTCTCATGATAGGAGTCAACTTTCTCCCTGAAGGCAATGGGAAATTCCATCTCAGTCCCCAAAGACTCATCCCTAGGGTGTATCTTGTGACACTATGACCAGTTTCCTTTGGAGACCTTAAAAAGAAAAATGTTTATCTTGTTTTATAACACTAATCAACCCCAACATAAACTAGAGGATGGGGATATCTGAGCAGAAAATGGTAATTTTAATTATAACACCATATTACAACTTGATCTCTTCTGTAAAAGGCCAGGAAAATGGACTGAAATCCCATATGGTTAGGGCCTTTATGGCCCTGTACTCAAATCTTGATCTTTCTATACACCTCTGTGGGGCCCAAGAACACCCCTCTCTTCACCCTCTAGTCCTCAGTCCATCAGCTCAGTTGCCTCAGGCCCTTCTACTCTATTAATTCACCAACTTCTTGTGTTCTATTGTGTGCCCTATGTGCCCTTCACCTTTGTGTGTCTTGCAAATATGTTGCAGCCAAGATGGTGCACATGCCTCTCTTTCCTGTCTCCTCTCTATTTGCTTCTTCTTGTGTGTCAGATCTAAAATATATCTTGAGAGAACTGCATGAATATTGCCTAACTCTTTATGTGGTGGTTTCTATCTCATTCATTTCCTGGGTTAATGGCTTTGATCACTGGAGTTAATTGACTGCGGTTAGTCTACCTTGGGACAGGGACTTTAAGAAATGTTTCCAAGCTGCTGCTGAAACACTTTTGTTACAGGGAGGTCCCCTACCCTCTCTTACCCAGCGTGGACTGCTTGCTTTCCCTTTTGTTGGTGAAAGGAAAATGTACATTTGTTTGAGCTAGCGAGCTCTATGCCTGGATAAATCCATTGGCATTCACACTGGGAGTCCTCTTTCTCTACCTTTTGGGCTTTTATATGCCTCCAGCCTTGCTGGTGGCACCTCCCTGCCTATGCTTCCACTTCCCCTTCCTCCTGTTTCTGCACCCTTATGGGGATAGCTTGCATAACCATTTCCTATGCCATCCTCAGTGCCTCTGGTACCATTGGCTCCTTTTTCCATCTGCCTTCATTGTTGAGGAGCAAGAGCATCCCAAGCCAATAGGTTACCTTCTTATGAGGTTCAGACTAAAGCACCACCCAAATTGCATGAAGGGGCCCAAGGGCTCCCTTGGATTTAAACCACCCACTCCAGATTTCTCCACAGGAACCCAAGTAAAATTGACAGCGGGGAACAAACTGATCAACTTTTTAGTGGATACAAGCACAATATTCAAGGCTGTTGGATTAATTAAGATAAATATGTCTTTTGAGATGTCAACATTAAATATAAAACTTTCACTCTACCAAGATTTATTAAATGGTAAATAAGTTCGCATGATCTCTGCTACAGTTTGTCAAAAAAAAAATTACTTAAATGATAGTTAATTTTGTCTGTTTCATAAAAGCTTTCATGGGTAATTGTTAAGAAGTAGGATGAATAAGTAAAAATGTTTATAGCTTTCAAAATCATTGGTAATTTAAAAGCTTGAAGTTTTGTTAAGTTAAATGATAAATTGGGTTAAAATCATTGGATATTTAAATCTTTTCCAAATGAGATAGGTTACTAAAGCCTGGGTTATTGAACATAGGTTTGTCTGCTTTTGTCTTCTTATTCCAGAGAAACTAAAGCAGCTTGGTTCTACTGGTAAACATGCTTTATGCTTGATTGTGAAATACACTCATACCCTTCCACTCTAAAGAACTCTGGTGTAATAGTTCAGTACTTAATTTTCACTGGAGACTAAGGTTTCTAAGAGTCCAAATTCTGTTGAAGCTAATTAACACTGATGGAAATGATGAGGAAAGCAACCCTGCATGTAGGAAGTAGGAAATGTGGAGGAAAGGGTAGAGAATGAGAATACGTTTTTGTTGATGGAAGAGAAAGTAATTTTGGCCTAAAATGAGACTGGTTATTTAGGTAGAGAAAGCTTAGGACAAAATTTAAATGTAAAAAGAGAGTTGTAGAAGGCATGTGAAAGGGAATCTTTGAAGAGAATTTCATGTGTGGTCAGGACTGACTAAGATTGGAATCATTTTCTCTGTTAAAGAGACAAAGTTTTCTTAGGTTGTTAGTTTGAAACATTGCTGGTTCTCTAATGTTTGCTCTTCCAGATTTAAGGAAACTTTTTCTGAAGATATCCATGACTTACAAAAATATGATAAAATATTCCTTTGTGAACAAATTGAAACATTTTATTTTTTGCCTATCTCAATCTTCCAGAATTCAGAAACTCTCTCTAAGTATTCTTTCTTTCATGGCAATGACAGTTATTTGCATAAGTTCAATAAGAATCTGTTCTCCCTGTAACAGGACACCCCTGGAAATATTGGTTATATTAACAAGGCTTTGGCTAGAATGTCATATTTGAGAGAGACATGCATAGACTCAGGTATGACCAGATAGCTTTAAGGAATCAAACTTGATTTTATGGAGCCAGTAGAGCTCCTTGGAAATGCTGGCCTGATAACTCACTTATAGCATTTCCAGCAGCCTTACCAGGTAAATAAAGGATGTCACTTCCTGGTGGGACTCCTAGGTGGCTCAGTCGGTGAAGCATCTGTCTTCGGCTCAAGTCATGATCCTGCGATAGAACCCCGAATTGGGTTCCCTGCTCAGCCTGCTTCTCCCTCTTCCTCTGCCTCTATTCCCTCCGCTTGTACTCTTTCTCAAACAAATAAATAAAATCTTTAAAAAAAAAATCACTTCCTGGTAGGGACAGGAACCTCAGGCTATTTGGGGGACCCCCAAGAAGAAGAATTCACCCAAATCTACAGGTATCACAGGCAAATATGTTGGCACGTGTTTGGCTTGACTTCTGGCCTTGAGATGCTGTTAAAGGCTTAATCTGAAATTCCTTATAATATCTCCAGCAAAGCAGATTAAAAGAAAACTTACATGGTCAATCACTATTCTTGGTGAGTTTATGTAAATAATTAGGCCAGGTTGTTAAAACTAGACTTGTTTTGCAAACAAATTTGTCTTGATATGGCTTTCTTTGATTGAAATGAGGGTGATTTTAGAGAAAGATTATGTTTCAATAACACATCTTTGTGGATGTTAGATTCTTGTTCTGATTGTCTTAGTGTTTATTGTTCGCCGGTAAAACTGGGCTGGATCCTAAATTCTTCCAGTTTCCTCAAACATCTGGCTATGATTCTCTAAACTGAGGTTTCAAAACTCCCAGGCTCTTGACTTGAAATTGTTAAGAACTAATACTGCCATTTTTCCTGAAGCCCTGCAAATCAAAACTAGACAACATGAGGTCAATTCCGGGGAAATTGCCACAAAATTCATGTATAGACAGTCTCATTGCCTATTGTTCTAGTGAATCACCAGGGACATTTGAGCCACAAATCAGAAGGACCTATCAGATTGCCACTGCCTGCTCCCACACCATCTGAGGATGTTTCAAGCCTGACATCTAGAAATCTTCTCACTGGCAACACTCAGCACTCAGACACTAGGTTTGTAATTTGCTCCAAACATTAAGCAATGTTTTTCTTTTGTTTCCATGGAAATACTTCTTATTAATTACCTGATTGCCAGCTAAACCAGTCAGAGTCTATATGATGGCTAACACCACCTCCTGTGCCTTTGTTAACTCCTCCTGGGGAATAAGATGTCCATATAGATAAAATCAGGCAACAAGCCACTTGACAACAAGGGGCCCTTTGCTACCTTCTTGGAGTAATCAGGAAAGTCTATGCAATGGCTAATACATTGTGCCATGTATGGATCAGTTCTTGTGGAGATGTTGAAGAAAGCCTCCAACCAGGTAAATCTCTAGATGATGGTTTGTAACAACTCTGAAAGAAATCCCAACACAAATGGCTAGCAACAACCACTAAACCAAGCCATGACTTCCTTCTACTCTCCACTGTCCATCCAGTGTCCTAAAACTTAGATAGCTAGGACTCCTGGAAGCACTGGGCAGAGTCGATGTCCCATGCCAGCATGATGTAGTTTCAGAAGATGGACCATCACTCATTTTTCCTTAAAAGATTTTAAAGCCTTGAGGGGGTAGTGTTAGAGACAGATTCTAACAGGATGCCTGGAGGCCAACAAAGAGGAAGTCATGGCCAGCTATCAGGAAAGTCAGAGGCCTGTCCTGGTAGCACCCCAAAACAAAGTCACATATGATGGGATCAAACCAGATAGGTCCAAAATGGCTGACAAAGTAGGCTTGAAACTCCCCACCCAATCAGGAAGAAAGTTGCAAAACCCTGTTCCCAAGAAATACCCACCTCAAATAATAAATATTTTGCCTTCTCATTAACAGCTGTCCATAAAAGATAGAAATCCAAACCTCAGCACACAGTGCTCTCTCTCTCCCTCTCTGTGTCTTCTTCTCTGTCCTCCGTTCTCACATCTTAAGTAAAAATTATTTATTTTCAATAAACTTCCCTGCTTGTGTCTCTCATGTGCTGTGTTGTGTCTGTCCTTCAGTTCTTTCTCATGAGTAGACCAAGAGCCTTTGGCGACATCTTTGGGATGGGCTGGGTCTAGTCTCAGGGCTGGGGTCTTCCCCATTCACCTGTCAAAAGCGGGTCTCTGCCATGTAGACAGGTGGTATACATGTTATTATACTTTTGTTCATTTTTCTTTTTTTAATCTGTCTAGTATCAATGTAATTATAGGCCAACTAAAGAATCTAAAAGGGAAGAAAGAAAATTTTCTCCCTCTATCAAAATCCTAAGATAATAAAATACTGAACACTTCTATAGCACTGAGTTCTGTGCACAGTACCGATTTGTGTGCATTGGACATATCAGCTCTTTTGAACTTGGAATGATTAATATTTTGTCTTTGGGGATGGCAAAACTAAACCTCAGAGGATTCAAGTGACTTGTCCAAATTCATGAGGCTAAAAAAATTCCAGTCAGCATTTGAGCCCCTGGGTCCATGATCTACCTACAAAGATACTATGTTTTAGGTCAGTACAACAACTTCAGATCAACATGTGATTATTATAATTTTAGAAATAAATATATTGCATTGATTTGTGTAATCTGAGAGATATAAATATTGTTGTTGGAATTCAGAAAAGAAAAGGCTTATTTCTGACAGGGGAAGTTAGAAAAAGCTTCATGGAAGAAGCGGCATTTAATCTAGATGTGTGAAGCAAGCCAGAATTTCCATAGCAAGAGACCAGCAGGATTAAGAGAGTAACTTGTAGGGGAAAAAAAAAATGGAAAAGATAATTTTTTGACCTGATGAACAAATCAGTCTGGCTACATAAGTGTTTCTAAATAGAAAATTTGTGGCAAATGGGGCAAGGGGACAGATTTCAGAGGACACAGTTTGTCAAACTAATGTGTCTAAATTTTATTCAGTAGGCAGTGTGGAGCTGTTGAAGACTTCACACCAGAGGAGCCTTATTAGTAAAGTGATAATTTATACATATTAATATGACAGAGATAAGAGGATACCAGAATGAAGCAAACCCTGACAAAATTTTGTATAAACAGGAAAAACACTTCTTTTTTTCCAAAAGATGAATTTAAAATATCTTCTTTTTTACAGTTTTGGGAAAAGTTAACAATTTAATATCCTCAAACAGACACAGAAATAAGACATCCCAAACAAAATGACAGAAAAGAGATGGATTCTAGGGACGTCTGGGTGGGTTAGTCAGTTGAGTGATTTGTCTTCTGCTCAGGTCATGATCCCAGGGTCCTGGAATCAAGTTCTGCATTGGGCTCCTTGCTCAGTGGGGAGCCTGTTTTCCTTCTGCCTGCCTTTCCTTCTGCTTGTGTTCTCTCTCTCTCTCTTTCTCTGACAAATAAATAAATAAAATCTTAAAAAAAAAAAAAAAGAGGATGGATTCCAGACTAGATTTCTAATTTGGGATGAGAGTGTAGAAAGGTAAACCTTGTTCTATTTCTCAAATCTTTCAGCAGCCATACAGTTTTAGTGGGAAACTGACCATATTCTGAAATAAGTAAAAATTGTGCTCTGTTAAGCTATTCAAGTTCTGCTCTAGGGCGTTTTCTGTTTTTTTAAATATTCTTCATTTGGCAAATTTGGTTAATAGTGTACAGTTGGAACACACAGGTAACCATATCAAATAAGTCAGTGTTGTTTCCAGAACAAATGGAAGATCACATGTGTAACTTTGCAGACTGCTTTCTAAAATAAAGATGGTAATGAGATTAGAACCACTACTTCCATTCAATAAATTCAATCCTTTGAAGAGGTATTTTTTTGTTGTCATCATCTTTTTGAAAGGTGTTAACTGTAACTGCTGTGATGAAATGCATTTTTATTTTACTTATGACTTAAATCCTACAATATTTCAAAGCTGTTACCTTGGGGATGGTAATTTTTTTCAAAGAACATATCAAAAGATCACAAGACCGTTAAAACTGGGAAAATTAGTAAATTATCTCTTTATTCTTTATTGTTTGTATTCTTTGCATTTTGTTCAGCTTGGAAAGTGTACAAGGTGGATTTATTTCATTTTCGCATTTAGTCAATTTCATTTTCTACTACACGAACAAGTTTTTATTTCACAAAGAAGCAAGATAATAAGTTTCCCCCTTAATCACCATTATTCCTCTTCATCTTTCCCTCTCTCTCTTTTCAGTCAAACCCTCTCACCCAAAAGAAGTTGCTCCAATTGAAATTTCTAAGTTCTATTACCCACTCACCCCCCAAAATTCCTGTCCTGGAAATTGCTACAAAAGAAGTTCACCCTATTACTCACTCTCTTCTTGGCACTTCATTAACATCAGTATTAAATCAGTCCCCGACTGGAATCCTGTATTGTGCATGAATTATTCTGCATGAGTAGCCTTTTATAATTCAAAAGTCTTTATTTTTTTTTCAATTTCATTAAAGCTATATAGTTATATTGTTGTTTAATAAGGCAGTTTTGCATTCATTTCCAAGTCTGGATAAGGCACCCAAAGACATTTTGAGTATGCTCTAAAAGATTAGGCTAAAGATATTATTTTTATGGTATAGTCCTTTTAAAACTCAGATAAGAATTTGGCCACCAGTTATCTACTCCAATTGTCTCCACTTTACACTTTATTCTGCACGCATATTCCTTTTATAATGGATGACACAGGTGTGTTCTCTTTCATGAAATGCATTATGGTATGCAAAATAAATTGAATAAAACCAAATTTTATTAGAAGCCAGCAAGTACATTAGCAATTAAAATTTTGACTTCGTTACTTAGGTTTATTAATCACTGTATATGTGCTTAATGAGAAAAAATATGTGGTTCTGAGGATATGAGTTTTGTCAACTGAGGTACATTTGGATAAATGCTAAACATGTTCAATATATGATTAACTATATAAATGGTTTGAAATTCACCAGATAATGTGCAGTTATCTGCACTATTTCTTCTGACTTGGTATCTGGAAGATGCATAAGCCAGTTGCATCAAGCTAGAGCAATTAACTGGTAATTTGGAGCATTTAACTGGAAGATTGGCTTGTGAGGAGGCCTCTTAGCCATAATGCTCACAGGAAATAGATTCTGTGTGTAATCTGGCTCAAAAAAATGGTTCATGAAACAGTTTCACAGCAAGACTGTATCAGAAGCCAATGAGCCCTTGTGAAAATGTTTGTTGGGAAAATTTTTTGGTCTACTCTAAGCCAACTTTAGAACAATTGCCAAATTAGCTAGATGCCTTTATTTTTGCATTCAAGAAGCATCATCTTAACATGAAGAAACAAAGTCCCAGAGCAGATTGGGAGATATTTAAAAGCTTTACATATTAGCAAGTTAGAACTTAACATCTTCTTAGTGACTCACAACTTTAAATATACCTCCAAATCCCTGTCCTTGCTTTGATTTCTTGCTGTATCATGCTGAACTCTGTTATGATCTTTCTTCATTCTAACCATATTAGTGCATCTTCCCAACATCAAAGCGACAAATAGTTTTAGTTGGTTTGCTCCAATTTCTATCAGAGCCTAAGAGGGTAACTACTTAGGAAATTTATTTGAAGAATCTGTACTTTTATGGAAACCATAAGTCCTATCGTTTAAGAAAATCAGACCAACAGAAGATCCAGATTTGGATCAATTATTTGGAGAATGCCATAGAATAGACATAGGGATGGTTACTGAATCAACTGGGTAAGTCCATTCATGGAGAGAAAACCCCAGAAAATGTGAGGCTACAACTATAGTAAAGGAAGGAGGAACAGAGTAAAGTGGAGCAAATGAGCATGATACCGAAGAGCCTAAAAACAGACACCCTTCATCCTCCAAAGAAAATCTCTCTTTTGTACCTTTCTAAGGAATTCCATGATTCCAGATATTTAAGGGTAAATGACTCTACTATAAGAAATGTTATAGCAGAGGAGAGCTGAAAGAAAAGGGAATGTAATGTTAAACTAAAAGACCAATGGAAAAGTAAAATGCTTCCATGGAAGCAGAGTTGTTGAGCTGTCTCTAATGCAAAATGCACTCAGCTTCTGTGATTCTGTTGAATGATTAAATCATATAGTCATTCCACATACAGTATAAATTTGGCAGCCATTAAGGACTGGAGCTAAACTACACTGCTATAAGTCCTTTCAGAATTGAAATAATTAGGGTGTGTTTAAATATTGTATCCTTCCTATTTATAATGTAGAAATGGTCATATGAAATCCATTATTATACTTCCCATAGAGATGTTGGGGACGTTGTCTACTACAAACCAGTATTCTTTGAAGTTTAACCTAAGACATTTCTTACTTCAGTGTCAGAGAAAGCAGTGTGTCACTCAAAGAACATACATGCTTTCTCCACTCTGATAATGAAAATTATGTAATTCATTGTACCTCACTTTTACCTAAAAATAGAAGCCCTTTTATTTTTCTTAGGTGCAAAACTTGAAATTCAAATACCACACTTACAGCCTGGAATTTGGGAAGAAATAGGATTCAATTTGAATAACAAATTACAAACAAATACCACTAGGATCTGAAAGGAACAACTAAATCATGTATTTATAATAACAAAAGTACTAACAATAAACATTTTTAAATGCCTAGAATATGTCAACTGTGCTAAGCTCTTCACATACCTTATCTTATTTAATACTGATGATGATCTCTAAGATAGATACTATAATTATAATTATTTTTATTCCTTCTGAGACTATTGAGGTTTGAAGAGGATAAGAACTTGCCCAAGTTTAAAGAATTAAAACCACTCTATTTATCTTGAGCTGATACCAAAATCTCTGCTTTTAATCATTTAACTGCAATAATCTACCTCCATACTAATTGTGCATTAGGCAAGGGGAATATAAAGAATATACTTAGGACATAGAATTGATAAGATTTGGTGATTTATTGACTGTAGATACAAGGAATAGAAATTTACTTAAGTGTTTCTGATTTAGGCAACTACACGAATGATGACATTATTTATCCAAATAAGGAATTCTAGTGCAAGAATAAGTTTTGGGGAAGGCATGTTGAATTAGAAGACCCTGAAGTACATCAAGATATGGATGACTGAAAGGCAGTAGGATATGCATCTGAAACACAAGATAGAGATCTGGATTGAAGTATTTCTTCAGAAATCATGAGCAAATAGCTATAAGTTGAGTTCATAAGCATTAGTGAGATTATCTGGGGTAATGTACAGAGGAGAAAATAAGAGAATCTGAATTTTTCAAGAGCATCCAAGCTTGAAAGACTTACAGACTTACAGATGAAAGAAATTAAAAAAAAAATGCATACAGGACTGGTATGGTGAATATTATAAAATTTCACTAAGAGAAAATTAAACGACCTATGTAAGTAATGAGATATACCATGTTCATTAATGTCAAACAGTCTCAAAGCTGCAGTAGCTGCTAGGCTTGCCTTGACACTCTGCCACAGATTCAACTAGTAAGACAACGAACTCAAATAGAGACAATCTAGGATAAGGGTTGATGCTCTCTTGCTGGGAAACCAATTCTAGACTACAGTTAAGAACATGACAGATGGCAGCTATACCCAAAGGGATGGAAAAGACAGAAAGTCCATGCCTTACCAAAATCAGGGAGGCAGATACAAAATTGCTTTATAGCTGCCACATTCAAGGTAACAAGGCAAGTGAGAAATGGCCTATGACAGTTCCTCACAAGACTGCCTATCCTGCTGTTTTCATGAAAGAAAGGATCACAGGGAGTTCTACCATGAGTTCATCCTGAACTTGGGCCTTGTATATATATATATGGTCAACGTGGATATATGTGTAATTACCTGGGCGCCCTAGCAGATAGTTCTACAATCAGAAGACTTATGTTACTAGATAATGGTACTCCCCAAATTACCTATAGATCCTATGCAACTCAATCAAAATCATAGAAATCTTTTCAAAGCAATTATCATGCTATACTACAATATGCATAGATTAGCAGAACAATTAGATTAGCTAATGCAATTTAAAAAAAGAAAAACAAAATTAGAGGATTCACACTACCTGATTAATTCAACTTACCCTAATTAAAATAGTGTGAGGGTGCCTGGGTGGCTCAGTCATTTAATCAGGTGACTCTTAATTTGACTCGATTTTGGCTTAGCTCATGATCTCAGGATCCTGGGATCGAGCCCCACACTGAGCAGGGAGCCTGCGCTAGGATTCTCCCTCTGCCCCTGCTTCCCCACCATCTCATGTACGTACATTTTCTCTCTCTTTCTCAAAAAAATAAATAAAACTTAAAAAGAAAAAAAAAAGTATGGCGTTAGGTAAAGATAGACACAAAGATTCATTGAACAGAATAGAAAGTTCAAAAATATGTACATACATATATTGATTTTTGAATAAGCTGCCAAGGCAAATCTAGTTGGGAAAGAAGAGGCTTTTTAACAAATAACACTCAAACAACTTTTCATTCATATGATTTTTAAAAAAAGGAGACAGGAACCTCAACTCTTACCTCAAAAATCAACTTGAAGTGGATCATAGAACACTTGTAAAGCTTTCATAAGAAGGCATGAGAAAACCTTTTTGACTTGGATTAGGCAAAGATTTCTTCAATAGAACACATAAAAGCACAAACCATAAAAGACAAAATTGATAAACTAAAATTAAAATTTATAACTTCTGTTCTTGAAAAGACTCTGTTAAGTAAATGAAAAGACTAGTCACAGACTCAGAAAATATTGTCAAAACATGTATTTGATAAAGGACTTGTATTCAGAATATGTAAATAACTCATACCACTCAATAATAAGAAAGCTAAAAGTCCAATAAAAAAGTCCATCAAATATTTGAATAGAAGCTTCACCAAAGAACAGATACGTATGGCAAATAGCATATAAAAAGTGTTCAACATCATTAAGCTTCAGGGAAATGTGAATTAAAATCACTATGACATACTATTAAACAAAGGTTAGGATGGCTAAAACTTTTAAAACTTCACAATACCAACTTAGGGTGAAAATGTGGAGCAAATAGAACCCCAAAACATTGCTGATGGGAATGCATAATGGAAAGCAGTTCAGCCATGTCTTATAAAAGTAAACCTGGGGCACCTGGGTGGCTCAGTGGGTTAAAGCCTCTGCCTTCAGCTCGGGTCATGATCTCAGGGTCCTGGGATCAAGTCCCACATGGGGCTCTCTGCTCAGCGGGAGCCTGCTTCCCTCTCTCTCTGCCTGCCTCTCTGACTACTTGTGATCTGTCTCTGTCAAAGAAAGAAAATCTTTAAAAAAAAAAAAAAAAAAAAAAGTAAACCTATATCTATTATACAACTTCCTCCTCAGTGTTACCCCAGACCCAAAAGGGGAAATATATACTCTCACAAATTGCTGTATACAAATGTATATGAGAGATCTGTTTATAATCATCAAAACTGGTTATCATCCAAATAGCCATCATCTGATGAATGAATAAGCAAATTGTGGTACATTCATACAGTGGACTTTCTTTTTTCAGCAATAAATAAGAATGAACTGCTGATAGATGCAACAGCATGAATGATTCTCAAAAGCATGTTCCCAAGTGGAAAAACTCACACACAAAATCTACATATAAATAATTCTGTAAGAACATTCCAGAAAAGGCAGAATTTTAGGGAGAGACATCAGATCAGGGATAACCCTCTGCTATTCCCCCTGTTTGTGCTTTCTCTCTCACTCTCCCTCAAATAAATAAATAAATAAAATCTTAAAAAAAAAAAAAAAAGACATGGTCACAAGACAGAAGGAAAACAAACAAGAGGCAAGGCTGTGAAAGTCAAAAAATTTTCTTCAAAAAAGAGAGCTTTACCTGCTGTATTACATGCTGCTGAGGAGTCAGGAAAAAAGGAGAAGAGTGACCCTGGGGTTTGGCAGCAGAGGGGTAACAGGGCCCTTGACAAGAGCACCCCGAGGAGAGTGGTGAGGATAGACAGCCAGTTGAAGCAGGCGGAAGAGAATGGGAAGCAAGGGAGCTTTTCTACGGAGACTGAAAGGTATAACAGAATTGGAGGAGGACAGCCGCAAACATTTATCATAAAGAAAAATATGATGCTGCAAAAAAGAGAAAGGAATAGTTACTTAGCAAACACTGATACATGTAGGGAAGGTGTGGGATTCCCCACAGAAGGGAGAGCCTTGTCTTCAGGAACTCTCCATCCATGGAAGCAAAATGGAGTCACACTTAAACTTGACTCTGTGTAATTACATAATTACACCCTGCTTATTTATGAACACATATGTGGGGATGAAGCAGAACAGATACCATCTGAAGAAACCAGAAGGAATAGGTGTTTTTTAGGCAACTGAATATAGCAGATTGTAACAAGGCATTAAGCACGATGCTTTTTGTGAAAAGAAGTAGAAAAATGAAATGTATCAGGGTACGTACTTCTTTTCCCACAGCTGGGAGCAGGCAGGTTAATCTATGAAGACAGCTCTTCACATTAAATTCATGCAGGAACTTACCACATGTTGAACAGCCCCTGAACAAATTCTGCAAGTGAAGTTTTTTCTTTCCATTCCTTTCCTTTCCTTTCCTTTCCTTTCCTTTCCTTTCCTTTCCTTTCCTTTCCTTTCCTTTTCTTTCTTTGCACTAAAAGCTATGAAATTCTCTCCTAAGCATCATAGGAGGCAGACAGAGAACATGAATGAAAACCCAGTGGAAGAGTTTCTGTGAAGAGCTGAGAAGAATGCATAGTTACATGTGGCTAGCAAGGAAATTACAAGAAATAGTCTTTTAGAATGAGGGGCAGGTAAGTGTTGAGTGTTGCCACTAAAGTATGGAATTCTTTCACAAGTTATCTACCACAAAACTTACACCAATTAGTATACTTCCCTTCTCCATGTTTTTCTCTAAATGGTACCCTCTGTAGAGATCAAGGCTGGGTTACAACTGTCCCTCAACTTACACATCTGGACTTAGATTATATCAATCCTCCAACTATCTACAGAACTGTTTCAAATCCCTGGGGGGAAAAAAGAGACAAAAACCTACTCTTTGTATTAGGCTGAGTTTATCTACCTTTGTAGCACCAAGGTTGTAAAATGGCTCCCATTAATTACACATATTAATATATGTGTAATTCAACAATTAAAGTACTCAGAATGGATGGGTTAATGGGTTGCTTCCAAATGGGAGGAAAAGTAGCATGGAGTATACAAATGATATAAGGAAAAACTAGACATAACCCCGGGAACAGGGAGATAATAATAATTTTTATTTTCTTTTATCCCTTTGTGCCAATTCAAAAAAATATCTATATATTCTTTACCTGACTTGTTCATCTTATTCCAAAACCCATATATTTTCCAAGTTGAGAAATGGCTTCTTTTACAACACAGTGCATATAATTATTCAGAATATACTTAATGGTACAATTTTTTTTTCACATTTCTCTATTTTCTGACTTTCAGTGTTAGAGTCTGAAGTATGTGTTCCTCTTCCAGACATGATTGTTAGCAATTACGAGTTTTAGGCTTCTGTGGTGCTTACCCTTGGGTACACACACAATTACATTTTACCTCCTCTTATCGCTGTAGTTCACTTTTTTCCTCCTCTATGACCTTATATCCTTCTTTAATATAGCATCTTTTGTGTCTTTTGTACTCCTAACATTTTTATGATTCAACACAATGCTGGTTTATTCTGTCCTGTCTTTTTGCTCCAAGCTCTGTGCGCCTGAATTTTTGTAATAGATGGTAAATGTGGAGTTCTTTTCATTAAAAGTAATCTTTTTTTTTTCAAAGCAGTCTTTGAAAGCTGCTGATTTGTTATGAATGTTCAAGGAAGAATTAAACTTCTAAAAGTGGCGGCATGCTGCTCTACCAGAAGCCCATGCATTTGTGCAGGGTAAGGTATACAAAACGGGAGGGCAACTTTCTCAGTTGTTACAGAAATGATAAAATAGTAGCAGGTGTGACAACTGAGACTGAAAATGGTGTACAGTCTCACAAACTGTATGAAAACAAAGTCAGTCTGAGAGGATTCAGAATTACACAATTCATTATCAGTCATGTCACTTCTTTAGGAGATGAACTTTGAGGAACACAGCCAAATCAGCAAGGAATGAAATAATAATTCCACAGGTAATTCTGTTGTCACAAAAAGACCCATTACCCAGGTGTCCCTGGCCAAGTAGGAACAGAAATATGGAAAGCACCAATTTGGGAAACTATACATGACCCAATCCGGGACCAAAAGTTGCTGTTTATGTTATTCTTCTTTTGAGAAATGCAGGTATTTCCACAGAAGATGTCCTTTGAAACAACATATTCTCTGTCATGCCTTGGTTATAATTTCATCACAATTATGAAAGATGAAAGTACACTCTCTTGATGAGAGGATACCTTTATCAACTTGTACCCTAATTGCTCAAAACTCTTTCACGTTCTTGCCTGCTTTAGCTTTACCTTGTTTTCCTTCTGGTGTCCCTAGTATACTCAAGCAGATCAACTTCAGTCTCCAGCAAACCCCACCAAACCTCTGGTTTTACCACTTATAAGAAAGATGTAAAAATTCTTTTGCTGAGGCCCTGGGAGAGTCCACTTAAGAAAGCCCAAATTACAGCCAGAACCTGCTCATTAGTTCTATGCCACCTTACCCTGTCATCTCTTCAATTCTTGCAAATGGTTTTGTTGAAGAAAGCCTTGAATGGATGATAGGGTTCCACAGACGGAGCCCTGCCCTTCAATTCCTGTTGGAAGTGCTGGCTTCTAATTCTCATTTGGCAGCCTACAGAACTTCTTTGGGTATATCAACTTAATCTCCCTGGGTCTCATTTTTTCCCGCAAGGAAAATTAAGGGGACGTGCTAAATTATTTCTAAGTTTCCTTCCAACTCCAGCATTTAATTATTTCATTCAGACAGTGTTGAATGTTCTCTAGAGTTTTCCATTCATCAGAATTTTCAGAATGAATGACTTGTTGATGAAAGCTTGTTGAGAATTTTGGCCTTCTGAGTGTTCAGCATAACATTAGTCTACTTTTCTCGTAAGTCTCATAAATCCCTGAAAAAGACTTAACTATTAAAGAGGCCCGATGACAGTTGGTTAGCTCAATGAAAGATAAAAGGCAATGCTCCGGTTAAGAGGATCCTTTCACTTCAATAGAAAAATTGGCAAATTCGTATCCCTAGCAGTGAGCCAATGTTAGAAGTTTTTGAAATACTCTGGAGACCACAGTCTACAACCCCCACAAAAGACACATGGATTCTGTAGCAAGAATCATCAGGCTGGAATGATGATCTGATCCAAGAATTGATTAACCACAAGCATGAGCTTTAACACTTGGGGAAATGTCATCAACACGAAGGGAAAGAAAGTGAATCATCTATGTGCCTAGGCAAAGTTTCAAAAAAGAGTCTGAATGTGAAGAACAGATGGTAGGATGACAAGCCAAAGATATCTGACATTTTCCTAACATCTCCAAGACAGCAGCATTTGTAACGTGGTGAGTGACAAGACCAACTATTAAGTATTTATGAAGGACCTTTTACAGATTCAACATGGTACGGAACACTGGACAATGTACAAATGAATAAATAAGAGACATGTAAATCCATACGTACTTTTGCCTAGCAGGAGCTTACAATCTTATGGGGGAGACCTACAATCATTTATTTTCTGTTGAGAACAAGAGAAAGAACTGTCAGGGAAGGATGACATCAGAGAATTACTCAACAGCCTACTTTCCCTCTCTACTCTGTTTCAGGGAGAAAAATGTTCAACCTGGATGAGAATGCTTAGGAATGGAATAAAATCAAGATGTTCATAAAGAAGAGGCTGCAGGAAATTAACTATTTTCTTTAAATGAACTCCAGTGTCTAGAAGAATTATATTCTAATATACTACCAAAAACTCAGAGGAGATTACAAAAATCATTGACAATTACTTAAAAAGTACATGGAGAATAAAAGAAGGGTAAGAAATATGGGGAAATATTCCTTAGGTTTGAAAGACAAAGGGTGAAAGATTGAGTCCAGGTATATATCATCAAAATAAAAGACACTTTGAAAATTTGAACAAACCATTAATGAGATGATTTGTGATCACTTAGGAAAAAGAGAGGGGCTTAATAAAAGTCAGCACACTGGGGGTCTATTTATTTAAGAAGTATTAAGGCCTCAGTGAGAGTGAAACAGAAAATTCTATGCCAGAAATGCATCTTAGTTAAAAACAAACAAACAAACAAATAAAATTCTGTAAAGACTGATACTTATTCACTGTTTCCCAATCTTCTGTATGAGAACCTTGGTCTTAATAACTTAACTACATAGCACTACAAACAAAAAATATATGTTTTTAAAAACCATGCTCTTAATACTACTGTATATATTGTGCTACACGTTACATAGAAAAGTAAAGGGTCCACGGAGCTGGTCCTAGGTCCATCTGCTGTCTCCAGTTCCTTCTGCCTAAACTGAGTGCCCTCAGCTCTGTTCTTTTGAGCTACATCTGAGTGTCTCTCAAGAATTTTCCAAAGCTGATCTCACCAGGATGTCACTTCTGAGTTTTAAAACCATGATCGCTTGATGTTAAGACATTACAAATGTATTTCTCATGCCTTAGAACTACACCTTTATCAGTGGATTTCTGTCAGGGCTTTGCTTATCTACAATATGCTTTGCGAAATGCTGGCTGCTGTCCTTACCAGATAATGGGAATCCCTGTCAGGGTTCAGTGACTTTTCTCTCTATCAAACCTGAGTGGAGGATTCTTGTCCGTACCATCCTCTGTATGGTCTTTGCCACAGTCTGCTGTCCCAGAATGCTGCAGTAATGGAGGAGATGGTTCTTTTTTTTTTTTTTTTTTTAAGATTTTATTTATTGGAGGAGATGGTTCTAAAACCTTTTTGGCAGAAGGAATTATTTTATGTGTGGAGTTAGAGTTGAAAACTGACTCTGCCTGTACTACCCCAATACTGTTCACTCTATTAAGCCTTGCCTGCAGAACGTGACTAGTCACATTTGTAAAAAATACAAAGTGATAATCAGGGTAACCATGATGTAGGATGATAGAATCAAAGTTCCTGTTGGTCTCTAGGTTCAAAAATAGGGTTCAATTAAAGAGATGGATTTTTAAAATAACGAGTGAAAACATTTTACATTCTTCCTTGATTTAATTGATTGTGCAGGTAACATGGGGATTTTCTAGCTTAGCAAACTTTTCGTTTTGATGAATATGTAAGGGTTTCAATTGCTTCTGAGCTCAACACAAATGTACAAATGACTAACAAGTATTGCATGGAAACTCAGGTCCCTCTAATATAAGTACAGTGTCCCCTGGGGAATGATACCAGTCCCATGTCATTTCACACTCTTTAGTACTCATCTGCTGTGTGGTATTTTACATTATATGCTAGATTTTAAGGACAACCATTGTCAAACTTCACCTCTTGCTTATTACCACATTTGTTCCTGGTTACAGGCCAAACTATACTTGGTGGAAGGATGGCAGAAGAGGATAAAGTGCATCATTTATCAATTCTCCCAGCTTCTCCCAATTCCTGAAATCCTTTACATGAACCAGCACCCCCTCCGCCAGCAAGTGATCACACCATCCTTTCCTTATGCTGAAAATCTCTATTTTGGAGTTGTCATTCCTGCATACCTGTGTTTTAGTGTTATGAGAAGAAACTAGGTTACTCAATTCCGAGGCCATGTATGGATTTGTTATTCTGTGCAATGAAAGTCTTTCATTCTCATGAATCAGAGTATCACATAGTCTTGTCATTCTTGATTGCTGGCCCAGTGCCAGAAGATACAGTTATCAGTCACAGTTGTAAATAAAAATTTAAACTGACACTATGGGGATGTATTATGATATTTATGATATGAAGGGTTTCATGAGAGTTACCAATCAAGCTGTAAGAAGAGTCACCAATACCACCGAACGAGGGTCACTAAATGATGGCAATCAGGATTAGGAAGGGTAATAAGCAGCATCTAAAAATACTAGAAAGAATTATGGATAAGGGTGAAGGATATATATAGCTACATTAATATAGTTAATGTATAGTAAGGAAGAAGGGGAGTAGTCCTGGGGGTGGGCCTGGAATCAATGAAGGAAAGCTATTTGCATTTAGAGTTCAGAATAGAAAATCTAGTAAGATCTACCCAAAAATGGGACAAAAGCCTTCTGAGGTCAGAGTTCCCCAACATAGGAAGTGTTCTAACTTCCCAACAGAATGGGTTTAGCCAAGAGGAATTTTTATAATGGTACAGAATTGTTTTGTAAAAGACCCTTATCTTTTGTCTGTTTTAACAGCTGCTGAACACAATGAAAGCATTTTCCAATTTGTCCTGAATTGTTTCAAAATCACAGGAAAATTTATAAAAGTTCTATAATCTTAACTGGAGACATGGAATTAGGATAAAAATCCCAAACGTTATAAAGTAACCATGTTTAGAAATGGTAACATAGAAAAATAAATTCAGCAATAAACTCAGATATATTATCTTCCTTCTACTATAGAAAATAGCTTTATAAGACTACAAAAAATTTCATTTCAGTCTATAAACCCAGTTAACCACCCAACTGGTAGATTTTGTAAAGTGGTGGGAAAAAAGGCAAAACTTCTTTATTAAAGCATTTTAATGAACTTTATTTTATTTTAAAGATTTTATTTATTTATCTGAGAGAGAGAAAAGGGGAGGGAGAGAGAGAGAGCGCGCTTGCGTGCACGCACGTGTACAAGTGGGAGGAGGGGCAGAGGAACAAGAATACTCCCTACGGAGCAGAGAGCCTGTCCTAGGGCTCTATCGCAGGATAGTGGGATCAGTGGGATCACGACCTGAACCAAAGGCAGAAGCTTAACCAAATGAGCCACCCAGGCGTCCCTAACTGACTTTAATACTTAGCATTGATTGCATTGTGTTCTTAATGTTTCACCTTTTCTTGCATATTTAAAAGCATGGACATTTTAAAAATTATGAAGCATTGTATTAAATTTAAGTATAGAATATTTTATTCTACAATATGTTAAATATAATAAAGGGAATCTTACAGTTTGAATTCTTTTAAGTGTGATTTCTTCCATCCAACACTATGTTTGTGAGATTCATCCATATTATTTTATGAAACAAGAGTATGTTTGTTTTCATTGTTGTATAGTATCTGACACCCCACCCCCGTGTGAACAAACCACAATTTGTTTTTCTGTTCTTCTGTCGATGGGCATCTAAAATGTTTGTTATTTGGAACTATTATGAATATTCTTATACACTATTTTTTTTTTTGTATGCACAGATTTAAGGATTTCTGATGGGCATATAAGTGTAAACCTGCTAAGTATAGAGTATGTTTATCTTTGAACTTAGTAGCTACTGCTTAACAGTTTCCCAAATGGATTTATAAAATTTTTATTACACTGCCAGTATAAGAGAGTCCCAGTTTTTACTAACATTTGGGGTTATCAGTCTTTAAAATTTTATCATATTGATGAATTTGCAGTGCTGTTTCATTGTTTTATTTTTCTTTGCCCTGATGACTACTAAGGTTACACCTTTTTATATCCTTATTGATTCTTTGGATATATTCATTATATAAGTGCCTCTACAAGTTTCGGGTCATTTAAAAATTATACTAATTTTTTTTTTATTTTTTGTTTGTTTTTTGTTCATTTTCTTTTTTAGTTGTAGAAACTTTGTATGTATTTTGGAAGTAAGTGCCTTGATGGTGTATGAATTACAAATATCTTTGAGCATTTTCTGGTTTGCCTTTCATTCTCTTAACCATCTAAGGATATCCTTAGATAACATATATCCTTAGATGGTTAAGTTAAGTTACGTTAACATATATCCTTAGATAGTTTAGTTAAGATAACATATATCCTTAGATAGTTAAGTTATCCTTAACTATCAAAGGATAACTATAGTATCTTAAAATATATGCATATCTTTATGAATGTTTTTCTTCATAGCCCTTGATTTTTGTTTCCTATTTAAGACATACTTAACTACTTTATAATTTTGAAATATTTTCCTATATTATCTCCTAGAAATTTTATTAGTATACTTTCAATATTTAGGGCAACAATGTACTTAAAATAATTTTTTTGTCTATTATGTGATTTCAGGCCAAGTTTTGTTTTTCCATAGGTATACCCAGTTGACCTGGCACCGTCTATTCAATGACTTTCCATTTTCTACTCCTCTGGAGTGCTCCCATCAACATAAATGAAATGACCTCATATCTGCGTGTATATAGTAAGACTCTTCACTCTGTTCCATTAGTTTCTTTGTCTTTCATTGTGCCTACACTACCTAGCTTCAGAATGTCTTGAAATCTAGTAAAGCATTTCTAGTTAGTTCTCCTTCTTTGAGATTTTCTAGGCCCCTGTTGGTCTTTAAGTTTCTGTATGAATTCCACAAAATATTTGGTAATTTCCATTAAGAAATCTTCTGTTACTTTCACTGGCACTGCAAGAAAATGATATGTCAATCCCAAGTCTCTGGCAGAATTCCCTGGTGAAGTCATTTGGTCCCATAGTTTTTTTTATTTCCTTACTTCAGCTCTACTGAGATTTAATTTGCTTTAGATAAACACTCAAAACATTGATTTTCAACCTCTCTTCTTCTCTGATTTATGAATTTAAGGCTATGTATTTTCCTCTGAGCAACTGCATCCTCAAAGTTTTGATATGTTATACTTCAAGTGATTATAATCTTCCAAAATTTGTTGAAACTTATTTAAATGCCCTCATTTTTTAAATATTACACATATGTTTGAAATGAATATATATTTGGTAGTTGTTACATGTAATGTTCCACATGTATAATTTACATTAATGCTTAGGGTGCACTTTTAGGATTATTTAATTTTCCCAATATAAGCCTTTTTATCTTTAAAATGGCCTCTTCCTTTTTATATGTGTTTAGTATTTTTGGATGCTATTTACATAGAATAACTTTGTCTTTTAACTTTTAACATTTCTGAAATGCTGTATTCAAGATGATATTTTGAGAAGCAGCAAATGGTAAGGAGTTTTGGGTTTTTTTAGTCTGAAAATTTTGTCTTTTAATTAAAATATTTAGTTGATTTATATTTAATAAAATAACTGATATTAGAAGGCTAAATTTATCATTTTACTATTTACTTTCACTTTCCATTTGTCCCTAGATTTCCTTGTTCCTTTTTACTTTTTCATTGTTATTTTTAACCGAATAACACAATTTTATTATTTTATTTGCTCAATACAACTTGTTAGTTGTACATTGATTTACTGTTTTTCTAATGATTACTCTAGTATTCACAACACCCATTTTCTACTTGTAAATTCCTAATATAGAGTCATACTTTTACCATTTTGCTGAAAAATTAAAGTATATTAGACTACTAGAACAGTATTTACTCTACTGCCATATGTGCTATTGATGTTATATATTTTAATATTCAATTTATTATTCTTGTTATCATCTTATATACCAATATTCATTCACTTTGTCTATATTTTTACTTCTTTTTGTTGCTCTGCATTTGTTCCTGCATCTCTGAAATGCCATAGGGAATTGTCCCTCCTCCCCAAAGAATATTATGAATTATTTTTTTTAGTTGGGTTTGCTGCTGATAAATTTGCTCCATTGCTATGTATCTTAAAATAAATACTTAAATCCAGGTTTTTGAAGGGTGTTTTCACTGAATATACATGTCTAGGTTGTTTCTTGAAGGTCATTGTTGTTCCATTGTTTTTCAGCTTCCTTTTTAATGTTTATCGGTATATTGTCATAGGTCATGTGTCTTTTACCTATTAGATCCCCAATACTATATTATAGATTGCTGATGGAAACATATATGTGTAATATCTTTGTCAAACATAACATAATACTGCTGAATGTGCCCAACCTTATGGCTTAGTGGCCTGGGTAACATCCATTTCATTTTGGATACCTTTGACTGAACAATCACTTGATGACCCAAAATCATGTGTTCAGTTTCTATTGGGTTCAGGTAATAAATTAATAGCTATTTCTCAAAAAGAAACTGGGTTCCTAGAAAAGAGAGCAAAACTTTATTCTAAAATCCTTCAGTTCTGTGCCTATGATTACCTAATGGGAAATTGTTAGAAGCTCTGAACAGAATTCGTATTTGCATCAACAATTGGGTTGGATCGTTACTATAACCTGGACCTGCTTTAGGATTTCTTCAGGCTAAATGGGTCAGAGCCACCCACCCAGATATGGGATGTGTTGTTTTCAAATCCAAAGATGAACACCAAGCCTCCTCTTTTAATAGCATACAGTGTAGGCTTCAGCAGCATATTTTGCACTTGGGAGCTCATATTCCTACATGGTACAGATCACTAGAATTTGTATTTTTATGGCATTCACCTTCCACCATCTAACTAACATCTGTCTTACTAAGGCAGGTAGGCTGAAGGACCAACTTTTTTATCTTCCTCAATTTGTTATGGTTTGATACTTTTACAATCTACAAAATCCCATACTTGGATGTTGCATCAATGTCAAATTGCTATAAAGGTTTTTGAATGCATATTCTCATATAATGTATGTATCTTGTCATGAACAAATAACAAAGTTTATGCACCAGCACCTGAAATATCTATAATGTGCTAGATTCTATTCTAGACACCATGGATCAAAAGAATAAAACAGACAAGTCCCTGCTCTCAAGGAGTTTATGTTCTAATGGAGAAGGGAAAAAAAGAATAGAGGTATTAATAATGTAATATCTGGTGATGATGAGCATTGTAAAAGAAATGGTAAGATATTAACAGAGCAAACAGAGTAACGGATGGGTGTTGTTTTAAATAGACTGATCATGAAGGCTTCTCTTGATCAGATGGCACTGAAGATGAGAATAAATGAACAAGCCAAAGACTGTAGAAATGAGTATTCCAAGCAGTACAATAGCCTTGCAAAGACCTTCCTTTGGAATCATCCTTAACATGCTCTAGGAGTGGGAAGAAGGACCATGTGGCTAGAGTAAAGGGAACAAGGGGAAAAGTGATAGGAATTGATGGCTGGCCATATAGGGCTGGAAGCTTTGTCAAGACCTTGGACTGTTTGGGGCCTTTCAAGTGTGATATAATAACAATGGACAACTATTTATTTTTTCTTTTAAAGATAACAGGTCCTACTATGCTGAATGGTTGAATTTGAGGGCCTGGTATATGATTTCTAAAAGCCTTGTATAAAGCAAATTAATTTCAACACATTAGTGTCAGCAAGCAGGGAATGCAAATTGATGACCAGATAATGTAGATTTTTAAAAAGCCTTCTGTATGGCTACACATATAGGGAGAAAAGAAACTTACATTTCTTAAAAGGTTCCAGTCATTTCTTCCCTCCAGTATTCAAATTAACCAGTTGCCATATGGAGCCATGTTCCAGAGACAAGACAACTTCCTAAGGCAGTTGAGGATAAAGACATCTAGCTCATGAACTCCTTGGGGTGTGGGAAGAAGGGCTCCTGGATCCTTTCTCGCTCCTGCTGCTGCCACTGTAAGCAGCCTGTCTGGTTTAAGCCTCCTGTGGCTACTCCATTTGTTTAAAACTGTTTTTTCATTGATTTTTATTGCTTAGAGTTCGGAGGTTTGTTTTTTTAACCATGACATTCAAACCCTGTTGAAAATGTAAAGGGGATATATATATATATATATATATATATATATATATATATATATATGAATTCTATTATACATCTATAGTATTTGCTTTAAGATGCTGTTAGATTAATTGTATTTAAATCATGCTATTCCCCCTGAGTGCCTTATAACCATTCAGTAAAACAATTCTTTTCTCTAACATTCATTTTGAGCTTTACCAGGGGATCTTTCACTACACTAAATCCATTTCCTGAGGAATAATTTAACAGGGACATTATTTCATAAAAAGAATATATAAATATGTAAATATATAAAGAATATATTTGGTTGCATTTGGTTTTTCTTTCTTTTTAATAAAAAGGGGGAAAAAAAAGCTATGTACCTAAAGTTAAAGTTACCTAGCAATTTAAAAACAAACAAACAAACAAAAAACCCTCCTTTTCTTGAGAGACTGGATTATAACTTCAAACATCTCTAAGGAGAGTACAGAGCAATCTGGTCAGAATTACAAGATAATGTGTTCTAGAGGCATCAGAATCCCAAAGTTTCCATACTCCAACGTATCCACATCATCTTAGTGAAGAGTATATGCCCACAACCTCCCAAAGAACAGCAGGTCATGGAATTCCAAATCCCTGTCTACAGCTGTTGGGAGATGGGATGCTCCCTTGTCCCATATGAGAAGGCTGGAGGGAAGAGGAGGGCATTGGGAATCATGGGTGTGAGCATTGTGACGTGGAACAGAGACTTGAAGTGTTAGTCTTTGTTGGGTGCCAAAATTGAAGGGACTCTAGAACCAAGGCCCCAGTAGCGATGTTTAGATGAAATACATAGAAAAGACAAGAAGATCTTCAAAAGGAAATAAAATCTGAAGTAAATGTGCAGAATAGACCCCAAAGCCCCGGAGAGACAAAAAGACTGACTTAGCCACTTATGAGGTCCAACTCTACCTTCTACGTCCCCATTTTCTTCAATACATTCTCTCTTTCATTTAAGCTGATTTGAATCAATCTCTGTTTCTTGAAAACAATAAGGCTCATCAAAGTGGGCAGATTATAGACTAAACAAATAGGGACTGGTGCACATTGGTTAATTTTTCTGGGCTTCCTAAGCTGGAGATTTTAATATTTTCCTTATGTACTTCACAGGGTTGTCAGAGAATCAGGTCAAGAAGTCTTTTTGCAAGTGCTTGGTAGACTAAATACTGTTGAAACCTAAGACATTGATAACTTTCTCATCATTGTAATTCAAAAGAGGCAGACATAGAGAGATTTGCCAAACCTAGGCAGCACTGTGTTGAGATAGCCCCCAATGTCACTACTGAAACAACCTTAGTTTACTGGCCTCTCACAAGTCAAGTTCTGTGCTTTACATTTATCATCTCATTTAACAGCAAAGGTATGAAAATAACTCCATGCCAATATTTTTAAATCACTTATAAATCAATTTATACATAGTATAACTAAATGCTTGTTTGAAGTAGTGAGACAGGAGAATACAGCATTATCAAGCATGCTGGGAGGGTGTTAAAAGTATAAAGTGAGGGGTGCGTGGCTGGCTCAGTGGGTTAAAGCCTCTGCCCTGGGCTCAGGTCATGATTCCAGAATCCTGGGATCAAGCCCTACATCAGGCTTTCTGCTCAACAGAGAGCCTGCTTCCTTCTCTCTCTCTCTCTCCCTCTCTCTTTCTGCCTGCCTCTGTGCCTACTTTTGATCTCTGTCAGTCAAATAAATAAATAAAAATACTTTTAAAAAGTATAAAGTGAAAGGCTTTATGCAATAAATGAGAGAGAGTGTACATTTGAGAGGGTTCAGGGAGAAGCTGCTTAACAGTATATTAAAGACAGTCTGCATTTTCAGAAACGAAGAAGAGTTGTAAAATGTTTTCACCAAAATTTGGTAAATTAACATATGGACACTATAAAATGATGTGTCAAAATAAAAAGAACTGGAGGGACACCTGGGAGGGATGCCCCATCATTTGGGCATCTGACTCTTGATTTCAGCTCAGGTCATGATTTCATGGTGGTGAGATCAAGCCCCACGCTGGGCCCCATGCTGAGTGGGGAGCCCCTGCTTAGGATTCTCTCTCTCTCTGCCCTCTCCCACCCCTATGCACATGCTTGATCACTCTCTCACTCTTCGCTAAAAAAAAAAAAGAAAAAGAACTGGAAGATTCTTGTTTGGTTTTAAATACTGTGAAAGTGGTATAAACTTCATGAATGACATGTTTTTTCTTTTTTTTTTTTAATTGAAGTATAATTGACATGCAATATTGTGTTAGTTTTGGGTGTACATCATGATTCAACGATTATATATGTTAAAAATGCTCATGACGATAACTGTAGTTACCATACAGAGTTATTATATTATTGACTATATTCCCTATACTGTACTTTTCATTCTTGTGACTTATTTATATATAACTGGAAGCCTGAGAAGATTAAGAGGGACCTGTTTTCTTAATAAAATGCATCAATTACTGCAACAGGATGAGATTCATTAAATAATCAAATCAAATTTTTGTTTCCCAATTTAATATGTAAAAAGAGAAAATGCATATAATTCACTTACAGTAATTGTTTCTTTCTTTTTTTTTTTAAGATTTTATTTATTTATTTGAGAGAGAGAGAGAGAGTGAGCATGAGCAGGGCAGAGGAAGTAGAGGGAGAGAGAGGCACCAATTCACCACTAAGTAGGGAGCCCTGACATGGGGCTTAATTCTAGGATACTGAGATCATGACCTGAGCCAAAGGCAGATGCCTAACCATCCGAACCACCCAGGCATGCCAATAAAAGCTTTTTAAAAAATAAAATAAAATATATTTAAAAAGCCTATGTAACTTCAATTTCTTAAACAAGTTTGAAATAATTTCTTAAATACTGTTTCTTAAATCTTAGACTCCAGGTCCCACCAGGAGCAGCATCAAAACTCCTAAGCAATTTTCCAACACCGATTTCCCCGCCACCACTCCTCCCTCCACCCCCTAACCCATAACCTATGAGTAAGTATTTTCTGAATGTAAATCAACAGCTTTTTTGTGACACCTGAAAAAAGCAGT
The DNA here is from genome assembly GCF_030435805.1 of Mustela lutreola. Classification (NCBI taxonomy): domain Eukaryota; kingdom Metazoa; phylum Chordata; class Mammalia; order Carnivora; family Mustelidae; genus Mustela; species Mustela lutreola. The sequence goes on from NC_081292.1 coordinate 73,936,741, forward strand.
CCATTCATATAAGTGGTTTCCTTCTTCAGGGCCTCCTGTTGGTTCGGGATTGGCAACTAAAAGATTAGGCAGAAGAAAATCAGTGCCGCCTGAAAGAGGAAAGATCATCATGTCAAATGAACATCTGTTTATCTTGATGAATTCTCCCTGTGAAACTCAGAAATGGTTCGAACATCCTGGTTGCAGGATGATGGTGGTAGTGCTTTATTAATTGATGTGGAATTAACTAACTTCCATTTAGTTCTCCAACACTCCTTGCTGATCATACTGCATGAAACTATGCCTTTCCCAGCTTTAAATTATGATTCTCTAAGTTTGGATAAGGCAAGGCAAATTTCAGGACTACAAATGCAAATGCCTGAGCACACACACAGCTTGAGATGGGATTGCAGGTTTGGCGGTACAAATGCCTGTGCCATTCACCTCGCGAATATAGAGACAGTCTTGTCCCCTCTCTCGTTGATAATACAGTTGTTAGAGTTGATGATATGAACGTCCTATTTCATATGGCACATAAATAAAATAAAAATGTTGTAGGATTGCATAAACTGGTGATCCTCCTGTGGGGTATGAAGGTCATTCCTTCATGAATACAGAAATCTCTCACATCTGAATATCAACTTGCAAATGCATTATGTAACATAATACTGTATGTTTATACTTTATACATTTTAATGAAACATTAAACAGGCTTATTTTGAGTTCATAATATAAATTGCAGTAGAGATCATGACAGTGAAATGAATGCCATCGTTTCCCTGGAACAGTTTTTTGGTTTTTGGTTTTTGGTTTTTAAAGCTCTTCACTTCTTCTATAACCTAGGAATAATCAAAGTAATATAATTAAAAAAAATTCCTATTGGGGCGCCTGGGTGGCTCAGTGGGTTAAAGCCTCTGCTTTTGGCTTGGGTCATGATCCCAGGGTTTTGGGATCGAGCCCCGCATCAGGCTCTCTGCTCAGCAGGGAGCCTGCTTCCCCCTCTCTCTCTGCCTGCCTCTCTGCCTACTTGTGATCTCTGTCTGTCAACTAAATTAAAAAAAAAAAAAATTCCTATCATCATATCTTACCTTCCTGATTCCCTTCCACCCCCCACCTTTAGTATCAAGAAATAGGATTCCCTACATATCTGAATGTCCCTCTCAGCTGCCCCCAACCCAGAAGGTCATAAGGTCAAAGGCAAATTGGTTACAAAAGATTCTGTGAAAGTGACAAGATGTCCTATGGAAGAAACTCAACTGGATGTCTCTTTCCCCCTCATTTCTTCATATTACAGAGCCCTGCTGCACGGTAGGCATAAAATTAACAAGCAGTTTACATAACATTTGCAATAAATTGCCAGATAAAAAAGCTTTCTCCGTTGTGTGATTCTGAGATTGAGGGAACAGAATTATAAACTTTATTCTTCACTTGCCCTGCTGCCGGCATGTTGTCTCAAACATCTGCTCGGGTAATATGTCATATGCAATAGCCGGTGCAGGTTAGGCCAGGACATAATAGAAGTAAATGTATTTTTAAATGCCAGGTTTTAAAAGAAGACAGGATCGGTTGGTATCTCATTATAAGCGAAATGACTTTTCATGTCATCCCATCAGTGGTCATACAGCTTTGGGGAGAGTTTCAAAGGTCAACATCCATAACTCTTTATTCTTTACTCATTCACTATTTTCTCATGGGAGAAATGCAAGAAGACTGTTTTCTAAGTGAACCTGCATTTCATCTAACAAATGGAAAACATTATTGCTCTGAGTTTCTGTATATGCCAACTATCCCTTCAATTTGATATGTACTGTGATGGGAGGAACAAAACATCACAGGGAAAAAACAAGGCTAAGCACTTGTTCCCTCATTACATCCAAAGTGCCCAATCACAGAAAATACACCTAAAATAACTGAAGGGAAACCTAGTCCCTCCACATAAATGAGAAAGGTATATACTTTCTTTAGAACTGAGAAGGTATGGACTTTAAGAAAACATATCTCACATTCTTTTAGTCCGTACATCATCGTCCAATAAATTCCATTAAAAACAGTCGATAAGATAAACAATGCATAGGAGTCACAGACAACAGAAAACAAAGATTCCAGCCTGCCTCTAGGTTGTTCATTTATTCCTTCATTCAACAGCAACAGTGTTCACTGAAACGCTTCTAAGCTCTGGAGATGTAAGAATGGCCAAGTTTGTCTGTGTCCTTGTTTTCGTCCAGAAGATTGAGATGAATAGGCAAAAATATGTTAAGCATGGTAACTTCGGATGGAAAAGATAAGACATACGCAAAGTGTCTGAAGATTGTTAGTTGCTACTATTGAGCATTCTCAGGTCATGTTTTGTTGGCAAATTCAGAGAGGGAGAGATCAAAGAAAAAAAATGATCTCTTTAGTCAGTTGAGTGGGGACAACTGCTAGGGAAGATGGAACATTAGCATCATACATTCACAACCTGGAGGTGCAGTGCCCTAGGAGAGTTGGTAAGAATCCTTCCAAAAATATTCTTTTCACCCCTCACCACTCACTCCCCACCCCTAATTAATTGCCCCATGTACTCTAACTGTTCATTGCACTGCAAAATAACTGCTAAGAAATCCTGGTACTACCCTCCAACTAGACTATCTAATTTCCACTTTTGTGTATTTCTCCCTTCCATTAAGATGCACACGCTCTCAGCTGTTTTCCCTCAACTACCTTGCCGAATCATTGGCTGTATAATCCAATAATATGGATCAAGATAAAATCTAAATGGCAGAGAGTGAATTTTAATACCTATCAAAGCCTTCTAATAGCTCCAGATAAACAAAGCAGGAAAATGTCGACATTCCAGAAATTATGGGAGAGACAATGGGAGAGCTATCTTTAGAAAATGAGACTTTTAAGGTTTGCTCAGAGCCATGTTCTTTCCAAGTAATGCTGACTTCATACTACTGCCTGCTAATCAGATTATTTGGAGGACAACCAGACGTTACATAGTTACTGGTACCGACCAGCCTGAATACTGCAGCCTCGCCTGTGATTATTCCTTACAAACACATTTAACCTGAATTTAATCAAGTTCTTAGAGCTAACTCTCAGATTATGGGAAGTACAGACAAAAGCAGAGCAAATTTTAAAAACCCATGAGGAAACTATTAGACAAATCAAAAGGATTCTTAGAAGGCGAAAGCTTCTAAGAGACAATTGGTCTGATCCTTCAAAGAATCAATGGATGATTTATGCATGACAGAACCTTAAGAAGCTAATAAACCATTGCAGCAAATCCTTGAATGATTATGATTTTTTTAAGACTGCTAGTGGTACTTTAATAACAATTGCTGAAATTTGAATATGGGCTCAGTATTAGATAATTTTAAAATATCACTAATGTTGTTGGCTGTGATAATGGCATTGGTATTAGGTAGGATAAGGTAAGTGTTTTTTGGAGGTTCATGCTGAAGCATTTAAGAAGTATCGTGATAAGATGGTCCAGCAAGTGTAGAAAAGGTTAACATTTATATAGATATAGATTTTAGTTTTTTGTGTGTTTAGAGACTTTTAACATTGAAAGTGGGTTAAACTTTATTATTTATGTTTCATAAATGGATAGTTCTTTCTGTATAGCAACATAATTTTTTAATCTCATAGAATTTTAGTACAATAAGTCTCATTTACTCAGAACTCTGGATGGAGTCATTCTAGAAACTTGTTTTTTCCAGATAATCAGGTTAACCCCTTTTGTGTTACAAATGGAAAGCATTCATTTGAAATTACCATGAAATTATTTGTTCTGATAAGTAAAATTTATAGAATATAATGGGATTATTTCTTACTGAATACAGGGCATTCTTATAAGTGATTGATATTGTGATAATCATGATGTAACAATTATGACTGAGTTAAGTTAATGCTGATGTAGGCTCTACAATTTATTTTCCTGAAAAACTCTCTTGTGTCAATTTGATCTGAGTCATTATTTTCCTTCATTACTTCAGTAATATTTGGTGAACATGTACTTTGTGTTATTTATAGATCTGGGCTCCCCATGTGAATATTCATGGGGCTAGATGAAAGTGTGTGGCAGAAAGAGGGAATGAAATTGTAAGTGACTTGGGGAGCAGATAGGCTGAACCTAAATCTCTTAGGATTGGTATAGAATCTCCAGAGTAATTATGAAGTAGTTGATATAGACACCAGCATTTGGGAACCAGGAGAAACGGGCCATTAGAAAACCCAAATGTAGAAGAAACTCAACATCCCTGGGAAAAGATTCACAGAAGTGGTAATTTGTTAGCTAGATCTTGAGAGATGAAAAGGAATTTGGTAATAGACAAGCAGTATGGAATGTCAGACATTTTGTATAGGTGTTACTACAAAGATAGTGGTGTCTTCAACAGAAAGTGGAAAGAGATACAAAGTTAATTTGTCCAGATCAATTTTAATGAAAAAGATGAGTTGGGTGATTGGATAGATAGATATGATCATACGATGAGCTGCTGTATCATTGACAAGACAGCAGGTGTTTAAGTCAGATAACACCTCTATCTTCTCTTTTACTAGTCTTGCAAAAAATGGGGAAAAGAGTCTAACATAGGATCCAAGACAGCCTGGCTCAAGTCCCTGCACCACCACTTAGCACATGGATAACTTTGGACATTCTAAATTCTATGTGTTTGAGTTTCTTGAAAACTGCATCATAGCGACACCTGGGAGGTTCAGTCAGTTAAGCATCCAATTCTTGATTTGGGCGTAGGTTATGATCTCAGGGTCATAGGATTGAGCCCCATGTCAGGCTCCACACTCGGCACAGAGGCTGCTTGAGATTCTCTCTTTTCCTCTCCCTCTGCTCGTCCTCCACTCTCGAAATAAATAAAATCTTAAAACAAAACAAAACAAAAAAATACCTCATAGGTATATATGTGTTAATATACATGGAAAGCTTAGAATAAGGTCTGGGACAGTGTGTATACTCAATAAATATTTGCAATCATTAAATTATTGAATGTTCAAAGGGAAGGTTTCTTCCATTGTTACTGGATTTGTTGATCAAATATATCATCTTGAGGCTGATTTTTAAATATTCCTATTAACTTCTCTAAAAATACCATTAGCAATAGTATGGAGAATAACATAATAAAAATACTATTTCTACTTTGTTAAAGACAATTTAAATAGAATGGACAGTGATGTAAATGATGAATAAAGAAAAGCAAATTTAAAGTCTTTTTCAACATTCAATTGCTGCGTCCAATCTGATGTCTATGAGTAATTCACTCAATTCTGAAGATTTCAGATTAAGAAGGCAAAACGTACTTAGTTACCACCTCCAGCGTGTGGCTCTGGCTGCCTTGAAAGATGCCAAAAACGTATGGAGAGCCTGCTCCCAGACATGAACTAGATGAACTACAAATATGACCAATTGCCAAGATACTTATCCACAGTGCTATTTCATCTTTCTGACTAAGTTGTTATTCATATTTTTTTCTATAATATTCCAAACGTGTACAATTTCTTTAAAGACTGGAGAAAATTGCAGGACATAAATGTTCCATTTGTGGGGACATTGGGGAAAAGGGTTCTGTGGATTCTTCTTTGCAGCTCTTCTAAAACTAAGCCTTCTCTGGAGAAAAGCATGTGAGGTGAGTACTGCAGACCTCATGTCACTAAGCAGGCTACCAGATAATTTTAGAGACCATGAGAGACCTATCTGTTTTGAGGGCCTATTAGCAATTATTTTAACCCATTTTTATCTTTTCCAAGTTCTTTCTTTTCCATTTTAACGTTCCATGCACGATGTCTCTGAAAGGGCTCTTAGACAGGAAAAAACAGGGAAAGGAAAACACTTAATGGACACCCGTGGGATCAATCCTCCTCTCTCTTATTTTTGCTTTCTTCTCTCTCCCTTTCACCCACTCTAACCTATTTGGAAGAAGGGCATCAAACATAAAATCTTTAAGCAAAAATAAACATCTTATAAATAATGTTTCCTCTTCCTCTAAAAAGAATCTCAGGATCTTTCCTCACAAATGGGACATGATCAGCTCTATGATGCTAGTCAACTTTAAGAAATAGTGTAATATAATTGGCAATGCCCTTCAGAAGGTTAATACCAATGGCATGAAATAATGATTTAATATTATAAAGCACTTCATTTCATCAACAGAAGTACCCAGGCAACCAGCAATGCTAACAAAAATGTGCACACTCAATTCAAATCTCACCAATCTGACATGTTTTTCATTATTATAATGTCTACTTCTCAAGAGCAGAATGGATGAAATGAAAGTTACCTCTGATTCATAAGTGTTTGAGGGTGGCCATCTTTCTTTTCACTCTGCTTATGTGAAAGGCATTAATGACCCCTACTACCCTCTGTAGCTTTTGCTTTTGTTCTGATTTGTGTCTCCAGCAGATGCAAAGAACAGCTGATTCTTTTCCTTGCATTGTCTCTTTCACCTTGGGAAATAATTTCCATTAGCTTTCTTATCCAAAGCCTAGGAATATATGCATTCACTTCCAAAATGCACTAAATGCCTCAAAATATATATTCTAACCTAATTCTTTTGCATGACTTTTTTTTTTTTACTTTTTAATATTCCAAGGACCTCAAACATCAAAAAATACCTCCAGCATTATATTTTACATTAATAATCTTTCCACATGTACAATACAGACCCTCAATCCAGAAAATTAGGAAAAGGTAATTTTTATTATAAGATGCACCTGTATTCTATAGTGATTCCCTTTTCAGAGGAGGTGGTAGGTTAGGTTTCCTGGGACATTACTTATGTAAAATTAGGATATGACAGTTTTATTTTTGGTTGTGGAGGATTCTCTTTTAGCATATCAGCAAAATTATTTATATATGTGTGTGTGTGCATGTTCATATCATTGTGTGTGTGTGTGTGTATAATCTCAGTGTTCAAACTGTCATGGTCTTGTGAATAAAACAAGTGAAGCAAACAAGCCAAAGCTGAATCTAATTGTGGTAGAAAACTGATAGGGCCAAGAGGTACACCAACTCCAAAGGGATCAGGTGAGTACCAACACAAGTGGAGTTAGTGCCAATACAGTAGTACAAAAGATGTGGCAAAAGAAAAAGTGAATGGTAACTTTTTGATGCAAGTGGTTGTACAGCCACAAACCAGTGAAGCTTGTCCAAATGACTGAACATCATACAATTATAGGGTTCATCTGTGCCTGGTTTATTTCACTTAGCATAATGTCTTCTGTGATGTCCTACAGACACACCACATTTTCTTTATCCAGTCATCTGTTGAGGTATATTTAGGTTGCTTACAAATACTACATGATACTACTTAAAAGATAAGTTTCAAATAGTCATATTCATAGAAGCAGAGAATGGAATGAATGGTGGTTTCCAGGGCCTGGAGGGAGGAAGAAATGAGGAGATACCAGTAAAGGTACAAAATTTTAGTTGCACTAGATGAATAAATCCTACAGAACAACGTGATGCTTATAGTTCACTGTGTTGTGTACTTAAAAATTTGCTAAGATGGTAGCTCTTTCTTGAATGTTTTTACTATAAAAACTAAAATAATGGTAATAAATAAGGAGGTTGGAAGAAACTTTGGGAGGTGATGGATAGGTTGATGGCATAGACTGTGGAGAGCTTCATGGGTATACACTTACCTTCAGATTCATCAAGTGATGTTAATAATGTACAGCTTTTTGTATGTCAAAAAGTCATGAATATAAATAACTAAACAGATACATAAATATAGCAGGATTCGAATTATGGAGGCATTAGCCTGCAAAATTGGGGCCTACATCAAGAGAGTTGGATTTCAACACTGTGTTCTGATCTTAGTTGGAAGACAAATTCGGAATCAGGCATCTGGACAGTCAATCACACAAGGTCTCTGATCATACCGACAATCACCTTAAGGGCAACAGATAGTTTTCAGAAGGCACCCACCATGGGAGAAAAGGCCCTGCATCCTGTCAGACCAAGTTCTTGACTCTTTCTGGGTCAGGATGAGTCTGGAGGAGCAGCCACCAGGCAACCCAGCCCAGGCACTGGGCTCTCTTAGAAGAGAAAAAGCTCATAAGACCCAAAGAAAAACAACTAAAACCATAAGATGTCAGGAATTATGGTGGATATTTAGAAGCAGCACACCCAGATAAATCCCTTCCTTTCAAATTACATCTGGCAAAAAGCATGGATTTACTTAGATTCCAGTAGCATAAAACAGAAGAACACATTTTCCTCTGATTGTAAATGAGGTAGCAATTTGGGGCTCAAGACGTTTACTGCCAAGTTTCTGTGTGTGTGCTTTTCATCTAGCATGGAAATGTTGGAGAAGGAATGAGTCAGGGAAATACTTGATAAACCTCACCCTCAAGGTAATGAAAAGAAAGGCCAGTGAGCTCTTGGTTACCATCCCAACCATGGCATCTAAATCGGAGATGATAGTATAAAAACCATGTATAATGTTTTAATAATTATGAGTTCCCCATCTTTGCTATTTTTATTTTTCTTGGTCTGTTGCTCTTAGAGATTAACATTTAAATATCCCTACAAATGAGTGTTCCAAGGGCCAGCAGAAAATAATGTCCTTTTTCATAGCTAATATTCTGGGATGCAAAATTTCCAAGGAAAAGAGTAGATAATAGCAGGTTTAAGTAAATAATTAAATAAAACAAATGATGATTATTAACTTTTTGCAACACCTACTGCATACCAGGCACAATTCCAAGAGCTATTAGATATAGGTATAGTGTAGATACAGGTGCAGATATAGGTGTAGGTCTAGGTATAAAAATATAAAGATATATATGTGGTTGGAGATGTGAACTTGGATGTGGACGTGGAGACAGGGATAGGATAAGGATGGGAAGAAAACAGACACATGTATAAACTCAAAGAGAAAGGAAAAGCAGGTCTAGCACCAGCAACTTGCCCCTAAGAGAAACCAGCAGAGGAGGGTTGCTTGGAAATGGAAAGTAGCCTGAAGCTTAACTATACAAGTGAGTCTACTATAATTTATACATGGAACCCTTACACTTCACTGATGTTGAGGGGAAGACTCTGAATTTGTGACTAGCTAAGATCAATTTCTACAAACTAGATCTAAAATCAGCATCATTCCTAAAGATGCAAGAACATTTGGCCTTTCTGGTCCCACCTGGAGGAGTTGAGTGACCTCCAAATATGTCTTTCCATGAGGGAGATGTATACACAGGAACTTTCAGGGCTGGACCAACTCTCAGAGCTGGACTGTGGAACATGGAAGAGATGCATCAGAACCACCTTCAGCCTTTTGATTTTTCTTTCTTTTGGACCTCAAGTGTCCAGAATTGAGTAATGGCAGGTAGTTACCATTGGTCCAAGAGAGCCATTTTATTTTACCGCATTGCCTTACACCTAATTTTCTTTCTCCTACTTCTACACTTTCTCACCTAATTTTACACTTTCTCTATTGTCCCTTTGCCTACTAGCTCATCTCTCTTCCACCATAGGCACTCAGCTGTAGTACATTTAACACATTTCTTTTCAATCCACCTCTATACACATGTACTTAAGTGTATGTATCTCACACATAACATATGCAACATTAATAATATATTATAAATGTATGCATATTATTAAACATGCTTGGGATTTTTCAATTTTGTTTTCATTTCAGTAGCATTGTTCTATAAACCCTCTTCTTTTTCAAGTTTATTTTACTTAATGTTATATCTTTTATTTAACGTTACATTTTTCTATGCTGTAGTATGTAAAGTGAGGTCACACTTCTCACCTCTGAAGAACATTCTATCTCCTGCACATGCCACATTTTACCTTTCTATTCACTATTGGCAAACACTGGGATTACCACTAGCTTTTTGCTGCTACAGCAATAGGAAACAAAATAATATCAATTTATCAAGTTGATACAACTTTCTTCTGGAAAATCACAGTGAGGAGGGCTAAAAAAAAAGTGAGGATATTAAAGAAACCAACTTTTATGAATCGTGGGGGGAGCTTGAAAGTGATAAGAAGGCTGTAATGATCTGCTCTGGAAAATCATGTCCGTTGTCATTGGTTGGAGTCTGCAAAGTGAGTTCTTCAAAAATTGTTCTGCAAAAAAGCAGAGTTGAAAATGTGAACTGCAAATCTGCATGGATTTCCCTGAGTGTTTAAACAAGCTTGTGTGTGTCTCTCCAAAGATATAAAGTAATGATATAAAGAGTTGCATCTGGAGGCTTAAGTGGGTAGAAGAATAAATGAAACAAGATGTGATTGGGAGGGAGACAAACCATAAGTGACTCTTAATCTCACAAAACAAACTGAGGGTTGCCAGGGGGAGGGGGTTTGGGAGAAGGGGGTGGGATTATGGACATTGGGGAGGGTATGTGATTTGGTGAGTGCTGTGAAGTGTGTAAACCTGGTGATTCACAGACCTGTACCCCTGGGGATAAAAATATATGTTTATAAAAAATAAAAAATTAAAAAAAAAAAAATTGGAAAAAAAAAAAAAAAAGAGTTGCATCAAACAGAATACCATGAAGTAGTAGAAATAGTGTTCCACATTTCATTATTTTACTTTGTTTTCAGAGACATAGTAATAATATTAGAACTTGATAGATTTCTTACCAAAACAAACTGAGCCTTGACACGAAAAGAAGTCCCTTTTGTAAGGAAACCATTTTGGCTGGAGTTTAATATTACTCGGGTTTTATTCCCACCATGACACATTTTAGGGTGCTATTCTTTCTATTTTTGCAATAGACAAAATCACAAATCTCTGTATAAAATCGTGCTTAGAAGGATCTGTGGTTGACTGGTTATTAAACAGTTCTTATGCGTCATTACTCTTCGTGCCTTGCCGAATCCACTCACACAAACCAGAGCCTAGTCTACTGCAAATGTAAACCAAGGCAGTAGACTTGGAGTTTGTTGTGAGGAGAACAAGAGCCTCTGCGTGCCCGTCAGTTTGCCCAGGGTGCCTGTGTTCCCTGGAACAGCTCTGAAGATGTTGGCCACACAAGTTCTATTAATCGGGCCCCTGCAGAGCTAACACTTGTCTCTTCCCGAGTTCAGGGTCAGCAAACTGGATTCAGTATGTTCAGTCTGAAAATACAAGCCATTGTTAAAAGGCAGTGCATTGTTAATAAACAGGAGAACAATTGTCTGGGAAACTTCAGAAACTGGGTTTTCAGGTTTTTGGTGTACTCCAAACAAAACTTTGGAAATTGAAATTTAGGAAGGAAATTAGGAGCCATTATTTGCCATATTACATTCAAACATGAAATTTGCAATTTAATGAGGAAAGGACTGTTGCGTGCATTTTGCGAAAGCAAGGGATGATCCCGTATAAAAGGCTATACATTAATTTATTTCTATACATTTATTTTTGTAAACTGCTAAAGCTATGCTTTCTTTATTGCAACCCACCCATATATAATTCTTTGTAGTTTAGAAAACTGCATCTAACATTTCCATCCCAACTTTATAAATTGCATTGATTTATTTCTGTCTCTTAAGCCTAAAACCATTTATTACAACAACAAAACATCCTCCTATTCTGGTGATCCAGGAACAAAGTCGACCCACTTACTGTGTAGTGAGCATTGACAGATGGCCAAATGGGGTAATAGCTTTGATTTTAATGTGTCTTAAGAGAGTAAATGAAGCAAAGGCAATGTTCATCTCATGTGAAAAGTTGGATTTTTGTGTGCCTTGTCGGCAACACTGAGGTGCAATTCTCACAGCACTTCATTGATTTTCCACTCAACCATGACCATTCAGATGGCAAAAAGCAGGGTCAAAGAATTTTTAAAGTTTTTTTTTTCCTTGTTTGTCTATAAAAGTACAAATAGCATTGACTACACTTATTTCAATAGTAGTCATCAGTTTGCTGGTATAAAGTCTTTATGGGTTTCACAGGTTATGAATTTTTAATTTTACAAAAAATGAAGAGGTTTTGTAGAGAGAATCATTAACATCATAAAGACAGAATAAAAATTTTTCACACCTCCCCACCTGTGATTTTAGCATATATCATGGATGACAAAGCATTTTGCATTGCTTGCTTTATCCTCTGAAGGGGGACAGACTTCAACAGCAGGATATGAAGCAATGCTTGTAATAGAGCAATAAAGTCTCGTTGCTATAGGATGATGTGGTCTTCCATCCTGGGCCTCCACGTAACTTTAAATACAAAGTACCATTGAAATAGAAAGATAAACTTCCTCATCCACTCCAAGAGTAGGAACTATTGAGAAAGCATCTGGAGAGGGAGGAGGAAACAGCTAAACTCCATGTCTACTTTTAGATACCATTTAAATGAGCAGACATCTGACATCACCAGCCCAGTGTATTAAAAATTGGGTAGAATTGTACCTCTGTAGTATTAATATTACTCACAGATGATCAATACAAGCCATGAGCAGCTTCCACCCTCCCCCCACCACGCCCCCCCCCCCCCCCGCCAATCTGTTTTATTATAGTAAGGTCCTTGAACACACACAAAGTTCTCAGGTCTTGTCATTTAGTTGGTATAGTTGTGTTTATAGTTCACCTTTCGGCGTGACAAGATAAAACAACAGCAGGCTTTGGAGTTGAGTCAGAAAGATCTGAAGGCAAGTCTCATCTTTGTCTTACACCTGTTTTGTAAAAACAGGAAGCGAACTTAGCCCTCTCAGTCTGTTCCCACATCTGGGGTGGGAATAATTCTACTATCTATTTTACAGGCTACTTACAGCAATTAGATTAGATTATCTTTGAGAAGCAACTAGTAGTATCTGACATTCAATAAATTTTAGTTCATTTAGCGCATATGGCTAATATGATATGAGAAGCTTTCTGTTCAAAGTCTGTTTATTAGGAACCTGGAAGACATACTCTTATACTAAAAGGAGCGTCCACATCCATGCCCAGGATGCTCCTAGTGCCATATTGCATCTGTGATCCTAGTGGCAAAATGACTCTCTATTCTCTAGCAAGACATACTGTTAGAGAATAAAGACAACTTCCTAGGGACCCAATATTCTCCAGTGTCACATTTGACTGACAGGGTAATGACGTGGGGACATCCTCCAAGCCCATGCTTCATCTGTTCTCCTCAGCACTTCTGAGCATTTCAGAGCTCATTCAGGTGTGCTGCTGTGTGGTAGGAAGCAGAAAATGACAACTCTAGTATGCCTTCACATGCAAGGCCATGGATGCTCATTTCAGAGTGAACACCGAGTGCCCATGAATGGAGATGCAAACATTGACAAGATAATTCCAAATATTAGAAAACGAAAGACAATAACAAGAACAAACAAACAAACAAAACCTTTAGTCAGCCCAAAGGCAAGAAAGCAGAGTCTTTAGCCCCGTTCGCATTCTGGCAATCCCTGAAACAAGTACTTTTTCATCCCATATCCTTACCAAACACAGGGCTTTGACTTCTCCCCAGAGGCTGTGTTCTTTACCCTTAGCTGAAAGAAGGGCTCTGGTAGTCAATATCCAAGTATGAACACTGTCTTACTTCCTCCTGCAGCAAGGCTAAATTATAATAAAAAGGAAAGACAGAAAGGACCTCCTCTGTCAAGATGAGCACAGAATATGTTGTCTATTACTTCCCACTCTCAGAGTGAAAGGGGAAGTCAGTCTGATAGGACTGTGAGACAATAGGCATAAGCTGGTGCGGTCCAGGCAAACTAGGACATATGAAAACTTGCTTATTTCTCTTAAAGGCTAAGGATTGAGCATAAAATACTGACATCACACACATGGGCTTTACCAAATGTAAAACAATGAAAACATTTAACAGAAATACAAATTTTTATAAAAATCACTATGTAGGAAGGAGGACGTCATGACAAAAACATTCCATAATTAGTCTAGAATTTTCTCTTTTAGCATTTTAACCATGAGACCAAAGACACCTCAACCTGAACATCCACGAAAAGAGCAAGCACTATAACCCTAAGACTGAACCCATGACTGAATTCCTCAAACCGTTTCTTCTTGTGTTGTGCCCTATATTTAAGAATGGCACGTACTCGAGACAGAAATCCAGTGGCCAGCTAAGAGAGTTTTTCCTCCTCCCACATCACATGGTTAATTATTCATCTTTCCATGTGATTTTCCTCCTATAGAAATTTTTATTCCTTTACACCTGTTCTAGGCTTAGTTTAAGCCGTCAGCTTTCCTGCTCAAATGCTGCCTCTTTTATTAGTTTCCTATGGTCTCTGTAACAAGTTACCACATCCCTGGTGGATTAGAACAGCACACATTTATTCTCTTGGAGTTCTAGAGACAAGTAGTCTCAACTCAGTTTCACTGAGCCAAAATCAAGATCCTGGTTCCTTCCAGCTTCTGGAGGCTGTGGCAATCCTTGGTTTCTGACAATATGACTCTAATTTCTGCCTCTGAGGTCACATTGCCTTCTTCTCCTTTGTGTGTCTCAGTCTCTCTCTGCCCTTTTCTTAACAGGACATCTGTGGTTGTGTTTAGAGCCTGCTTGGTTAATCCACGAAAATCCTCCCATCTCAAGATCATTAACTTAAACACATCTGCTGAGTTGTAACCAGGTAAGGTGTTATGGGTTGTAATGTGTCTTCCTAAAATTCACATGTTAAAATGTTAACACCCCCCCCCAATAACTCATAATTTTACTTTATTTGGAGATAGAGTCTTTACAGAGGTGATTAAGTAATGGGGTCTTTAGGATAGGCCCTAACCCAACATGACAGATGTCCTTACAAAAGGGGAGAAGTTTGGACACAGAGACACTCATAGAGGAAAGATGCTGTGAATAGATAAGGAGATAAGACTGCCATCTACATGCCAGGGAGAGAGTCCTGGAAAAAGAGCCTTCCCTCACAGTCCTCAAAAGGAACCCAAACTGGGGAGAGGAGTCAAGATGGCAGAGGAGTAGGCTGATATGACATCAGATAGCAGGAGATCAGCTAGATAGCTTATCAAACTATTCCAAACACCTACAAATCCAACAGGAGATCAAAGAGAAGAAGAGCAGCAATTCTAGAAACAGAAAATTGACCACTTTCTGAAAGGTGGGACCGGCAAAGAAGTGACTCCAAAGTGGTGGGTAGACAGACTGCAGTGGGAGAGGCTGGCTCCTGGCAAGTGGTGGAGCAACGGAGCACAAAATCAGAACTTTTAGAAGTCTACTCCACTGAGGGACATCACTAGAGGCTAAGTGGAGGTGGAGCCCTCGCAGAGACAGCATGGGCTCAGGTCCCACGGGATCACAGAAGGATAAGGGGTGTCTGAGTGTAACAGAGCTCACAGGCGTCAGAGCGGGGAAGCCGGTCACAGAGACGGAGTAGAGGAGTGACCTCTCAGCTCAGGGTTACCTTAAACTGTGATCCATGGCACAGTCAGACCACTGCTCTTTGAGCAGGGACCCCATAAGTGGTAGATCTCGGGAGATCCCCCCCTCCCCGGGAAGAGTGGCAGGGATCTGCTGGTTTTGGAGACTCCAAACAGGGCTGTGTGCCAGGGACAGAGACACTTGGTCACAGGCCGGGTGAGCTTGGAGCACGACTGGAGGCCAGGGAGATGAGAGTGATTGAGCACTTTTCTCTGAGGGAGCACTGAGGAGTGAGGCCCTGAGCTCTCAACTCCTCTGGGCCGGAGATTGGGAGGCCACCATCTTCATTCCGGTCCAAAGTGTTCAGGGAAAAAAAGCTTCCGAAAGTGAACTGGAACAGACTTCTTAGCCCAGCCCCTGGCAAGGGTGACACAATTCAGCCTCAGGCAAAGACATTTGAGAATTTCTATAAAAGGCCCCTCCCCAGAAGATCAGCAAGAAATCCAGACAAGACCAAGCTCACTGATCAAGGAGAACAGTGGAAATCCAGAGGAGGGGAAAGCAAAGCATGGAATTCAAGTCTTTCTCCCCATGACTGTTTAGTCTTGCAAAGTTAATTAATTTTTTTAATTTTATTTTTATATTTTTTTCTTATTCTAATTTTTTTAACTTTTACTCTTTCCTCTTTTAACTTTTTTAAAAAAGTTTATCTTAACAATACCTTTCTTTTAAAAATATCTTTTTGAACCTTTATTATTATAGTCATATTTTATCCTTCATTGTATGTAACATTCTCTTTTGTATACACATAGGGTTTTTTCTTCTAAAAATTTTGGGATACAACTTCTTCTAATAGAGAAAAATATACCTAAATCTAGCACAGGTTTTGTTCTAGTCTCCAGCCTGAGCAAATTCTCTCCACTTTCTTTTTCTTTCTTTTCCCAACCAAATTATCTTATCAACTCCTTTTTTTAGAATTATTTTTAAATTTTCATCTTTACAGTCATATTCCATGCCTTCATCATGTTTACCCTTACTTTTGTATATATATGTGTTTTTCTTTCTTTAAAATTTTGGGAGTTATTTTCTTCTAAGAGACCAAAACACTCCCAAAATCAAGTGAATGGCTCTGTTGATTCACCAGTCTAATATATATATTTTCTTTTTTTTTAAATTTTTTTTATTTTTTGAACTTCTTTTTACTCCCTTTCTTCTTTTCATTATTTAGGGTCTCTTCTGATTTGGTTAATGCACATTTTTCTGGGATCTTTGCCACCCTTTTAGCATTTTATTCTCTAATTCATATATTCTTATCTGGATAAAATGACAAGGTGGAAAAATTCACCAAAAAAAAAAAAAAAAAAAGAAAAAGAGGCAGTACTGAAGGCTAGGGACCTAATCAATTCAGATATTGGTAATATGTCAGATCTAGAATTCAGAATGACAATTCTCAAGGTGCTAGCTGGGCTCAAAAAAAGCATGGAAGATATTAGAGAAATCATGTCTGGAGAAACAAAAGCCCTTTCTGGAGAAATAAAAGAACTAAAATCTAACCAGGCTGAAATCAAAAAAGCTATTAATGAGTTACAATAAAAAATGGAGGCTCTTACTGCTAGGATATATGAGGCAGAAGAGAGAATTAGTGATATAGAAGACCAAATGACATATAATAAAGAAGCTGTGCAAAAGAGAGACAAACAACTACTGGGCCATGAGGGGAGAATTTGAGATAAAATGATAACCATAAGATGAAAAAATATTAGAATAATTGGGATGCCAGAAGAAGAAGAAAGAGAGGGGGGCAGAAAGTATATTGGAGGGAATTATTATAGAGAATTTCCCTAATATGACAAAGGGAACAAGCATCAAAATGCAGGAAGCGCAAAGAACCCCCCTCAAAAATCAGTAAGAATAGACCCACACCCTGTCATCTAATGGTAAAACTTACAAGTCTTAGTGACAAAGAGAAAATCGTGAAAGCAGCCCAGGACAAGAAGTCTGTAACATACAATTGTAAAAATATTAGATTGGCAGCAGACTTATCCACAGAGACCTGGCAGGCCAGAAAGAACTGGCATGATATAGTCAAAGCACTAAAGGAGAAAAACATGCAGCCAAGAATACTATATCTAGCTAGGCTATCATTGAAAATAGAAGGAAAGATAAAAAGTTTCCAGGACAAGCAAAAACTAAAAGAGTTCATAAACACCAAACCAGCTCTACAAGAAATATTGAAAGGGGTCCTCTAAGCAAAGAGAGAGCCTAAAAGTAGTAGACCAGAAAGAAACAGAGACAATATACAGTAACAGTCACCTTACAAGCAATACAGTGGCACTAAATTCATATCTCTCAATAGTTACCCTAAATGTAAATGGGCTAAATACCCCAATCAAAAGACACAGGGTATCAGAATGGATAAAAAACAAAAACCCATCAATATGCTATCTACAAGAAACTCATTTTAGACCCAAAGAACCTCCAGATTTAAAGTGAAGGGGTGGAAAACAATTTAACATGCGAATGGTCATCAAAAGAAAGCTGGGGTAAATCCCAATAGTTCATTTTTGCCCTTGCTTCCCTTGCCTTTGGCGATGTTCCTAGGAAGATGTTGCTGTGGCTGAGGTCGAAGAGGTTGCTGCCTGTGTTCTCCTCAAGGATTTTGATGGATTCCTTTCGCACATTGAGGTCCTTCATCCATTTTGAGTCTATTTTTGTGTGTGGTGTAAGGAAATGGTCCAATTTCATTTTTCTGCATGTGGCTGTCCAATTTTCCCAACACCATTTATTGAAGAGGCTGTCTTTTTTCCATTGGACATTCTTTCCTGCTTTGTCAAAGATTAGTTGACCATAGAGTTGAGGGTCTATTTATGGGCTTTCTATTCTGTTCCATTGGTCTATGTGTTTGTTTTTGTGCCAGTACAATGCTGTCTTGATGATGACAGCTTTGTAATAGATGACAGTTTGTAATAGAGCACAAGTCCGGAATTGTGATGCCACCAACTTTGGCTTTCTTTTTCAATATCCCTTTGGCTATTCGAGGTCTTTTCTGGTTCCATATAAATTTTAGAATTATTTGTTCCATTTCTTTGAAAAAGATGGATGGTACTTTGATAGGAATTGCATTAAATGTGTAGATTGCTTTAGGTAGCATAGACATTTTCACAATATTTATTTTCCAATCCAGGAGCATGGAACATTTTTCCATTTCTTTGTGTCTTCCTCAATTTCTTTCATGAGTACTTTATAGTTTTCTGCGTATAGATTCTGTGCCTCTTTGGTTAGGTCTATTCCTAGGTTTCTTATGGTTTGGGGTGCAATTGTAAATGGGATTGACTCCTTAATTTCTCTTTCTTCTGTCTTGTTGTTGGTGTAGAGAAATGCAACTGATTTCTGTGCATTGATTTTATATCCTGACACTTTACTGAATTCCTGTACAAGTTCTAGCAATTTTGGAGTGGAGTCTTTTGAGTTTTCCACATATAGTATCATATCATCTGCAAAGAGTGATAGTTTGACTTCTTCTTTTCCTCAAAATGTTGAAAATAGAACTGCCCTATGACCCAGCAATTGCACTACTGGTTATTTACCCTAAAGATACAAACGTAGTGATCCGAAGGGGCACGTGCACCCGAATGTTTATAGCAGCAATGTCCACAATAGCCAAACTATGGAAAGAACCTAGATTTCCATCAACAGATGAATGGATGAAGATGTGGTATATATACACAATGGAATACTATGCAGCCATCAAAAGAAATGAAATCTTGCCATTTGCGACAACATGGATGGAACTAGAGCGTATCATGCTTAGTGAAATAAGTCAAGCGGAGAAAGACAACTATCATATGATCTCCCTGATATGAGGAAGTGGTGATGCAACATGGGGGCTTAAGTGGGTAGGAGAAGAATCAATGAAACAAGATGGGATTGGGAGGGAGACAAACCATAAGTGACTCTTAATCTCACAAAACAAACTGAGGGTTGCTGAGGGGAGGGGGGTTGGGAGAAGGGGGTGGGGTTATGGACATTGGGGAGGGTATGTGCTTTGGTGAGTGCTGTGAAGTGTGTAAACCTGGTGATTTACAGACCTGTACCCCTGGGGATAAAAATATATGTTTATAAAAAATAAAAAATTAAAAAAAAAAGAAAGCTGGGGTAGCAATCCTTATATCAGATAAATTAGATTTTAAGCCAAAGACTATAAGAAGAGATGAGGAAGGACACTATATCATACTCAAAGGGTCTGTTCAACAAAAAGATCTAACAATTTTAAATATCTATGCCCCCAACATGGGAGCAGCCAGCTACATAAACCAGTGAATAACAAAATCAACAAAACACATCAACATTAACACAGTATTAGTCGGGGACTTTAACACCCCCCTCACTGAAGTGGACAGATCATCCAAGCAAAAGATCAACAAGGAAATAAAGGCCTTAAATGACATACTGGGCCAGATGGACATCACAGATATATTCAGAACATTCCATCCCAAAGCAGCAGAATACACATAATTCTCTAGTGCACATGGAACATTCTCCAGAACAGATCACATCCTGGGTCACAAATCAGGTCTCAACTAGTACCAAAAGATTGGGGTCATTCCCTGCATATTTTCAGACTGCAATGCTCTGAACCTAGAACTCAATCACAAGAGGAAATTTGGAAAGAACCCAAATACATGGAGGCTAAAGAGGATCCTACTAAAGAATGAATGGGTCAACCAGAAATTAGAGAAGAATTGAAAAAAATCATGGAAATAAATGATAATGAAAACACAATTGTTCAAAATCTGTGGGACACAACAGATGCAGTCCTGAAAGGAAAATATATAGCAATACAAGCCTTTCTCAAGAAACAGGAAAGGTCTCAAATACACAGCCTAACCCTACACATAAAGGAGCTGGATAAGGACAACAAAGAAAGCCTAAACCCACAGGAGAAGAGAAATAATAAAGATCAGAGCAGAAATCAATGAAATAGAAACTAAAAACAAACAAACAAACAAAAAACCCAAATCAACGAAACTAGGAGCTGGTTGTTTGAAAGAATTAATGAGATTGATGAACCCCTGGCCAGACTTATCAAAAAGAAAAGAGAAAGGACTCAAGTAAATAAAATCATGAATGAAAGAAGAGAGATCACAACCAACACCAAATAAATATAAACAATTATAAGAACATATTATGAGCAGCTATACACCAGCAAATTTAGCAATCTGGTAGAAATAGATGCATTTCTAGAGACATATAAACTACCACAACTGAACCAAGATGAAGTAGAAAACCTGAACAGACCCATAATCAGTAAGGAGATTGAAGAGTCATAAAAAATCTCCCAACAAACAAGAGTCCAGGGCCAGGTGACTTCTTCCCAGGGAAATTCTACCAAACATTTAAAGAAGAATTAATTCCTATTCTCCTGAAACTGTTCTAAAAAATAGAAATGGAAGGAAAACTCCCAAACTCATTTATGAGGCCAGCATTACCTTGATCCCCAAATCAGACAAAGACCCCATCAAAAAAGAGAATTACAGACCAATATCCTTGATGAACACAGATGCGAAAATTTTCACCAAAATACTAGCCAACAGGATCTAACAGTACATTACAAGGATTGGTCCCCACGACCACGTGGGATTTATACCAGGGCTGCAAGGTTGGTTCAACATCTACAAATCAATCAATGTGATAAAATACATTAATAAAAGAAAGAACAAGAACCATACGATACTCTCAATAGATGCTGAAAAAGCATTTTATAAATTACAGTATCCTTTCTTGATCAAAACTCTTCAAAATGTAGAGATAGAAGGTACATCAAAGAAGTACCTCATATGTACATCATAGATGCCATCAAAGGCATCTATGAAAAACCCATAGCAAATATCATGCTCAATGGAGAAAAACTGAGAGCTTTTCAACTAAGGTCAGGAACATGGCAGGGATGTCCATTATTACTACAGTTATTCAACATAGTACTAGAAGTCCTAGCTTCAGCAATCAGAAAACAAAAAGAAATTAAAGGCATCCAAATCAGCAAAGAAGAAGTCAAACTATCACTCTTTGCAGATGATATGATACTTTATGTGGAAAACCCAAAAGACTCCACTCCAAATCTGCTAGAACTTATACAGGAATTCAGTAAAGTGTCAGGATATAAAATCAATGCACAGAAATCAGTTGCATTTCTATACACCAACAATAGGACAGGAGAAAGAGAAATTAAGGAATTGATCCCATTTACAATTGCACCTGAATCCATAGATATGTAGGAATAAATCTAACCAAAGAGGCAAAGAATCTGTACTCAGAAAACTGTAAAGTACTCATGAAAGAAATTGAGGAAGACACTAAGAAATGGAAAAATGATCCATGCTCATGGATTGGAAGAACAAATATTGTGAAAATGTCTATACTACCTAAAGCAATCTGTATGTTTAATGCAATCCCTATCAAAATATCACCCTTTTTTTTTTTCAAAGAAATGGAACAAATAATCCTAAAGTTTATATGGAACCAGAAAAAACCTCAAATAGCCAGAGGAATGTTGAAAAAGAAAGCCAAAGTTGGTGGCATCACAATTCCACACTTCAAGCTCTATTACAAAGCTGTCATCATCAAGATAGCATGATACTGGCACAAAAATAGACACATAGATCAGTGGAACAGAATAGAGAGCCAAGAAATAGACCCTCAACTCTATGGTCAACTAATCTTTGACAAAACAGGAAATAATATCCAAGGAAAAAAGACAGTCTCTTCAACCAAATAATGTTGGGAAAATTGGACAGCCCATGCAGAAAAATGAAACTGGACCATTTTCTTATACCACACACTAAAATAGACTCCCAGTGAATTAAAATCCTCAATGTGAGAAAGGAATCCATCAAAATCCTTGAGGAGAACACAGGCAGCAACCTCTTCAACCTCAGTCACACCAAATTCTTCCTAGAAACATTGCCAAAGGCAAGGGAAACAAGGGAAAAAATGAACTACTGGGACTTCATTCATCAAGATCAAAAATATTTGCATAGTAAAAGTAATAATCAAGAAAACCAAAAGACAACTGACAGAATAGGAGAAAATATTTGCAAATGACATATCAGATAAAGGGCTAGTGTCCAAAATCTATAAAGAACTTATCAGGGGTGCTTGGGTGGCTCAGTGGGTTAAAGCCTCTGCCGTCAGCTCGGGTCATGGTCTCAGGGCCCTGGGATTGAGCCCCGCATCAGGCTCTCTGCTTCGCGGGGGTCTGTTCCCCACCCCCACACCCCCGCCTGCCTCTCTGCCTACTGCGATCCCTCTCTCTGTCAAATAAATAAATGAAATCTTAAAAAAAAAAAAAAAAAAAAAAAAAAACTTCTCAAACTCAACACCCAAAGAACAAATAGTCCCATCAAGAAATGAGCAGAAGGGGCACCTGGGTGGCTCAGTGGGTTAAGCCCCTGCCTTCGGCTCAGGTCATGATCTCAGGGTCCTGGGATCGAGCCCCACATCGGGCTCTCTGCTCAGCAGGGAGCCTGCTTCCTCCTCTCTCTCTACCTGCCTCTCTGCCTGTTTGTGATTTCTCTCTGTCAAATAAATAAATAAAATCTTTAAAAAAAAAAAAAAAAGAAATGAACAGAGGACATGAACAGACATTTCTGCAAAGAAGACATCCAGATGGCCAACAGACACATGAAAAAGTACTCCATATCACTCGGCATCAGGGAAATACAAATCAAAACCACAACACAATGAGATACCATCTCATGCCAGTCAGAATGGCTAAGATTAGCAAGTCAGGAAATGACAGATGCTGGCGAGGATGCAGAGAAAGGGGAACCCTCCTCCACTGTTGGTGGGAATGCAAGCTGGTGCAGCCACTCTGGAAAACAGCATGGAGTTTCCTCAAAAAGTTGAAAATAGAATTACCCTATGGCCCAGGAATTGCACTATTGGGTATTTACCCTAAAGATACAAATGTAGTGATCTGAAGGGGCACATGCACCCAAATGTTTATAGCAGCAATGTCCACAATAACCAAACTATGAACACACACACACACAATGGAATACTATGCAGCCATCAAAAGAAACAAAATCTTCTCATTTGCAGCAACGTGGATGGAAATAGAGAGTATATGCTGAATGAAATATGTCAATCAGAGAAAGACAACTTTCATATGATCTTCCTGATATGAGAAAGTTGAGAGGCAAAGTGGAGGGCTTGTGGGGGTAGAAAGAAAGAAATGAAACAAGATGGGATCGGGTGGGAGACAAACCATAAGAGTCTCTTAATCTCATGAAACAAACTGATGGTTGCCGGGAAGAGGGAGGTAGGGAAAGGGTGGTTAGGTTACGGACATTGGGGAAGGTATGTGGTATGTTGAGTGCTGTGAAGTGTGTAAACCTGGCGATTCACAGACCTATACCCCTGGAGCTAATAATACATTATATGTTAATAAAAAATTAAAAATTAAAAAAAGGAACCAAAACTTATGACACTTTCACACACATTGGGACTTGGAGCCCCCAAAACTATGAAACAGAAAATTTCTGTTGTATAAGCCACCCAGTTTGTGGTACTTAGATATGGCAGCCCTAGTAAACTAATGCATGAGGTAATATTTTCAGATCTCAGAGATTAGGACCTGTATCTTTGGGGGTCAATATTTAACATACTACACTGCCTCAACATGTCAAAAGTCTTCTTGCCAAAAGGCTCACCCCTTCTAACCCATTTTTCACAAGACTCCCAGTGACCCTTCTGTGATGCCAACAAACATGTGTCCCCTTTACTTACCCTCAGGGGCACCTGGGTGTCTCAGTATGTTAAACATCTGGCTCTTGGTTTCCTCTCAGGTCGTGGTCTCTGGGTCGTGGGATTGACCCTGTATCTGGATTCCCATTCCATACAGGGTCTGCTCAAAACTCTTTCCCACTCCTCCTTTCTCCCCTTCTCTCCCCTCTCAACTCTGCTCCTGCTCTCTCATTCTCTCTTTTTCTCCCTGGATGAATAAATAAACAAATATAATCTTTTACAAAATTGTACCCTCTGGATAAAATTTCACACTTGCTCCTCATATCCTTCACTGATGGGCCCTCTAGACCGCTTTGTCTTCCTATTCTTCATTTCTTCTGCCTTGAAACATCTCTTCTTTAAAGGTCATGGAATGACTTTCTCAAGGAAGCTTTCCCTGACCTGCCTACCTCACCTCCCAGCGGCGATTTACACAGAAGTGTCCCTCACTTGGTTTAATTCTCTATTATTGCTATCTTGAAATGCCGAATTTTGAACAAGGGCTCTGCATTAAATTTCACTGGGCCTGGCAAATCAGATACTCATTCCAACCTCCCATCCTGATATGTTTCTCCCACCTCAGTGGGTTAAGGAGAGGATCTTCCTCTGGAAGTTCCTTTGTAAACCCTCATTCAGGAAGGTGGATGGGAAGACACAGGTTGAGTTTAGAATCTTCCCACAGGTTTGTTGCAGTTAGAGAAACTTCTTCTGTAATGTGAGTTCCATAAGCAAGGAGGATCCTCACAGGTGATCTGTGAGATAGAATGCTGGTGCTTGGATAAGGGGGTGATCATTTAACTACTGATCCTAGAAAACTTTCAAAGATACAGTATCATCTGTCTGAATACTGTTGATCCTTGACCTGCCAAGATGAGAGATAACAGGAGGTTATTTTGGGGAAGGAAGGGTCCTAACAGAGAGATCAGATCTACTCCAATATTTAAGGCCTTACTGATGAGTCTTCCAATTTTATGTCATTTTGCTCATAAGATGTTTAGTTTATTTTCTTTGGAGGGACTCTGTTGAATATAAATCCTCTTCTTATCTAAGCCACTTAGCACCTCTCATCGAGTGCTAAGAAACAGCTCTTCTTCACCCTCTGACCTTTCCTACCTGACCATTTGGATCTGTCCTATTCATGGCCTATCTCCATCCCCAAACACAACACAAGAGAATAGTCATCATATGGCTGCTTCTCAGTAATTTTGCTGTCATGCAGCTTTGATTATAATGGCAGAGGAAGACCATCAAAAAGTAAATAAGAATAATATATAGTATGTCAGATGGTTGTGGAAGCTATGAGGAAAAGCAAAGCATGAAAAGAAGGCAGGCAGTTTTGGGGAGAAGGAATTTGCAATATTATTAAGAAGATCAGGGAAAGTATAACTGAGGGGTTTCCATTAAGTAGGTCAATATCTGGTCACACTTTTGTGACATTTGCATCTTATTTCTTTTTATAAACCATGATAGAATTGGCAAACCTGGACTTTAAAGACTAAAATACATACATATTGGAAAATGTTAGTTCTGCTTTCTCACAATCAAAGAACACAGAAAAATCAAACCAAAGACTTAAGATGTTTTCCACATAGTATAGAATTTTGGTCGAGGCCTTAATAAATATAGTTCTGAGTTTCTGAGGTCAGGATTCTACATGAGATCCAAATAGGTCATTTTATATGCAATTGTTTCACAACTAAACATTACCATGCTTTTGATCAGCTTCTATAGAAATATCTTAAGAAGAATATAACATAAATTGTAGATTGAATAGAAGTCATTCCTTATACTTTGAGCTTAGAACAATAAAAAGGAAGGGCGAGCTAGCTGCATTAAAATTGCTCTAGATTTACTAAAACATAACCTTCTGAGATAAAATTGACACATAACATATAACAAAGACCTAGAGATCCTTAGTTTTCAGTGGCCAGAGATGCTTTGATAGGTGGTCGTGTTTGGCAATTGTGGAGATACACATTCAAGGGACATCTCCACTTCTGAAAGTTGTAGAGAATCTGTCCTTTGATATAGTCATGGAGGTCAAAGGGATAAAATTGTCCCCTACAGACTAAGTATTAATTTCAATTAGGTACAATAAAACTTTGACTAATGTAAGTGTGCTTATATATTCTTTCTCTCTCTCTCTCTCTTTTGTAATTTAATTATTGTAAACTAGGTTTGGTGACTTAGAACAGTTGTTTTCAAATCATGGTCACCAGAGTGTATAAATTTGAAAAAATTATTTAGGGCACATTGTGGGATTGAGGCTGATATTACATGGCAGGGTATGAGGCCCCTCCTTTGATTTCAATAATAGCATAGTCACTTGAAATATTTATAATTCAGTAATATATAAATGTATATATACATATATATATATACAACCACAGTACAAAAGAAGATTCTATGCTTTATGAAATTAACCTATTAAGTTCTAATATATATTAATAAGCTACTTAGCAATATTTATAAAGCAGAATTACTTTATAAAACAAATCTTTATAAAGATTTGCAAATTTCCCATTTTGTAGTTTACCTTTTCTTTTTGCTAAGGGTTTTGTTGTGCAAAAGCTTTTTAGTTTGATAGAGACTCACTTATTTATTTTGCTTTCCTTGCCTTTATTTTTGGTGTCATATCCAAAAAATCATCACCAAGTCTGATGTCAGAGTTCACTCACTGTGTTTTCTTCTAGGAGTTTTATGGTTTCAGGTCTAACATTCAAGTCTTTAACCCATTTTAAGTTAATTTTTCTGTATGATGTAAGATAGTGGCTCAGTTTCATTCTTTTGTATGTAGCTGCCCAGTTTTCTAACACCACTTACTAAAGAGTCTATCTTTTCCCTGTTGTACAGACTTGACACCTTTGTCATAAATTGACCATATATGCATGGGTTTTTATGGGCTCTCTGTTTTGTTCCATTGATCTGTGTGTCTGTTTTTATGCCAATAGCACATTGTTTTGGTTACTATAGCTTTGGGAAATATTTTGAAATCAGAAACTGTGATGTCTGCAACTTTATTCTTTCTCAAGATTGCTTCAGCTGTTTGGAATCTTTCGTGGTTCCATGCAAATTTTAGGATGGTTTATTCTATTTCCATTAAAAATACCATTGGAATTTTTATATGAATTGCATTAAATCTATACACTGCCTTGAGTAGTATGATTATTTTAACAATATTAATTTTTCCAGTCCATAAGCACAGAAAATCTTTCCATTTATTTGTGTCCTCTTCAATTTCTTTCATCCATGTCTTACAGTTTTCAGTGTATATGTCTTTCACTTCATTGGTTAAATTTATCTATAAGTATTTTCTTCTTTTTGATGTAATTATAAATTGGATAGTTTTCTCAATTTCCCTGTCTGATAGTTCATTATCAATGTATAGAAATATAACAGATTTTTGTACATTGATTCTGTACCCTACATCTGTACTGAATTCATTTATTTGTTCTAACAATTTTTTGGAAAATTCCTTTTCTATATGTAGTTTCTATGTATATTATCATATCATTTGCAAATAGTGAAAGTTTTACCTCTTATTTCCCAATTTGGATGACTTCTGTTTATTTAAGATAAATATTAAATTATTCTGATAGGTGTTTTTTTCACCCACATAGTGTGGAAACCACTGCTCTGTTTTATATAATATATAGGACTTAAGAATTCAATATTTTTTTTTCCAATGGAAAGGACCCTGATCTGTGTTTGAAATACCTTTAAGTAGGAATTTCATTGATCCATCTGTATATGAACATGGAAGAAGTCATCTGCTTAGGTAAGAAGTTTGCTTGGCAACTTAATTTTCATAGTTTTTTGTTAACCCAAACCTTTGTTCAGGTGCTTCCAAAGAATACAAATGTGCCCTTAATTAAGGGCATGGGGGTCCTGTATGCTTCAACCTTATCAAAGACCATATCTTTCAACTGCCCAACTTTCTACGGAAAGCCAGTCCGCAAGAAGAAAAGTTTCACAGAAGATTTCACAAAGCCCCAAAACTTTCATTTTTCCATATTTTCCAAATCTGACTTTCTATTTTAAGTGAGATATAATTCACCTGATATGAATTAACAATTTTGAAGTACACAACACAGTGGCCTCTAGGGTCTTCATGACATTATAAAGCTGTCACATCTAATTCCAAAGTATTTCCATTACCCCCAGAAAAAAAACCTATACTCAGTAAACAGTCATTCCTCTTTCTTCTCTAATCCCTTGAAATCATTAATTGACAACCACTAGTCTACTTTCTATCTCTAGGAGTTTACCTATTTATGGATATTTCACAGAAATGGAATTACACAAAAATCCTTTCTTCCTGGCTAATTTTTCCACTTGGTATAAAGTTTTTAAAGTCCATCCACGTTGTGGCATTTGTCAGAACTTCATTCCTTTTTATGATAGGATAATATTCCATTTTAGAGATCTACCACATTTACTCTCTGTTCATCTGTTCATGGACACTAAGGTTGAGCATTCGTGTATAAATTTTTGTATGAATACCTGTTTTCAATTACTTTGAGCTTATACCTATGAGTGGAGAACATGTGTGTGTTCTTGTGAAACTCTCAAATTTCACTTATTTTAAGAAGACACAAAATAAATAAACCGTAAGACCCTTTCTCCTCCTACCTCTTGATAACCAGAGAATCACTATAAATGATAAATAATATTTTAACCATATGCAACATTGTCTTCCTGTCATTTGTCTCCCTTTTGTATATGTTTCCTCCCTTTGAAAGCAATTGCTTACCCACCAACACTGTTTAATCCCCACACTCAGTACCTTACCTTTTCAACTCCCCAGTCACTCACTGTCCCCATACTGCATCTCCTCTCTCAAACACCCTGTGTTTTTGGCATTATTGATACCTGTCTCCTCTACAAAATGCACCCTTGTTTCTTGAATTCCATGTCTTCCAGACCTGGCTAAGCAATGTAGTGATGAATGAATTTGATATATATACTTATACTGTCAATGCTTATGAGTCTTATCCCATACAGGAAACATACACATTTAACAAGTATTTTCAAATTTTCGTTGAAAAAGGACATGAACTGGGGAATATCGGACACCACGGCAGATGAAATGAAGAAGATATTTTAAAGTAAGAGTAGCTGAGCCTGCCCCAACATGCCTCAGATCACGCCAATATGCAGCCTTCTGCTCCTTCCTTTTGAAAAGTTAGACCTAATTGGAATATTTGCATGCATGAAGCAAAGAATCTTTTAAACTTCTTGACAACATCTGTGAGATCCGAGGGTGCCCTGCAATCCATTTGGGAAGTATAGATTTTAGAAACAGTATTTCAAAACAATACAGTTGAAACTACATACAGTTTATAATTACACTTCTCACATCCGTTGTTTGTGCAAAGCTCCAGTGGAAAGAGCTTTAGAACTGCAAAATATCTTAATTAGCATTATCATTGCTGAGAAATTAATAAACTTTGTGTTTTTATTGTCCATGGGAATAATTAAAGTGGAGAAGGCTATAGCTGACTATTCATGAAGATAAATATTACTATATGCACATTTGCAGTTATGTCAAAAAGTGGAACTTGGGTTTCTAATCTATAATTCCCTCTCCTCTTCCTTCCACCATCTCTATCGGTGCAGAACATGCTAGCCCACATCCTTCCTTTGTGCAGAGGAGGTCACCCAGTCCGTCCTCTGTTGGGTGTGTAGAAATCTCTGTGGGCTATTCTGAGTCTTGGGTTTGCATCTAGGCTTACTAGAGCTAGAATAGGGAAACTCCTCCTGCTAGCAGCTTTCACCCTATGCTACAGGGGAAATCATACCGAATGTCAAGAGCACATCATGCCTACTGTGCCCCCAGGGCCCTGCTTAACCATTGCAATTGACTGTAATGAATTATACAGCAGGCTCATGGCATTACTATTAGGAACCTTGCAGCAGCAATGCCAGATTGAAGTTCCACTGGTTTTAAGAATCCTGCCCCTACTAACCTAACCCAGAATGACCTCTCTCTCCTCTAAACTGTCAATGCACTTTGTACACAATGTCTCAGATATTGACAAATATGCCTTTGTAGTTTTGTATTTTGTTTCTCCTAACAGTTTGAGAATACCATATCTTCTAATTTTAATTTACCCTACTTTGGCCAATGTATCTCACATAGTGTTATTAAATAGAAGCTCAATAATGATTGATTATTGATTATACATGTGTGTATACATGTGAGATAGATATGTGAACCATAAGGATGTGTTAGTACATGAGACAGCATATGCAACCCATCTGAAGCAATCTGAGCTAATATCTCATTCTGAATTCAAAGGTTTAATTTATCACAAATTGCAGAATGCTATGTCAGTAGTTTATATTTTATTTTTTGGACTTCTGTGTACTTCAAATGCACGACACAGAAATGCCATTCTAATGCAACTCAAAAGCCATGCCTTTGTGTAATTTGTGAATAACTAACCATATATTTTTGTATCAAAGCTGTGATGTCCTCTTGTTCTGGTGCAATTTAATATTGCCTTTTGGGGAAAGGCATCTGGTCCTTTAAGACTGAGAATTAAGAATGGGTATAAAACTCTCATTCCATGTATATTAGCAAAGGATATCATAAGGTAAAGTTCAAGCCTCTGTCCAAAAGTTTTGGTGCTTACTAGGACTGAATCATAAGAAAGACATTTTCTCCGGGTAGAAAAAGGACATTATTCTCTGCTGATAAGCACATAGCATGGTCTTCATAGCCACAGAATCATCTCATTTTATAAATGGAGAAGATTTAGAGATAATCTTTTCTGATATCATTGTACAGATAACTGAACTTTAACTAGCCCTGCCTCCCCCCAACCATCTGCCACTCCCCAGCCCAGCAAGAGCACACCAAACAGTGTGTCACAGGTGATCCTGTCCTCATCAAGAATGGGGAGATTAACCCACATCTTGCCTGCCTGGTGCCCCACTGCTGCGCTTGTCCTTTTGTTTCACTTTTCATCCCCTCCAGAAGGACACCTCACAAGATTCTGGTCAATTTGTTCTCATTCCTGGTTCCGGTTTCTAGGAACCAGGAACCAGGAACCAGGAATTAACTTCAGTAGTTAATTTGAAAACATGCTTGGTAACTCAGCTGCCCCTCAGTTGTGATTTGACCTTGAAACACAGTCACAATTCTGCCCCTCTCTAGTTCTCTGCTCACACTATCACATATGGCAGCTAGCAGCCACGTCTGGCTATCAAGTCCTTGAAATGTGGCTGGTCTCAGTTGGCAAGCACTCTAAGCTTAAAATAACACAGAGACACGGTGTGAAAATCTTGAAAATATCCCAATAATTTTTCAACTGATTCCAACTTTAATATTTTGATGGTGTGGGGTCATCAAATATTATTACAATTAATTTTCTCCGATTTATTTTTACTTTTTCAATGTGGCTACCACAAAATTTTAAATGACCCTTCTGGGACTTATGTTATCTTTCTCTTAAGCATGAACAGTGAATCTCAAATTCTGTTCCATGTATCACCTACATCAGAATCGGGGATACTTGTTACTAATTTAGATAACCAGGCCACCTACCAGATTTATTAAAACTCATCTTGAGGAACAAGGACCTAGAATCTGCATTGTGACTGGCTCCTGCTGTAATTCTCCTGCCCAGCAAAGTCTGGGGTCAACAGCC
The DNA here is from genome assembly GCF_030435805.1 of Mustela lutreola. Taxonomy (NCBI): domain Eukaryota; kingdom Metazoa; phylum Chordata; class Mammalia; order Carnivora; family Mustelidae; genus Mustela; species Mustela lutreola. The sequence goes on from NC_081292.1 coordinate 73,968,419, forward strand.
TAAGAATCAGCCTCAGATACCATTTCATTTCCTCTCTGTTGGTCACAAGGGAAGCAGAATGATGAGTCCAGAAATAGAACATTAAAAAGACAAAACAGCCTTTATCTCTGTAAGCCTACCCATCTAGGGACTGGATACACGAGATGCCCTACAAAGGAGTTTGATGCTGAGACATATTGAAGTCACAAAGCAACAGAGCTGAATTAGTTTGCCCTGAAATGCTTCCAACTTTAAACTTGGAGGCAATGTATGTAAGCAGGTGTCAAGGAGGGACTAGTGGCTGTGTGTGTGTGGGCTTTGGAGTCAGACAGATTTGGATTCAGGTCTCTGCCTCAAGTCTCTGCCTTGAGCAGAAGGTCAAGGGCTGTCTGTCTGTCTATCCTGGCAATGACACCTCCCTTTCTGAGAGTCCATGTTTTCACTAGCAAAGGAAGAAAATAATGCCTTCCTCATAGCTCAGTGAGATTTAAATTAAATGATGAAAACAAAATGCCAGACCCATTCATAGTAAACTCTCAAAAAAATTATCAAGTTTTATTATTACCAATGTAGGCTGCAAGATGAATGTCCTTGTTCAGTCTTAAAGATAGAAATATGGCTAAATATGATTAGAATAAACAATATCATGTAACTATTGGTGGTCGTGATGAAGATGCAGAGAATACCTAGATATTTACCATTTTAAAATCGTGCTCTCATAAGTGACTCTTAATCTCACAAAACAAACTGAGGGTTGCCGGGGGGAGGGGGTTGGGGAGAAGGGGGTGGGATTATGGACATTGGGGAGGGTATGTGATTTGGTGAGTGCTGTGAAGTGTGTAAACCTGGTGATTCACAGACCTGGGGATAAAAATATATGTATATAAAAAATATATGTTTATAAAAAATAAAAAATTAAAAAAAAAAATAAATACATTATAGAGCTTTAAAAAAAAAAAAAAATCGTGCTCTCAATCGTGCATCAGTTGTTTTAAAGTTTGCAATTAGAAACTGAGTATTTTTTGTGCTTTATTGTTTCCATAAAATTTCTTAATTGAAAGGCATAACTAAATGATTCTTGTATTAAATTCCATTTTATTTGCCCATAGTTATGTGAGGCCTCACAATTCAAGCCATGAAGACATTTCCAGTCTCACTCTTCATCTGGAATCAATTACCAAAATTTTAGGCAAGTCTCTGGAAAAAATAGCATCTAAAAATGTAATCTTGCTAATTAAGAACAGTAACAAACATTATTATATATTTAAAGGAACACAAATCTACTTGTACATTTTTTTAAAAAATGCAATAGCATCCAAAACCCAAATTGAATCTTAATTCCCCTTGATCTCAATTGAAGTATAATACCCACAAATGATACATCTTTCCTCTTCGGTCTAGATCAGTAGTGTGATGGAAGTATCAGATTGATCAAAGTAGCAAGAGTCATGAGACTATAAAAAATAGACATAAGGCTAACAGAAAAGCAGAAGCTTACTAATGGAAGTAAAAGAATGAGATCCAGAAAAAAAAATCTAGAGGTCAGAGTAGAGGTGAGATTGTTGGGGGAAGATGGAGTGGAATGGAACCAGGTTGAGGGTTTTGAGTCTGAAACACTGAATTTTATTGATCTTTTCCAAATACTGGGAATATTTGGTCAATTGATTAAAAAAATGTTTGATTAATTGCACATGCCCTGTATCCCTTCCTCTCTTACCTTTAAGGTGCAATTTTCAGGTTGTCTGAAGCAAAGCTCCTTCTGATTCACTCATTCACTTATTCGGGGAATAAATATTTATTTTGCTAATCTCTACTATTTTTCAGAAAATCTAATTAATGCTGGGAACATCACAATTAATAAAAAATGGCACCAACAGGAGATAGTCAGTTAAAAACATAGAGTAGTAGGGCACCTGGATGGCTCAGACTCTTAGTATAGGTTCGGGTCATAATCTCAGAGTCAGTTGTGGGATCAAGCCCTGCATAGGGCTCCTTGCTCAGTGCAGAGTCTGTCTGAAGATTCCCTCTTTCCCTCTCCCTCCGCCCCTCCCTCCCACTTGCTCTCTCTCTCTCTTCCTCTCTCTCAAATAAATAAATAAAATAAATCTTAAAAAAACAACAACAACCAAGCACTTCTGGACCAGAGAAAGGGAAGGTCTCTAACTCTGAAAGAAGGCCAGGAGAATAAAGATGATATTTGAACTGAGTCCAAAGAAATTCACGAGAAAGACAAAATGAAACAAGTTATTCTAGACATATGATGCTGCAAGGTCTGTTATGTGGAGATGAGAAATATCAGGGTATGTTCAGAGAATGACGAATGTTTCCGTATGGCATCCAGGATGTAGAAGTGTGAAGGGGAGACAGGGAAATTAGGGAAGATAGACACAAGAAAGATTCTTTCATAAGAGGCCTTGCACGTCATGCTAAGGAGAGGGGCTTCACCCTATGAATTACTATACCATTGAAGGAGTATATGCAAGAGATAAATAAAACAGATTTTGCATTGTGAAAGAATCACATTGGTTGCAAGCTAATAATGAATTAGATAGAAAGGAAGGCTGGAGAAAGACAGACAGGTTAGTTAGAAGTTGTCACAATAATTCAGGAGAGTAGATAGTGCCCTAAACTATACCGGCATGAGAGTAAGGAGGAAGAGTAGCTTTTGAGAGATATGTAGTATGTAGCTTTGATATGGAGCAGGTCACCATCATCACCACCAATTACTCCCCCCCAAAAAACACTGGAGGGGTCATTAAATGAACTGTCCCCTCCTATGCAGAATATTCTGCAGTAGTCAATACAGTGAGCTTTGAAGAGAAAAAGCTAATGAGACTAAGTCAAGCAGCAGATGTAGTTATGTTTTATAAAAGGCATTATAGAACTGTCAGGAGGGCCCGGAAGAACCCTCACTGTCCACCCCTGAGCCCCTGTTTTGCAGATGATGGGTTATTGCAGAATGGGAGGTGGAGAAGAGGAAGGACCCTCCACGAGCTTGCATTGTGATTACGTTTAAAATGTAGGATTGTTATGTGTTGTATATTTTAAGAGGCAATAAAAAAGAAAATTGTTGTAAATTCAGATTACTTCTGAGAACACTGATGAGTTAAATGAATTCCAAGGAAAACCAGCAAGATATTTCAAAAAGAAGATATATAAATGTACTAAAGTTTGAGGGTATTTAATAATTTCTTGAAGTTAGAGAAATAAATTCCTTTTTTTTAAAGATTTTATTTATTTATTTATTTATTTATGAGAGAGAAAGAGAGACTAAAAAGTGAGTCTGGAGAGGAGAAGGGGGGGAGAGAGTCTCAAACAAACTCTGCACTGAGCATGGAACCCAAAGTGGGGCTTGATCTCTCAACCCTGAGATAACTATCAGAATCAAAATCAAAAGTCTTATGTCCAACAGACTGTACCACCCAGGCACCCCTAGAAATAGATAAATTCTTAATATATTAATTCTAGAAAGCTAGAGCCCCAGGTATTAGGTTTCAAAGGATTTTAAATGATTGATTTCTTTTAAATCGCATTTTAATCACACTTTTCATGTATATTCTTTGTTAACAAACTGGAGATTAGACCACTTTGCTTGTGAGATATTTTTGCCCATGAATCATTGCCATGATAAATTAGTAGCAACACATGAAATTGTGCGTGGATGGAAGGCTTCTATTCCCTTTTCCAAATGCAGCAAAAAGCCCCATGTTTCCCGTTTGATGGAATGCTGCCCCTTGTGAAGTCCTTTGGAGCAAGGAGTCTTTAGCCTCTTTGTTTCCCTCACTGCAAGAGGATTCAGGTGGGCAGAAAGGTGTAGATGTTACGTGCGATTGCCTCCTGACATCTTGGGTACGTGTCAGAAATTAAAACATGGGCTGGATTTTTGACCGCAGGACTCTGTGTGTTCATGCAGATGGAAACATCTGAGAGAAGACAATGTTCTCTATTTTCCTTCTTTCGCATCTCGTGTCTTCCCCTGACTGGACTAAACAAAGCTGGTGGATAAGGGTTCCCACTTTCCAAATTCACGATCATTGAATACTAATCTAGATGCAGACTGTTGCTATCATGAATGACGAGTCTTTGCCAAAAAGATGACAGTGAGTAGTGAGAAAAGGCAAGTGAGAAAAGTTCAGGAGTCCAGGGTAACTCACAGAAAGCTGCTTTGGCCTGCTGGGTGGATGATGGCACCTGCTGATTGCTAAGGGTCGGCCAGGGAATGACCATGTCTGGGGAGAAATCTGAGTTTGAGGTGCTTGTAGCACATCAAAAAGAAGATGCCAAGTCACAGTTAAGATTGGAGGTTAGGAAAAAAATGGGGAAGAATATATAAATTGGTGAATTATTAAGTAACGGTTGGAGAAAAGTATGTGGATTAAACCTATCATAATTGCTTTCAAAATGGGAGAGAGCAGAAAAACAGGGATGAGTTTCTTTTCTTCTCCAATCCCCAGAAGTAGAATATCCATTCCAGCTAGATGCTATTGACTAGCAACCAAAAATATTTTTTTTTCTTTTCTAATGGTTTAATATGGAGATTTTGAAACAGTTCTTTGAAACAATCTAGTGCATGTTACAATATCTGGGTGAGCTGCTCTTAGGGAGGAAATATTTTCTCCAAATGCTTGGCAAGGCCAAGAAAAAATGTAGAAAAATGTCTCTGAATATCTCACAGACAAATTTTAGACTATCCACTCTAGTAGAAACAAGTAACAATGGCATGCTCTCAGGGGCATAAAGACACTCACAAGTATCCTTCTGTGCTTATAACTCCAATTAAATTGCTAATATAAGTACTGTCCTGCTACAATAAAAAAAATAAAGCACAAGCAATCAGATCTCACAAAGATAAGGTACAATTTGAAGCATAAGAAGCCCACCATCCTTGGTTAACAGCAAACCTGTTAACAAGAAATCACAGACTTCTTCCTTCTAGGAATGTTAAGTGTCTCCATGCAAAACAACCAAAGACATGTCGTTCCAAATGCAGTCGCTATTTTGCAAGGACTTATTCCTTAAAAGTATTTTCAAACAAACAGAAGTTTAAAATTTTTATAATCACCTAAAACCAACAGATTTGGAGATGAGAAGCATGAATGAATGCTGTTAGCTATTTCTCTGTGCAATTCTGGAGGATCCCTATCCTGGAAAATGCTGTCGGGTTTTAGAATGGTTCTAAAAACAAGCCAAGAAAGTCTAAGATTCTGCCCTTGCAGACTTTCCTACCACCAGGGATCAAGCTTCATTTCTGATCCAGTCCTCAGAGTAAGATTACATTGTGATGAAGAACAAGTAGAAAAAGTATGAAGTTTTTCTTTCTCTCTTGCCTGACCAACCACGAGCTTAGGAGGCAAGCTATAGGAGGTGAATCAGCGTTTAGCTTTCGGTAAAAAAATCTGATGTTGGGCAATTCTAATTAAAGTCCAAAAAGGAGCTAATTTTACAGAGTTTAAATCACACTAAAAATATCCTTCGAGACTTTTCTTTCTGGGCAGCTTGGAATGACTACAAAATATTTGGTGTGGTACAACACATTTTTGCAAATAACAGTAAACATAGACATATTTTATTAACTAATAACAGACTCTAATGTGTTTAAGCAGCCAAATACTGTCTTCCATTTTCTTCACATCAAAAGGAAGAAACAGAGATGTCAAGGATTTGTGCTTTTCATGAACAAAAATTTATGACCATCTTTGCACTGGTTGAAAACAAAGTTCTTGGAAAGTCTCAGAAAGACAAAATGTGGGGCACCGGGGTGGCTCAGTCATTAAGTGTCTGTCTTCGGCTCAGATCTTGATCCCAGGATCTTGGGATTGAGCCCTGAATCAGCCTCCCTGCTAGGCAGGAAGTCTGCTTCTCCCTCTCCCACTCCCACTGCTTGTGTTCCTGCTCTGACTGTCTCTCTGTGTCAAATAAATAAATAAAATCTTTAAAAAAAAGAAAGAAAGAAAGAAAGACAAAATGGAAACAGGGCTAGTCCAAAGAGAGTGATGTCCTAAGAGGCTGTGTGTGTGCATGTAAGCATATCTGCACATTCTTGCTCTTACTCTGGGGATGCTGTGAGAGAGAGTCAAAGGAAGGTAAAAGATGGAGGGGACATCATGGGCATGGCATGTGGTCATTCTCTCTGACACTCCCTTTTGGAGAAAGCAACATGGGTCCCTGGATCTGAAGACAGAAACCTGTACTTGCATTTACTGGGTAGCTTAAGTGCTCAAAGCCACACTAAGGAATGGTAGCAAGAGCCTGGACTTGTTATCGAGATTCCTGTCTTCTAGTCCCAAGATCTTGGAGTTCCAGCAGCCCCATCCCTGAATCAAGGAAATGAACATTATTTATATGATTGATTTTAGGTGATGATTAGGTAAAGTGCCATGAAAGGTTACTGTTCTGTTTTTATGAACAGAAATTATATCTGAGTCCTAAAGGTCAGGGTCACACTCACAAAGATCTTTTACAACACTGAGCTGCACAGAGATGCACCTGCCTGGGCCTTGAAATGAGTGTAAAAAATGTAGGGTGTTACATGTGTCTCTAGTTAACGCTTCATGATTAAAAAGTGGGGGGAGAATAGGGAACACAGCATGAGTCATTTCTGATCCATCATCGTGGTTCAGCCATGAATACCGGTGGTCATCAGATGTCCCAGTATCTGTCCCAAAAATGCCCAGTCACTGGACCCTGGGGCCTCTCACAGTCTGGTGTGGCTCCTGCTTGGAATACACCAAGCAGCAGTGTTTCAGTCAATGTCACACAGTCCCCAGATAAAGTGTTCAAGTGAAGTCACAAGGGAGAAAGTGCCTATTCCATTCTGGAGCTGCAGATGGACCAGACTGAACTAGAGGACCTCCTCAACTTTGGGGAAGATATGGTTATAACTTGAGCTAGGTACTACACTTTAAGATGTGACACTTCTCGGTTTTGTGTTCAAGAATTTCTAAGAAAACTCAAAGTCACCAACATGAGAACAGTTCTATCATTTAGGAAGCTTACAGTGACAGGAATTCTTCCCTAAATTGACTTTAGAATTAAAAAAAAAAAAAAAAAAATCTTGACACCTTGACACCATAACTGGAAAACAAAAACAAAAAACCCGAAGACAAGGAACGCTTCGGGGCAACACGGCCTAAGGCTCAAGTATTGTTACCAGGTTTCAGTCCCCCTCCATGCATCTTTCATTCATGATGGCTTCATTTTCAACAAAGCACAAGTTCACACAGAACCTTCACAGTTTATCCCCTCACTTTCAAATTCAATGGAAAAAAGAGTATCCTTCCCAGGACTAGCCCAAATCTCCTTGCTTCTCCTTGAGTCTGAGTCATTTGCTCTGCTTTGAACAAATCATGGATTGTCTTTAGGCAACTTGAGGCTAGGGCTCCTGGACCCAGAGTCCTCAGAGAACTTAGGGGAAGGCTCCAATGCATCTAGTGTAGACCAACACAAAGCTTTGCAAATCTAGAAGTATCAGAATACTAGTCATGTACTTTGGTCTATTCATGAACTTTAGAACTCACATCCTCTGATATCACTGAGGTATAATTATTTTTAATATTATGATATTGAAATTTGTTTTATAGGTAACATGTGGTTTGGAACTGGAGAAGTCATTATAAAAAAAGCCTTGCAAAAGAGATGTAAACATTTCATTTATTTGCCTAGAAACATACATCTCAAGCTCATTTTTTTGTTTGTCTTAACATCTGATCCTCAAAAATCCTCCCATTAAATCAGCATTAAAAAGTCAACAAAATTATTAAACCTTCATCTGTTTATTGAAACAAATTTCAAAATTTAATCTCCCATTTCATACTAAGTCTCTAGTGGTCTACTTGCTGTAAACATTGATTAAATGCACAGTCTGGAAAGAAGAAATAAATTGGCTAGGGTACAGAAAATTGAGAGTCAGAATGTAGGACACATTTCCAAAGCAAGTAATTACTTTATAATGCCGATTTCTTTAAATATTTACATAATTAGTAATTAATGGATTATTTTAGGCATTAACTTATACCATATAATATTCTGGTGGCAGACAACTGTTGCTTTTTAAGATTACAATATTTTAGATGTCTACCCCAAATAATTATTTTTTAACTGAGTTAATATAATATGACCCAATTTAAATAATAATCTAAAAAAAAATAGAGGAATGTTTCAGATTCTAGAAAATTCTAGCCTAAGCCCTGTTTTCACTCCCCTAAATCTTCAGTTACCATTCTCCATAAAGGAATCACAAATCTCTATTTCTACTTAACTTCAACTTTATTCTATTTCCAACTGAATTCTAGGCTCTTCTACCAGGGTAACTTACTTGAACCTCAAACTCAAAATACAGATACAAAATGTAATTCATCATATTTCATGTAAGGGAGTCTCCTGGTGCTGTGATCTCTAGTGTTGGTACTTCATCTTCCCAAACAAATGGGTTCTAATTTATCTTTGATTTTTCTTTCCCTTCCTGACCATCAGATGGTTGCCAAGTGCAAAGAAAATGTTTCTGACATATCTTCCAAATATTTTCTCTAACAGTCCTTCAATAGATAAAATGTGTAATGCAGCACAGTTGCTTTTATTATATGAAGTTTACAAATACTTGACAACAGCAAAAAAGTTGGAGAACATATACTTATCTTGTTATATGGGATATTTCATTCTAAAATAGAGTTTTATAGAAATATAACTCTAAATTAAGTAATATCCTTAATGATCTCAATCTGTTAAATGGGCTAGAAAATGAAAACAACCCAGAACACTCATGTTCTTATTAGAAATATTTATAGAACTTTATTTTAGAGTCATACTTGTACCTCTAGGCACAATATATAATAGTAATATCTGTTAAGTTTATGTTGTATGGGGACCCAACTAACAAGTTCCTATATCTAACCTCATTCTAATACCATTCTTATTGCCAAAAGGGACGTTACTGCCTTCCCTGAAATTCATGTTAAAATTAATCAGGAATTATTTCAAAAAATGTCTTTGAGGCTTGATGATTTGAGAAAATTATGCCAAAAAAATCAGGAACTCTTCTATTAATATATTAATAGTTTACTGAAGTTCTGAGAACAAGTTTCTTCACCTCTTAAGTAATGGCATGCAATCATAATTCCTTCATAATTTAACTTGATTAGATCCTAAGGTATAATGGCATGAGAGCAAAATTAATATCTTGGGGGTTGTTGATCTGAAGAAATCCCTAAGGTATATGAAATAAGTGGGAGATGAGGAGGTGGCTTTGGCTGGACTGAGCTCCTGGTCAGCTCATGCTGACTCCCCATTTGTTCCAGTTAATAAGAGCTTATCCGGCATCTAACATTGTGCAGGAGTTGGGTTAGATATGGAGAACCCAGCTAAGTGAGGAGGCTGTGGCTACCTGCACACAGCTCAACGATGCCCCCTCATTTTTCTCACTATCATCCCATAACGATACAAAATTTCTTTTTCTTCTTCTACCAGAGGAATAATAGTCTCAAGCATATGTAAGGCAGGAGAGCAAGTGAGGCCATGGCAATGAAATTGAAAAATGGATGGAAGAATCGCAAGGGCTTGGAGCTTCTTGGAGAAAATGATATTTGACTATAAAACGTAATTAGATGGAAAGGATCATTTCTTGAATCTGTTTCTTATAAGTGATTTATTTTCTGTTTTTATATATTATTTAATATTTGTATTTTTTACATATATATAGATTCCTTACCCACATTTAGTTATAAATCAAAGTCATATCTCATAAGACTGAACATATATTTAGGAATATTTTCAAAATTAGTTTTACATTATCCTTTTGTAAGGTTTGCCAATAGCACAGTGAGTCAAAAGATGGTCAACCTGGATCAGGTAACCTACCTATTTTTCTATTGCTGCTTCAAAATGGGGAATGATGAGCAGCTTCAATTCATTACTGTGACACCTTGTACGATACTTAAAGTGAACCCTTAAGGGGTTAAGTTTTCATCTGTCCTCCAACACCAACTCCCTCCCCACAACTACTTGGCCCATAGATGGCATTCAGGACTGGATGAAGGACAGAAACAGAATCCTATCTAATCACTTATTAGATATTAGGTATAAGTGGTAATATAATCACATATTACCACTTCCATACAAATACATTCATAAATTCATTCTATAAGTAGTGCTTTTAACATTAAATTCAAAGCTAGTTATTTAATTTGAATAACTACTGAGAAAAAAATGCCAGATTAAGGAACTTGCATTAAAAAATGGAAACCCATCTTAATATTTGGTGTTCTTACAAACTCAAACAACTTTCCATAAAATAAATGTACTCTTGATGAAGGAATTCAAAATGCTTTTTTAAAAAATTTTATCTATTTACTTTTGAGAGACAGAAAGAGTGCACAAGCCAGGGGGCAGGTAGGAGGTGGGCAGAGCAAGAAGTAAACTCCCCACTGAGCAGGGAGCCCAATGCTGGTCTCCATCCCAGGATCCTGGGGTCATGACCAGAGCCAAAGGCAGACGCTTAACCAACTGAGTCACCCAGGCGTCCTCATCATGCTTTTCTTAGTACCTACTCAGTGAACCATCTTTAGTGTAAAATTAATGATTATATATATAAATAAATATATTTCTAAATATATATTTATATGTGTTTTATATATATATCATTGCATATTTTAAAACTTTACCTAATAACTATAATTCATTTTTATTAATAATATGGTATATATTATTAAACTAGATATTAAAATGTATATATTTTAATTACATACTGTGTATCCCAATATAATATAAAACACTCAGAATACATTATTTTATTATAAAGACCTAATAATACATATAATACTACCTTTAATAAAAACATAACACTTAAACATATATAATTTCTATTAAGGATATTTAAACATATGCAGAACAAAATTAATAGCCACAGATTAATAAGCACTAAGAGTTTGTACTCCCAAATACACTTTATTGATTTTTTTTCCCATGGTCACAGGAAGGAACAACTTATCACATGAAATTTTTCTCATAGATGTAGATGTCACTGACCCAGAAGTTTCAAAATTTCAAAACATAATGATCTTGATTTTGCATTTCTTTCCTTAAGTGAAACACCTACCTAAATACAGAAAGGGAAAGATTTCCTTGCTTAGCTATCAGAGTTTTCATCCTACAAAGCATACAGTACACCAGTGAGGGAAATAATATTTTGCCCTGTTCATGGAATTTGCCAGTGTAGGATGTGAGGGGAGTAACTTATCTCCCCCCACCAAGGATCAATACATTTATTCTTGCCAGACTGCTATGGAGAAAAACGAATTCGAGTGGCACTGAGAGCAGCACAGAGAGTAAAAATAATCGATATAATTTTGGGGGGGCATATCTTGAATCTTTTTGTCATGAAATCAAGTGTCACCATTTGCATGTATCATTCAAAGTGTATTTTTAAAGGTAACATCTACGTTTCGTTAGTTCATTGTGTCCTGAAGGTAAAACCACTAGCAATAAAGGGAATTTCGTTTTAACTTTTATGACTTTCAATATTTTTTGATTACCGAGGATGCGGTTTTGAAGCTTGCTGTTCTGAATCTTCACATTTTGACAAATGGATGGGGTGCTCAAGAGAAAGAAAGGGACTCACGGATTCTAGAATGTCTCCACATTGGTAGTAAGGGCCTCTTAAACACAGCAAAACAGAAAAGGAGAGAAGAACAAAATACACCTCTGAGTAAATACCAGGCATTAATGTCTACATGAACCCGAAAACATCAGCAAAATTGATGAAGTCAAGCAAAACAGTCAGTTGTGAATCTCTAAAAAGGTCAAAGGCCTGAGATACTTTGGTTTCCTAGTTTGGCATGTTCCTCAGAGAATAGAATGAACAAATAGCCTGTATGTTGTTTTAAGAACAAAAAAACCCTAGAAGATTAATTTACTTATTTTTAGTCTGTTTGTGATCATTTTATATAAAGAGAGCCCTGCTCTGTTTTGAAAAGTCAGGAAAAAAATTCAATATCACCAAATAAGACTTACCTCCTGAAAAAGTTATCTCCATAATGGCCAGGATCTTTGCTTATAACAATGTGATTAACATCCATCTGGAAACCACTGTTGATGGTTTACCTAGGGACAAAGAACAACAGGATAGTTCACAGGTGAGTGGTGCAGGGGCCTTTAGGCAAATTGCTTGTGCTGTCACATTTCACTTTAGAATTGGATTTCTTACAGAAACCCATGCAATTATTCTCTTTGCCAATAAAAATATGTTTTTCCCTTCATTTGTATAGTTATGCGAGTACTAGTCAGGTTCTAGGTAATTTCTGAGCTCAAAAACCCATTTGCTGAATTGAATATAGTATGAATTTACATGATGTCAAATAACACACTTGACTGAACTGTTATCTGTTCCACCTGTTCAGAGGCACTTAGAAGCAGTCCAAATGTCTCTATTAAGAATACTCTCATACCAGAATACATCACATTAGAAAGTTTGGAGCAGGTGTTACTGGTTTTATTAATAATTCAACAGACCTGAACACCCATAATACTTCACATGGAAGACAATGGAGCCAAACTAAAACAGCTGGCCTACACCTTCATGGCAATTACTTTGTGGTATTGGACACCTATTGTACAGTGCTTACCAGAAAAGAAGACATACCAAATCAACACAAAATAACAGGAGTCTATAAAAATGTTACCAGAGCCGAAGGGCTGAGGGAAAATCCAAGAGCATGTCAAAGGATGAGCTAACGTTGAGGGTGAAGGAAGTCTGGGGATGAGGGACAGGATGAGCGGACACACAACAGTATTGAGCATGCACTGTGAGGGCCAAAGGGCCATCGCATGGCTGTGACTTGTGGGTGAAGAGCCTGGGAAGGTAGGAAGAGTTGGATCTGGAGGGACAGAGAACTGTATATTCAGGAATATATGTTTAAGACTAGTTTGAAAGCAGCTTAGTAAGTTAAGAAGCAGGAAACTTCCATGACCTAACTTTCATTCGCAATATAAATAATGGACTGCCTGTTCGAGATTAAAAAGCTTTGGAGAATCTTTCTACAGTCCAAGTGAAAAATAAAAAGAAACAAACTATTCATTCTTAAAACCAGGTGAATAACAATGTATACATATCATTCACTCACTGAGCATTATTATGCTCCAGTAACTGTGTCAAATGGGGGTGCCTAAATGTTTTAAGACCATGAAGTTACAGCAGTTGAGTGGGTGGTGAAAATGCTAGCTCAGGCTACCATCCCAGCGGTAAACAACCACCACAAACAGTCCCCAGGGGGGAAAAGAAATTAAACAAAAAGACAAATGAGTATGTATTTACAAATTATTTAGTCTTGCAAGGGTCGAATGTGTGTCCTGAAAGAATATAATGGAGGGTCTCTATTCCAAGCCAGGGAAGAGGAGAGACTTCTCAGCAAAGGTGCCATTTTTTCTACGCACAGAGAGAAAAGAAAGAATAAACCACATGTTAAGGACTCTACATGTAAAGTGTAAAGAAGAAGGCCATCCAATGTTGGAAATGCTGCAGAGATTAAGAGTGCGTTATACTAAAAAGACACTACCCAGTTAGAGAGTAGAAAGTCATTTTCTATACTATCCAGAAATCATCCTCATTAGTCTTACCTCAAAGGAGTTGAAAACATGTCCACACAAAAACCTGCACAGGGATGTTTACAGAAATCGTATTCATAATTGTCAAGACTTAGAAGCGACCAAGATGTCCTTCTGTGGGTGAATGGATAAATATACTGGTACAATCAGACGACGGAATATTATTCATTGCTGAAAAGAAATGAGCTCTCAAGCCATGAAAAGACATGGAAGAAACTTAAAAGCATATTATTAAGTGAAAGAAGCTGGCAAGTAAAGTCTACGTGCCGTCTCTTCCAACTGTACGATATTCTGGAAAAGGCAAAAGGGCAATACAAGCATCTGTGATTCCCAGGAGTAGTGGGGGGGGAGGGCAGGGAGATGAATAAGGGGATCCCAGACTATTTTTAGGGCAGTAAAAATACAAGATACTGTCATGGTGGATACATGTCATTAGATGCTTGCCCAGACCCCACAGACAGTACAACACTGATAGTGTCCCCGAATGTAAAGTACGGGGTTCGGGTGATAAAGCGGTGTCAGTGTAGGTTCCCCAATTGTAACAACTATAGTGCTCTAGGGATACTGGTAATGGAAGAGGGTTTAAATGTGTGAGGGCAGAGGGAACAGAGTATCTGTGTACTTCTCGATTCTGTTGTACACTTAAAATTGCTCTAAGCAATAAAGTCTTTTTTTCAAAAGTTGTTTTGGAGCATAGAAGAGAAAAAAAGGCACAGGGAGGAAATGAGCATTTCTAGAAGACCTATTGTGCTCCATGAACTAGGACTAGAAGCTCGAGGCCAGTGAGGTTAACAGAGGTGAAGACCAGGTGAGGACAGTTACGAAGGCTCTTCTTCAAAAACTTGAGCGATTTCAAGAAAAGGGAGAGATGGCAGAGGCTGAGCCAAGACAACATTGTTGTAGGAGACCACAGCATATTGGTGTGGCAAAGGAGAGGGCAAACAGAAAAAAAAAAGAAAGAAAGAAAGGAAAAAGAAATAAGAGAAGAAAAATGTTTAGTCACTAGGTTAAGTCTCCAAAGCCTTACTTAGAGCTAACACTTGAGAGGCCTTTATTATTACTAGTACCACTTTAGCATAAGGAAACAGAGGTGATAAGAATTTAAGTGACTCTGAACATCAGATCAGCACTATCTTTGATCCAGAGCCTTATTTGCTAGATGGTCTGTGCAAACTCTGAATCTTTATTTTGAAACATATTTCTTTGTCATTCATTGAAAAAAAAAAAACAAACAATACCTAAAAAACCCTCTCCATTGCTTTAGGTCCCAGTAGAACACAGAGGTGACAAGTTGTCTTATTTACCTAGACCTTTGAGAGCATCTTTGAGCCAAGGATATGTCAGCAAAATGCCTAGGAAATCATAGATACCTGACTGCCCAGGAATTATGTCTCACAGGATGCAAGAGAGTATCCTGTGTGTTTCTAATTGACAAAGAAATCCTGCATACAGCCCTAATGGTAGGATGCACAGGAAAGCCCAGTTGGTTTAGAAAACAGCCAGCTTGGGGGTTCCTGGGTGGCTCAGTCATTAAGCATCTGCCTTTGGCTCAGGTCATGATCCTGGGGTCCTGGGATTGAGTCCCACCTCAGGCTCCCTGCTCAGTGGGGAGCCTGTTTCTCTCTCTCTCCCTGCTCCACCTGCTTGTGTCAAACAAATAAATGAAATTTAAAAATAAAAAATAAAAAAAAAAGAAAACAGCCAGCCTGATGAATGCAACCCATGTCTCTGACTAAATGATCATGTTTTCCCTGGTATATTCTATCTTAGAAAGCATTTCCTATTCTTATTTGCTGAATGCACAAGTCACAGTTGACACACTTAGTTACTGAAATTGGAGGTCACAATCAATTTCCTACTCAGCATCCTCTTCATACCATATGAAAATTAAATATTTCTTGGAAAGAGAGAAGCATTTAAAAAATAAGGAGTTGTCACACAAATACTTCCAACGGTCCTGTAAGTGTACAATTAATTGAGGATATCAGGCAAAACTGCAGGAGCAGGAAGGGAAATAACGTAGGGACATTTTTTCTCTGTACCATGCTTTCTCTGCAACATCCAAAACTCTCTCTAGAGAAGGGAAGAGAAAAACCTCCCCACCTCTTTTTCACCATCTTCCACCTACACCTAGCTCATGCTCACTAGAACAGAGAATAAATTTGCTAAGGTCATTGGTCCTCCCAGCCATTTATGCTAAAGGATGTTCTGTGCTATTCCAAAAAAGAGCCCAGACTGGTGTCCCTCAAAGACAGTAATGGTCATAGGAGAGAATGCCTCGCATGCTCTCACCCACAGTGAGCCCTAGAAAAATTCCCAAATGCTGCAGTGAATGAATTAGTGAGGAAAGAGACGTTGTTTCTCTCTTGCTCACTCTTAAGGTTTGCCAAGACTCTCCAACTTTGGGGGAGTCAGGTTTATGGTTAGTAGCAGGATTTGAAATGAGAAAAAGCCTTTGTTTTGTGCGGCTGTAAAATTGTATTCAGTGGTACCTGCCACTATAGTGGACTATGTTCTTTGTTCATCATTCAATTAATATCTAATCCTCTAAGTGCAACATGGTGAAGCAATAGAGGAGGTAATTCAACAAATACAATGGAAAATAACTTGAGAAACAGCAGGTCAAGCGCTCAACATAAAATGCATATCAAATATAAGATTTCACAAAGGGTAAATTAATTTGCATGCTCTGAAAATTCCATTTTGCAATGAAGCATTAATTTTTTACCTCAGGAGAAAGGTTTCTCAGAAAATGAAATTTTAAAATACTGCTCATTGTATCTCTCTTTTTTCTCTGTCCTTTTCTCCCCTTTTCATTCTCCGCTCCTCAACAAAACAAGAAAAATAATCAGTATAGGCTTCTGGCAACACAGCAAGAGAAATGTGAGATTGGCCCTTAAGGGAATTTTTATTCTCAAGTGGATGTAAATGTATTCATCAATTCAAAGAAATGCATAGTGTGTTATATACACAATACATTAATAAATAGCCATGCATTAAAAAATAATGAGGTTTTCCACAAAACAACATCCTGTGGTGTGTAGGGTCATAAAAAAGATACTAAAAGAGGGGGAAAAGATTATGTGTAAAATCTGATTAAAATACAGAAACACATCATATATGTAAGATATAATAAATATTTTATTAGTTAACTATAAACAAAAGAACAAATGCAGTAAAATGTAATTAAAAATGTAAAAGTGAAGGATGTGATTTATTTCACTACGATAATATTAATATTACAAATGGCATGTAAATGGGTATCAAGACTACAGTGTAGAAAGAGTGGAAAGCAGCCATTCATTTCATATAATGAGATTTCATCCTTTTTTTTTTTGATTTACATTTGTTTAAATATTTCAAATAGTGAATGAATAATGTTGCTCTTAAACCTTACACAGCTTAGCACATTCTCAAATTTCCATCAGCCCTTGGACAAGATTTGCATGTTGGCAGGCAGTTTCCAGGCAGAACCACTAATTGTGAAAATAGAAGAAAATTGACTGGCAGAAACCAAGGGTATTTTTAGTGCTCTTGGCTGAATGAGTTTGGCTTTGAGTAGTAACCCCTACTAGTGAATGCACTGGAACCAAAAATAGTATGTTACACAAGGCTCCCCAATTTAAAAAGGTGAAAAGACCAAAATGTAACATTCATCAACTACTATTGGCTTGAAAACTCTTAGGGGTTTAAACTGCAAAGATGATTTAAAATGGACTTTCCTGTCACTCCCTCTGAAGCTGAGCAGAAAGCCAGAGGTCTTTATTCACCATTCAAATTACTCACCATGGAAAGACTAGCATGTGAAAGACCCGAGATCGGAGGGGCAACTTGTATTAGGAACCATCCCTTGCCCTGGTTAAGCCTCAGTGGAAGGGAAAACACATCTTAAAGAATTCTCATCCACATTTCTGGACAACATGCAGCATAAAATGACAGTGTGGTTGGTCCTCTATGGGAGAAATCATTTCATATCCCTCTTGAGGTGTATGCCTTACAAAAGGTAATAAAAACTCTATTATTATCAGATAGGGAGGAAACTAAGCTTCAGAAAAGCCTGACTTGGCCAGCTCATTCACCTGGTATGTGACAACAATGAGGTTTGAATTCCAGCTTTTTGGCCCAAATGCCTGACATCTCCAGTGGCTTCTGAATTTTTTTTTTTCCTTTTGTCTTTAAAGTATCCACTGCTACATTTTCTTCACCTAATTCCTATGTTTCCCTGTCCCATTATGAACTGGGCCTTCAGGTTTCAATCTCTCAAAGCCCTAAAGGTATGTATCACTGTCCTTATATCTGGCCTTCCCAAGCATTGTCCATTGGCACAGCCCAGAAATGAGCTCCCTTGATATTGTTTATCTTATATCCACCTCCATACAGCATCCAAGGCAGCACTGTATCACAGGAGTTCCCATTTCTTCAAATACAAATGTCCCAAGTCATTTCTCCTGTTACAAAAATGATTATGAAATCTCCCTTCTCAGTGAAGCTTTTCTGAATAGATCAAAGGGTATGTGCTTTGGTGAGTGCTATGAAGTGTGTAAACCTGGCGATTCACAGACCTGTACCCCTGGGGATAAAAATATATGTTTATATAAAAAATAAAAAATTTAAAAATTAAAAAAAAAAAAGAGCAGTTCTTGTTTCTCTGGTCTATTGGAATGTAAGTCCATTCCATGTAAGACATCCCAAGTCTATTGGAATGTAAGGAATTTTTTAGCTAAATAGATAGGAAGAATGCAACTACAAGGGCTTATGCCTTTATGGATTTGTATTCTTAAACAGAAAGATGCTCAAAAGTGAACAGTTCCTGGTTTTGCTTCTCAGTGTAAAGATGTAAGGAACAGTGCCACTACTTTCATCGATCCTTCATGGTCACATGAAGGCTGCTGCAGCACAGCCATCATCTCTAAGCTCAAGGCAAAGAGTGGGAAGAAAGCACAGTTTCAGCAGCTATATGAGAAAAACAAAAGCTTTCCCCAGAACTGCATATCAGACTTCCTCTTCCCTTTCATTTGCTAAAACTACATGATGTGCTCAACACACTAACTGGAAGTTGGCTAGAAAGAAGTTGGAAATGGTGACTTGGTTAGCCACCCAACAGCGTCTGCCATAGTCACTGAACCAAAATAATTGTGTTTCTTCACTATGCAAACATTGTACCAGATGTTTATCCTCCCACTCAGTCAATAAACAAAGCCTATTTGAGAGCTTTTTATGTGCATGGCATTATGTTCATATTATGGAAAAATATAGAAATACACCACGTGTAGACACTAGCTTCAAAGGACATGGACTAATAAAAAATATAGTATATATAATATGATACATACAATATGACATATACAACATACACAAGGTAAACTGACTACCTTAATATCGAAGTAAGCATGAGAATAAATGAAGAGGTTTCTTTTTCTAAAGATTTTATTTATTTATTCAAGAGAGACAGAGAGAGAGAAGCAGAGGGAGAAGCAGGCTCCCCGCTGAGCAGGGAGCCCAACTCAGGACTCCATCCCAGGACTCTGGGTTCATGACCTGAGCCAAGGTACACGCTTAACCATCTGAGCTACCCAGGTGCCCTGAAAGGTGTTTTTAAAACTAGCAAATGGGTAAGGCAGACTGTTACAAATACGTAGAGTTTACAGACAGCATAAAATGTGGGTAAGGGAAAAGTTATAATAGAACAGAATTAGTCATAGACTATTTTCTCTAAGAAACAATGGTGTAGGGGCTCAGCTGACT
The DNA here is from genome assembly GCF_030435805.1 of Mustela lutreola. Taxonomy (NCBI): domain Eukaryota; kingdom Metazoa; phylum Chordata; class Mammalia; order Carnivora; family Mustelidae; genus Mustela; species Mustela lutreola. Next base: position 73,987,736 of record NC_081292.1, read on the forward strand.
GAGCAACTCATCTTGGTTTTGGCTGCAGTCGTGATCGTGGGGTCATGGGATGGAGCCCTGGGTAGTGCTCTGTGCTGGGTGCAGAATCTGCTTGAGATTCTTTCCCCTTCCCGCACCCTTTCCCTTCCTTCCCTCATCTCTCTCTTTGTCTCTCTCTCAAATAAATAAATAAATAAAATCTTAAAAAAAAAAAAAAAGATAGAAATATTGGGGAAGTCATGTTTTAAGCATAAAGAAAGAACATGGGTTGAGCCAGAAGAGAGGTTTCCAAAATGTTTTTGGTCAGGTAACCCTATCAAAAAATATTTGAGGATTCCCCCTTAGTATATCTATGGATAAGTTATTTTTAAGCTACATAACTAAGTATGGATATAGAGAAGTTATTTATAAGGTACCATACACCATTGTACTGATATAATATATATAACACACACACAATTGAAAATTTAGAAGGACGAGATTCAAAGTATCTCTTGCAGGAGTCTTACCAATTACAAAGTATAAAACAGTAAGTCTACAGAGGAGAAACCTGGCAGATGCCATCTTAAATAAATGATTAAAGCTAACTATACCAGGAGTAATTAATAGAGATGTATCCATATCCTATACCTTTTGATAAGATGTAATGAGAAAAGAACAATGTCACTTGTATGCCATTCCTGCTAAAAATATATACCCTGATTTTAGGCACAAGGAAACATCACACACACTCAAATTAAAGAACATTTTACAAAATACTTGACCAGTGCAGTTTTTAAAAATTAAGGTTTGTTTGTGTTTTGTTTTGTTTTTTTAAACAAAGAGACCTAATCTTTCCCAGATTAGAGAGGAATAAAGAGAAATGGATGTGGGTCATGGATTGGATCCTGGACCAGAAAAAGAACATTAGTGGGACAATTTGAAATATCTGCATAAGGCTTTTCAATGAGTTAATACCATTTAATCAATATTAATTTCCTGGTTGGGAGAACTGTACTAATGATTCGTTATGTAACATGTTAACATTTGGGGATGCTGGGGAAAGAATGTATAAGATTTCTTAATACCATTTTGCAATATTCCAAAGTAAAAATATACTGAAAAGGATAGGACCTTTAAGATGTAGCTATAGAAGTTCTTGGCAATGTATTCTTGCCTGAAATCCATGGACTGACTTTTTTACATCCTGATCCTTAGTGTTTGTAAAATTCAGATCTGGATGCCTGATAAAGCCCCAGCAGAAAGCCAGCCAGGATTTGAAGAAGGCAAAGGTGATTATGTTAGAAACTCCTTTAAATTAAGGAAACTTTTCAGAACAGCAATTTTTTGAATGTTTTAAAAAAATGATACTTCTGGGCGCCTGGGTGGCTCAGTGGGTTGAGCTGCTGCCTTCAGCTCAGGTCGTGATCTCAGAGTCCTGGGATCGAGTCCCGCATCGGGCTCTCTGCTCAGCAGAGAGTCTGCTTCCCTCTCTCTCTATCTGCCTGCCTCTCCATCTACTTGTGATTTCTCTCTGTCAAATAAATAAATAAAATCTTTAAAAAAAAAAAAAAATGATACTTCACTATTGGCCTAAGAAATTCCACTTCTGTACTTAACTCAAATCCATAATCAGAAATGGAGCTAAGGTATACAAAGACTTCATTGAGTTAATCTCTATAAGATTGAATAATTGGAACCAATTTAGATATCCAAGAGTAGTTAAATTTATAGTAAATCCATATGGTGGACTGCTTTGTAGCCACTAGAGTCACATGTTCCAAATTATTTGGTAGTGCAGCAGAATATTTATAATCTTGAGTGGAACAAACAATATAAAGTTGTAGTTTTATTCCAATTATGAATGCAGCAGATTTTGTATGTACATAAATGTACCAAATATTACCTTTGTAGGACAAAAAATAAGGTGAGCAGTTTAGAATTTTTAAAAAGTAGAAATGGTAGTCATTTGTGCTTGGGATTCTGAAGAAATATTCCGAGTGTGTGACATCCAGTCTAAGGGCCATTAGGGGTCTAATTTGATTACCCCAGGTAAGGTGAAGGCGGGACATATGTTAATGTAATCTCTCTGAATATTAAAATTAAGCCTTGTTTTGGGCGCCTGCGTGGCTCAGATGGTTAAGCGTCTGCCTTCAGCTCAGGTCATGATCCCAGGGTCCTGGGATTAAGTCACTCATCAGGCTCAGCAAGGTGTCTGCTCCTCCCTCTCCCTATCCACTCATGCTCTGTCTCTTGCTTTCTCTCTCTCCCAAATAAATAAATGAAACCTTTAAAAAAAATTAAGCCTCCTTTTAAAGGAAATACAAGATACAAGCTAGTGCAAGCGTGGAAGACAAGCACGTGAATATTGTGCAGGGTTTGGTAAATTTAGTATCTTTCTCACAACTTATATTTCTGTTATCTTTGTGAGTTCTCCATAGTGATTAACAACAAAAACCTAAGAACACAAATGGTGTGCCTATCTTCAGTAACAGGAAGGAAACCATGAGCTAAGGAGACTGTATCCTTTCCCACAACCAGGCTGGAGGAGCCCACCAAAAGTCCAAGTGGATGAGAGAGTTTGAAAGAGGAGACAAAGGACAAGAGTCCCCACATTGTGCAGAAGGAGATTTGGAGCATAGGAAGCCACCCTAAATGTGAACAAGAATCCTGGGACTGAGCAAAACAACAGAAGCTTAAGGATAATAAGAAATGTGAGGTAGCAAAAAAGAAAAATAATGCTGCATCAGCAAATGCTCTCTTACCACTCCACCCCAGCTAATCTCCAGCCTGTTTATAGTATCACCATTAATAGACATGTATTATGTGCCTACTGTTAGTTCTTCCATCGATACAAAAGCATTTATTGAGCACCAGCTGTGGGCTAGAGCCTTAAAGGACTTATTCTCAAATGGACATTCATATGGGTCTCCCCATAAATTTGTTCACTCATACCTCTTGTCTGTCTGTTCTGGGGTCCCAGCATCCTTCATGGAGACACCTGCCCTCTTTGACCAGTCCCTGACTGTTTCCTGCTCAAGTAGGACACTTTAGGCATCTCTTTACCCATGGTCTTTATTCCTTGATCCATTTCACTATCCCCACAAGCTCTCACTCAACCCAAGTTAGACTTTCCAGATCTGACCACACAAAACATCATTCTCCAGGAATGGAAGAAGAGAGAAAAGGGGTGAGAAAGAGCATACTTATATCTCCCTTTCCACAGTAAAGTCCTAAAGCCTAAATCCTGGGGAAGAGGGGAGTGAGAGGATGGCTGTACTTCTGAAACAACGGCACGTTCATCACTCTGCCACTACTTTCCCCCATGCCCTGCATTCTTCGTTACTTATCTTTACATGTATAATACACCAACCTCTCCTAACTTTATATTCTTGCCTTCCGTTTACTGGTGGCTAAGTCTACCTGTTAGTTGCAAGTGTGCCCCACATGGTGGGATTCCCCAAACCTGCTCCCCTTTCTTTTCCTACCTTGGTTTTTGTCTTCACCACTCAACAGAGCCAGAAAATTATCCTGGACTCTTTCCTTTCCCTCAGCTGCCCAACCCAAATGGCTATCAGCTGTCAACAATCCTTTATTTCTACCCAGATAAGCCCAATCATGTCTGTTCCTTCCTTTCCCACCTCATTCTCTTACTTGTGTCTTCACTGTCTCTCATTCAGAGTATTGTAATCAGATTTGTGCTGATCTCTCTGCTTCTGGCTATCCTGTATCTATTCCATCTCTTCTGGCCCAATCCTTCTCTCTCTTTCTCATTCTCTCTCTCTCTCTCTCTCACACACACACACACACACACAGACATCCTCTCAAATCTGTTCTTTCTGATACAGCAGCTGGAATTATATTCATAAGCTTCAGATATGGTCATTTCACATTCCTGTCTGAATCCTTGCAGTGGTTTCTTACCTGCTTAACCAAAGTTCCGACAAGAGAGCCTAGTTCCTGCCCTCCTCTCCAGCCTCTTTGTACAGCTCCCAGCACACAACCAACCTACGAACCAACCAGAACAGGGCATACCCTTCCCTTTCCTTAGAAAAGCCAAGTTCGCTTTCCCACACCTGACTCCAACCCAATCCACCTGGAAAACTTCCATTCATCTCTCATGACTTAAAACAAATGTTTCACAAGAAACAGTAAGGGTTGGTGAAGCTTGGGAGAAAAAGAACTCTCGTGCACTGTTGTTGGGAATGGAAATTGGTACAGCCATTGTGGAAGGCAGTATGGAGTTTCCTCAAAAAACTAAAAATGAAAAATAGAACTACGCTAAGATCCAGTAATTCCACTACTGGGTATTTACCCAAAGAGTATGTAAACACAATTGAAAAGATATATATACCCCTATGTTTACTGCAACATTATTTACAATAACAGCTCAAGAGTCCATTGATAGATGAGTGGTTAAAGAAGATGTTGTGTGTATACACATTGGAATATTACTCAGCCATAAAAAAGAATGACATCTTACCATCTACAATGACATGGATAGAGTTAAAGAGTATAACGCTAAGTGAAATAAGTCAGTCAGAGAAAGACAAAAACCATATGATTTCACTCATATGTACAATTTAAGAAACAAAACAAATGAACAAACCAAAAAAGAGACAAGCCAAAAAACAGACTCTGAACTATGCTATAGAGAACAAAGTGGTGGGAAAGTGGGTAGGGGGATGGATGAAATAGGTTAAGGGAATTAAGAGTACACTTATCGTGATGGGTGGTATATAGAATTGCCAAATCACTGTATTGTACACCTGAAATTAATATAACACTGTATGTTAATTATCCTGGAATTTAGACAATAAAAAGATAGATAGATACATACATACATACATATAGATAGATAGATGATAGATAAAATAGATTTTTAAAAAAGCCAATCACTTCACTCTCCTCTTCATGTGGTAACTGTTGTCAACTCCCCTTTCACCTTTTATATCAGTTATATTGAGGGAGAACTGGCATAGAATAAAGTGCATTTATTTCAAGTGTACAATCTGATATTTGGACACATACAAACATCCTTAAGGTGATCATCAAAACTGAGATAGCGATCATATCTTTCATCCCTCCTCCCTCCCCATTATTCCTCCCTCCTAGCTTCCCCCATCCCTAGGCAAGCACTACTCTACTTTCAGTAACTATATATTTGTTTGCATTTATTAGAAGTTTATGTAATTGGAAGCATACAGTATGTACTCTTTTTGTCTGGCTGCTGTTATTAATCATAATTATTTTGCTGTCAATAGTTTTCCTTTTTTATGGCTGAATACCTCTCCATTATATGGATAAACCATAATTTGTTTATCCCTTCACCTGCTGAGGGACAAGCAGATTATTTCCAGTACAGGACTCTTAGCATCAAGCTGCTATGAACTTTCTCATGTAAGTCATTGGGTGGATATGTTGCTTTCATTTCTCTTGGGTAAATATCTAGCTGTGGAATGGCTGAATCATATGGTACGTGCATGCTTAGCTTTTTAAGAAATTGCCAGATTGTTTTCCAAAGAGGCTGCACCATTTTACGTTCCCACCAGCAGTATCTGAGAGTTCTAAGTCCTCCACATCCTTTCCAATGGTTTTTTATTGTCTCTGTGACTAGCGTCAACCTGGTAAAAGTCAGGTGAGACCTCATTATGGTCGTAATTACATTTCTCTAATGACTAATGAGCATCATGTGTTTATTTGTTGTTGCTATGTCTTTGTTAGTAAAGTGTCCAAATCTTTTGCCCAATTTTTTAAAAGAAGATTTTATTTATTTGTTTGTTTGTTTATTTATTTTAGAGAGAGAGAAAGAGCAGGGGAAAGGGCAGAGGGAGGCTCTGCCCTTAAGCAGGCTCCCTGCTCAGGGCAGAGCCTGAACACGGGCTTGATCTCGTGACCCTGAGATCATGACTCCAGCTGAAACCAAGAGTTGGACATTTACCCAACTAAGCCACCCAGGTATGCCTGCCCAGTTTTTAATTGCTTTTGGTTTTTCATCTTATTAAGTTTTGACAGCTCAATATATATAAAGAGATATAATTTTTTATCAGATATTTAAAAATTTAAATATTTACTCCTTGAAAGCAGCTTATATTTCATTTTTTTCACATTCTTTTTTGAAGAACAAGCATTCTAAAATTTGAGGAAATCCAAGGTATCAATCATTTTTGTTTTGTTTTTGTTAGCATCATAGCTAAGTAGTCTCTCCCTAACCTGAATTCACAAGATTTTTACTCTGTTTTCTGTAAATTTTTTAGCTTAGATATTATATAAGGGAGGTGTTTGATGTGCTTTAAATTAGTCTTAAATAGGGTATAAGATATGGCTCAAAGATCATTTTTTATGTGTGGATCTTCAATTGTTTCAGCACCATTTATTGAAAAGACGATCCTACCTCCATCGAATTAAATTTGCACAAGTTCTACCAAACACACCTTGTTTCTATAGCTTATAACAAACTATTGCAACATTTTGAACTTAAAATTCCACTCTAATAGAAAGCAGTTATTGAATGTGGAGGACCATGCATGTCTTATTCATTTTGTAAATATCTCAGGGGAAATTCAATCAATCCATCAATCAGGTTGGACTAAGAAGGGAATTGTAAGTTGAGAGTCAATGGAAAGGTTTCAGATATGAAAGCTGACCGCTTGAGACCAGGAGATGTGTAAATGGGTATTCGTTCTCAACGGGAGTTTCTCCCGTGGCAGAAGCTCTAAAGAAGACAGGAGGGAAGAAAGTGGTGACAGAGGAAGAGGAAATCTGAAGAAGTGCACATGCTCAGCATAAAAGAGGACAGGGGAGTCTGCACAGAGAGAGAGAGAAGAAAGAGAAAGAAGGAGGAAGGGAGGGAAGAAAGGAGGGAAGAACCAAGAGAAAGGGAGGAAGAGAAAAGAAAGGGCAGGGAAGGAGAGGGGAGGCACAGCAAAAGGAAAGGGAAAGAAAAAATATTCACTCTATTAGCCAGGCAGTATGACTGTAAGAACCTAGCAAAGCATCCTAAATCTTTGTCCCTACCCTTATTCTTCTGGCCAGCTTCCTATTCCTTTTTAATTTTTTTAATTTAAATTCAATTAATTAACATGTATTATTAGTTTCAGAGGTAGAGTTCAGTGATGAATCAGTCTTATATCCAGTCGTCATTACATCACGTGCCCTCCTTAATGCCCATCACCCAGTTACCCCATCCCCACCCCCTCTCTTCCAGCAGCCCTCAGTTTGTTTCCTAGGATTAAGAGTCTCTTATGGCTTGTCTCCCTCTCTGATTTAGACTTGTTTTATTTTTTCCTCTCTTCCCCTATGATTCTGTCTTGTTTCTCAAATTCCACATATCCGTGAGATCATATGATAATTGTCTTTCTCTGATTGACTTTATTTTGCTTAGCATAATACCCTCTAGTGCCATCCATGTCGTTACAAATGGCAAGGTTTCATTTTTGGTGGCTGAGTAGTATTCCACCACACACACACACACACACACACACACACACACACACACCTTCTTTATCCATTCATCTGTCAATGGGCATCCGGACTCTTTACATAGTTTGGCTATTGTGGACATTGCTGCTATAAACATTGGGGTGTGGGTACCCCTGCAGATCACTACATTTGTATCTTTGGGGTATGTCCCTAGTAGGGCAATTTCTGCGTCTTAGGGTACCTCTCTTTTCACCTTTTTGAGGAACCTCCATACTATTTTCCAGAAGGGCTGTACCAGCTTGCGTTCCTATCAGCAGTATAAGAGGGTTCCCTTTCCTTATCTTCTGTCTGTTTCTCTGGAATGGTTATCAGACAGCCCTTACAACAAGGAGTCTATGTGGGGAGCTAGCAAGGAAGAAGACATAGAAGTTTCTGTCCCATTTCCCAGGGAGAAGAGCACACGGGTGTGTGGCTCGACTTGGAGAGAGAAGGGGAGTAGCAGCAGAATCCCTGAGCACTGTATCAGGAGAGAAGAGACTCAGACTAGGAAGATCCTCTATTTCTCATAACAACTCTGTGCGCACACTAGTGCCTGTGGTGGATATAGAAGACACTCGCCTCTCACCCTGATATCAGACAGACTTGGATAAACACTACGGATTTGGAGCAGGGAACAATTCATCGTGCCTAAAGAATCTTATGAATCTTCTTAGAAGAAGGGTCATTTGAGCTTGGAGCAGGGAAGAATCTCAAGGGGTGCCTCTGGAGGAGAGACCTTTCCACACCCGCAAGTGGACCATGAACCTAGATAATGCCTTCTGTTGTGTACATCTCCAGAGATATCAACACCTGTGTCTCTTCATTGGTCATTTTAGTATCTGTATTCTGTGATTATGCATTTAAATATATCTTCCCCAGTAGAATAATGCAAGATCAGAGTCTGTGTGGTTACCATTTTGCAGGATAACTCTTTTTTTTTTTTAAAGATTTATTTATTTATTTGACACAAAGAGAGAGAGAGAGAGAGATCACAAGTAGGCAGAGAGGCAGGCAGAGAGAGAGAGATGGGGGAAGCAGGCTCCCCTGCTAAGCAGGGAGCCCGATGCGGGGCTCGAACCGAGGACCCTGCGATCATGACCCGAGCCGAAGGCAGAGGCTTTAACCCACTGAGCCACCCAGGCGCCCCAGGGCAACTCTTATAATGGTTATTGGTTTAGTCAATGTTGATGAGAGGGACAATGAGATAAAGATGATGATTTTGGTGGCACTATCAACTTAATTTCACTTGAGGAAGAAAGACTTTGAATTGCTTCTTGCTTTGTTGTTTGCATGTTTTAAGAAAGGCCTGAGTAAGGGTAAAAAGGTATGCTTACAATGACCCACGTGAGATCAACACCTGTCGTTCTCAAGAAAAGCTCTCTTTTCTGTTGTCATGAAATCTTCTAGAAGAGCTGACGGTGGAAAATTTAGCAGTTGACAATTCAGAGTTGGCCTCCAGGGTTTAGATGCTACAGGCAAGCTAAAATTTCCTAGGAGAGCAGGTAAGAAAGTAGCTTATCATCTTGCCATTAAACTGAACTTTCAACGGAGTCAGTTATACATATATTTTTAACTGTATTCATTTTACTGTAAACTGTCAGATTGATCAAAACGTCAACCAACTTAGATAACAAAACTTGAGGAGTCGAAGCCGGAGTTAGATATCAAACACAAAAACAACGATCATAACTAATTTTTGAATTGAATTGCAAGTGAACTAAGTAAATCAAGACATGTAATTTAAACGTTCTCATATTTCAATATAGGTCACAAAACTTGAGTGCCTTTCAAATTAAGTCCATAATCACTAAGAAAATAACTCTGTTTTAATCCCCGGTGAAGGCAAACAATCAATTCATTTCACAGAAAATTCTCAACGTTCTGTAGAAGAGAGAAAAGCTAAGATTTCTAAATTATAATTCAGTGGCCTATTTAAAGGTCTGGCAGATGAGTGACACTTTGTAGAAATGTTGAGAGGCTGTGCCTGCAGCAATGAAGAAGAGAACTCACATTTCAGCACAACCATTATTGGCCAAGCGTTTTCCTTCTTAATATTACCTTACTGAGTCTTCATCAGTACCTTTAAAATACAGAGACACATTCATTATACCATTAGATACTGTAACTTTATTATGTTATTACTTTGCTTTTGTTGTTACTACTAATCCAGTGGGGCACACTTCGCTTTCAGTTTTTTAGTCAACACATAAGAAGGGAATTGAGCCAAAATTATCCTCATAAAGTCACTTAAACACACTTTCATGTCTAGGAATAAACGCTTAGGAACTCCAACCATTGATTTACTTCTTATCTCTCTGCTTTTGGTTTCTGAACTCCTTCCCCTGCTACAAATCATTCCCTTCCCCTCCCCCATTCCTCTCCCAGTCCTTCCTCTCATCACTATTTCCTCCTTCTCTCTCTCGAGCGGCTTTTAGTTAAGTATGCCCTTGAAGCAACTGCATTGCCATTCACTGAGCCTCTAGGATGTACCAGGAACTGTGCTAAGTTCTTTGGTTATATATTATTTCTAACACATAAAGAGACTTGAAAAGTATGGAACTTCATCCCTATTTTACGTAAGAGAGAATAAAGCTCACTCACAGAGTTTTAAGAAATGTGTCCAAGATCACAAAGGTGATGGAAGTCCGAATCCGTATTTTTTCTGAAGACAGAAGAACCTCATATCTTATATAATAAAATTTTAGTCAAACTGGTTGGTTGGTGTGGTGACAAATATTGAGGCAAATACCCTCCATGGACTTCAGAACCTTAGCTTTGGGCCCAAACTTTGAGAAAGTCAAAGGTCTTCAATCCTCAAATAAACAAACCTGCAATTTGGGTAGACGGCCACTAGGTGGCGGGTCCACAACTGTTACTTCGTGATTCAAATGGCAATTACTACTCTTTGAGAGTCTCCATCACTTACTGACAGTGTATCTCCCAAGTCTGTTATGCACCCCAAGCCCTGTCTGAAAATGAAATAACATTAGTAATGATGTCATAAATGGGGTCTGAGAAGTAAATGAAATAATGGGACAGAACAGGCGTTCAGTGTACATTAACCTCCTGGAAAGCTTGATCTTCTCTCTTAATCTAGTAGCTCATGCGGTATTCTAGACTTTTCTATTACAACAAGGAGTACACTTCAGCCCTCTCTGTTCCTCTGATACACTACATCTTGTTTGCCAGCCCATAAAATCCAGCCCCTCCCAGCAGATTCTCACATTTTGCTGCCCACATTCCAATTTTAAAACATATATATACATGTATATGTATATATATCAGTATCATATTTATAAAGATAGCATCTTAGAGAAACTTCTAAAGAAAAACCCAAGATTGCCAATACGCATGGGATGATTACTGGGTACCTGGTAACGTGCTAAGCACTTGAGAGGTGTAATTTTATTTAACCTTCATAACAAGCTTACGAAGTTGGTCATAAGAATAACGCCAATCCCAATATTATTTCCATTTCTCATATGAGGAAATGGAACTTGGTGGGGGGATATCTGACTGGTGCAAATGCATATAGTCAGTAAGAGATCAGCTAGGATGTAAATGAGCTGACCTACTACATAACCCGAGCTCTTAACCACATATCAGTGGTTATTAACCTTGACTTCACACCACACTAACTTGGGGAACATTTCTTGAAAGCGCTGGAACCTTTCCATACCCACGGAATTAGAATCTAAGTATGTTCAGTTGCACAGGCAATTGGGTTATGTCGACAGACTTGAAATCAACCCTGCTCCCCACTCATAACAACTAGCTTGGGGCACAATTCTATACCTTTCTCACTAGTCCTGAAATTTTCTTTCCCTTAAAATGAATTCGAAATGTTCAGGGAGTTTGTACTCAACCTCGTCAAAGCATCTCTTGCTGCTTATCTGACAAAACCCGCCTCACTCCCTCTCTCGCTGTTAGAAGAAGAATAACTGCCAAGGAACAAGATAAAGAAACAGTTTCTCTTCTGTGGTTTCCTGTTTCTAGTTCCACTGCATCTTTTCTGCTACGCTGTCCTTTTGCCACTTAAAAGAAGTGAAAGGGGAAGGAAAAAAAAAGTGATAGAGTCGCATAATCCCATTGAGACCCTAACGTGGCCAGGGGCTGAGTATTTAGAAGACAACGTGATTCTACACTTTCACGTGGAAGAAATGGCAAGTTGCCTTCCACCATTCATTTAAATCTCTGGCTGGATGTAGCTTACTTAATTTAATGATAACAATGAATAAAATTAGCCAGTGGGCTCAACCAGTTTGCTCTGTCAACACTCAGTAGACTCTTCCTTTTCTGCTTTATTTAGAAAATCGAACAGTATTTCTGATCCCAGCAAATCTAAAGATTGAGGGCCTAGCCCTGTCTTAGTATACACACTACCACATGTTCTTTGGTCAATGTATTTATTTTCTCTCTACTTTCAAATTTCTCTCTGTAAAACTGAATGATTGTACTAGATGACTTCTAAAGTCACATTCAATTCTAAAATGCTATGATTTTATCACCCTATAGGACTATAACAGTGTCCTTAATATAATTATTTTCCCTTCAAATGTTTACACTAGCCAGAAGGGAGAGAGGCTGATTTGTCAGGAGCACTTGAGGGAAGACACCTGGCTTTTCAGATGATCATGAGTTCAATTAGCAAATGCTGAATAGAACAAGGTATTCTTGGCTACATCATAAGAGGCAGGCTACTCAGATTAAAGGAGGTGAAAGAACCACCATACCTTTTGTTATTCAGCTGACATTTGGATACATATATTTAGTTCTGACCAGTGTAACTTTAGGAAAGACATTGGCAATGAAGCGCACATCCCAAGAGAGGGGGAAACACACACACACACACAAATGTGTCGATCATTATGTATGAGGAGCAGCTGAAGAAACTCAGATTGTGTGATTTCAAAATCCAGCATGCCACATATATGAATAGCCTCCATGTAGCTACATATATGAATAGTCGCCAGGTAAAATTCAATTGATTCAACGATGGTCCAGAAAGCAGAAGCAAATGTAAGAGTTGAAAACTATAGAGAAGCAGTTCTATGTTTGATTTAAAAGAACATTCTAAGAATAAGAGTTACTCAAAATTAAATTGGATTCTGAGTCCACAGTCTCTCATGGCTTGTCTCCCCTTGAGGGCTTTGGAGGGGAGGGAGGTGGGAGGTTGGGTGAGCCTGGTGGTGAGTATTAAGGAGGGCACGTATTGCATGGAGCACTGGGTGTGATACATAAACAATGAATCTTGGAACACTGAAAAAAAATAAAATTACAAAAAAAAAAAGAAAACTAGCATATTGTTCAGAGGGGGAAAAAATAAATTGGATTGCTTTGTAAATATATAATTCCATATCATTAACTATATATAAGCAGTGGCTATATGGTCAGCTATCATGTATTTTGTCACATGGCTTTCTCAATTTGGACTGAGCTCAGATAAAGGATGTCTATGGTCCCTGACAAATCGAGACTCTCAAGCTGCAAGTACATTACTTCTCAGCCACCGTGCAGTCAAAAAGATATTTAGGTCAATTCTTTTGCTGAATTGAAGAGAGCAGATGACAGGGAGAAAAATATCGTTTCCTTTTGGTTCTAAAGAGTTTATAATTAATATCCAGCCTATCTGAAAAGGTAAAGCAGGCCCATTAATTTATATCCAGTTCCAAATCTCTCAAAACCGTGCCTATGAACAGAAGATCACGGTGCATTTCTTCCATCCATCACCTGCTTCTTTTCCATGATTACATCTACTGTGGTCTTAAATCGGAGAGTTTGTAAATTTTTCATCAGTATTAAACCTATAGAAATCCATCTTACATTTTTATAATGAAATTAGGATCCCTTAAAAGCAAGAATTACTGTGTTAAGTAGCTAACCTATAAACCAGATTCTTTGATGTTATAGTTCAAGGACAATCCATGAGACTATGGCAAAATAAAGGCCAACTTGAATATTTACATTAAATGAGGGAGGAGGTTAGGACAAACGGGCATCTGCTGAAGAGACGATGATTCCTCATCATTCACGCTGGCATCCAGTCATCGAACGTGTTGGCCTCCAGGCAGCCAAGGACTTCCAGACTGGATTCAAACCTCTTTCACATAGTTTGAAAACACTTGCCTGCTCTCAAAATGTTATGGTCAATTCTACTGCTGCATCAAACCAAGGGCCACCCCGGTAATGTCTCCCTAGGCAGCCAATGAACCCAACCCAACCTTGTTTGTGAATCACGGCTTCTATTTAAACGACAAAGACAAAAACTGACATGCTCTCAGAATATAAATTAAGAATATAGATGCTCTTCTCAACAGTTAATTAGCCTAAGAGAGAAAAATGCTTCTCCCTTGTCGAGTAGAAAGAATCAGAAAGCACACATTAGGTTTTCCTGGGTTTGAACGCCTCTTGGCTAGCAGCTGACTAGTAGAGACAAAGAGTGCTGGGAGAGAAGAGGAAAAGTCTGCAGGCACTACTACTCCTGAGGAGAGCAGGTGGCTGAGGCAAGAAGTCCTGGGCAGGTGGAAACACAAAACAAGGAGACAGTTAAATTCTATTTTTCTAAAAAGGTACTGCCACTGGAGCCTCTGGGTGGCTCAGTCGGTTAGGCATCTAACTTCAGCTCAGGTCACGATCCCGGGGTCCTAAGATCAAGCCCCTCACCAGGCTCTCTGCTCAGTAGGGAGTCTGCTTTTCCTTCTCCTCTGCACCCACCCCCAGCTCATGCTCTCTTGCTCTCCCTCTGTCTCTCTCTCAAATAAAAAATAAAATCTTAAAAAAAAAAAAAAGTGCTGCCACTGATTCCCAGATAAAGGTGCATAAAACACAGTCATTCTTATTAATTCCAATAATTCTAACACAGGATCGTTCTCACGACTGTGTTCCCCCAACATGGTGAATGTGAAATCCCCAGCCTCTCCCTATCCACTGTCTTCAACCATTATTACCTTTCCTCTCCTTTGAAGTCAGATGGCAGCACAGGAGCTGGAAAATAAGTTACACTGAGGATAGAATGATTCACAGGTGTTGGAAGGGGACCTTTTTGGAGCCACTTGCAATGTCCCAGGGTCATGACCAGAGTCCTTGGGCTCTCCTATAGAATGCTGCAGTCAGCCTGAGGGAGGTGGATAGACATTTGTAGGCAAGGGCCTTCCAAAAGTCCTCAAGGCAAAACCTGATGCAGAAATACGCCATGAAGGTCTCCTTTCAAAAGAATAGCAACTACTACTGAGCCCCTGATGGCGTTTTGTTAAGCTTGCTCAGAAACAGGCAAGGCTATATTAAAAATGTCTCATTGGCTTCTGGCGTCATGGGAGCTCTCCTGGAAACTGAGTGAGGAACTCCCCCACCGTATTTGAAGCATGAGGTTGCCGAGGCCTTCGGCGCCTCACCAATCACAAGTGTCCCTTCAACAAAGCCACAAATTCAACTCTTTATCACTCATTGGGGACCTCCTAGATATCAGACCCTGTGCCAGGAGTGAGCAGGCAGGGCCCCTTCCCTCAAGGAACTGACAGTCTAAACTGCAGCGAAAGACCTTTCTGAAGTCACACTGTGACGGCAAACCTCAAAGTAAAATGCGTGTAGAAATTTGAACTAAACCTTACTGTTTATTTCTTTTCCCCAAGTCCGTGTATTCCAGAATTTCTGAGGCTTGCTGGTTGCATTATACAATATCATGCGACGTACATACCAATATAGCTTGTGGATGATCATTTCGGAACTGGTGTTTATGCTTAACACCAAGATTCGGCCTTGATCTCTGAGGATCTTCCCACAAATGGAAAAGAAACCCCAAATACTCTGGGATAAGTAAACTTCGTGGTCTCAAGTTGTGGATGATAAATCTGCTCCTGTCTCTTCAAAAGAATCATGGAATCATAAAAAAAGAACCTTAATCAATCAAATCCTTGTCTTTTGAAGTCTTTAAGTCACCGTCTGTTATTGATTATCCTTTCCCAATATGTATAAGGTTAATAAAAAATTATAAATATGCCATTTGCAACAACATGGATGGATCTTGAGGGCATTATGCTAAGTGAAATAAGTCTGACAGAAAAAGACAAACACCATATGATCTCACTTATATGTGGAATCTACAAATAAACATACTCATAGATACAGAACAGATTGGTGGTGGCCTGGGTAGGGCGTGGGGCTGGAGGGAGGAGAGTGGAATGGGTGAGGGTGGTCAAAAGGTCCAGGTGAAATAAAGAGGTCATGAGGATGTCATGTACAGTAGGGTGACTGGAGCTAATAAAACTGTACTGTATATTTGAAAGCTGCTAAGAGAATAGATTTTACAAATTCTCATAACAAGAAATTTGTAACTATGAATGGTGACAGATGTTGGCAAGACTTAATTGTGTTGATCATTTTGCAATATCCACAGATATCGTATTATTATGTTGTACACGTGAACCTCATGTGATGTTATATGTCAATGATACACAATGATACACAATATACATACAAATATCACAAATAAAAGTATAAATAAATATCTTTCTTTCTTTCTTTCTTTCTTTCTTTTTCTTTTTCCTCCTCCTCTTCCTCCACCTCCCTTTATTTCTTCTCCCTTCTCGAAACTTCAGGAAAATTTTACAGTGCTTTAGCAAAGAGTCACTGAGTGGGGGTGCAATTGTAGGACCTCTGGTTGCAAACATAGGTACACCCTAAATTTAACCGTGTGAATTACAAGTTGGGTAGTTAGTCAAAAAGTTTTCTTTTTATTGCTTGGTTGTGTTTCTCAGTAAATGTATAGCAGTCTTGAGATATTACTTGGTTTCCTAATTATATTTTGATCTGAGTAATAAAATCTTAACTATCACACATATTAAAGTAAGTCATTCGAGTTCACTTTGAACTTAGGAGGGGTTACCCCTGTCTGATACGACTTGTAGCAATTACATTTTCTTTTTAAACTCAATTCAGTTCAATCCAACAGTTTTTGAGTGCACTGCAAGTCCCAACTTAGGGTTCGATGCTAGAAAGAACCTAGAAAAAAATGTTAGGTAATTCATCATTTGTAGTCACAGAGAAAAAAAATAATACGTGGTGGTTTTCTAATGACCTACTTGCCCGTTTACATGTTCTTAGAAATAAGTTGTATTATTTACATAATAAAGAAAGGTTCACAGTTTGATATTTCAAAAGCAGTGGAAGTATTGAAATAGGATTCTTGTTTAACTCTATGTGGTTAATCTGCAGACCAATTTCACCAGACCTTTACTTAAAACCACCCACATTCTGTAATTGAGACATGTCTATGCCTTGGGTGGTCACTTAAATGTTGATTCTTCTTACATTATGCCTCACTATTCCTTTTGATTTTTTCCCCCAGTTTCGGAATTCTCAAGTTCAGCTCCCAAGCGGCACCACATGAAGTTACTTTACTATGATTATAAAAAGAAAGGGTAAAGTGTGCACTATTTTCATTCCCATCACAATCATTGTCACATGAATAGATTCTTGATCTGACATTTTCTATTCTTATTGCAATCTTTGTCACAAGAATAAGTTTTTTTCTTTAAAAAAATGTTTCATCCATGCTGTGAAAGCCAGCAGCCAAGTCTACTGCTTTGACCTTTTTAATGTTCTCCCATTTGATTAGGCAGCCATTCCTTTTCTTTTCTTTAACACCATTGGTAACTTAGGAGAAAGGGGTAGAATAGCTAGTCAATCAAAAGGAGACCATATAAAAGGTTAAAGCAGAATAGTTTACTGCCTTTCACAGATAACACTAGCCATTGAGATTCTCATGTCTTGTTCTTGTGACAAAAAAATGGCAAAGAAATAGAAAATGGCACAACATGAATCCATTCTCATGACAACAGTCGTAACAAGAATGAGAACTAGTGCAAACAACTGATTCCTCTTCTAATCTTAAACTTGGAAACTTGTTGCTCTATATGACTGTAGTTCTCTGTAGTCAACTCAGACAATACCTTTTTAAGTGATGAATTAATTTAAATGAATTCAACTTTGGGAAAATACCAACCACAGATGAATCATCATCATTCTGTTTCCATGCATTTACCTGTAATTGCATAGATTTCTCTCAGTAGAAACGATTTCTACATAATGTACTCAATTCACCAAACGACACAATGCTTCAGATTTTTTTTTCCTTAAAAGTGGATAAAAATAAAACATTTGACAATAAATGACATCATCAAGGCTGAATAATTCTGGAAAGAATTATTGAGCAGTCTGTCTGACTTCCTGGCATTTTATATAGATTGTCAAATGTAGGAGAGAGTGGGAATTTTTTGCCTTAATTTAATTGGTGTGGTCACCAATGCTGGTCATCATCCCAGATTGCCAGGGATGAGCTTTGAGGCCTAAATGGGCCAGACTAACTTTCTGACCAATCAGATTTGTTGGTAACTCTTAACATTATTTTTTAAATATAGACTTCTAAAATCATGTAATTTTCCAAAGACATTGTGAGAAAAAATAATGATTTTCAATAATAGACAAATCAGGGTCACCTGGATGGCTCAGTCGGTTAAGCATCTGCCTTTGGCTCAGCTCATGATCCCTTGGTGCTGGGATCGAGCCTCATGTTGGACTCTCTGCTCAGTGGGAGCCTGCTCTTCCCTCTCCCTGGTGCTCCCCCTGCTTAAACTCTCTCTGTGTCAAATAAATAAATAAAATCTTAAAAAAAATAATAAACAAATCATCTAAAGAGATATTAGGAGACATTCTTTAGATGAGACACCCAGACCTTGAATAGTTTTATGTCAAAAGATTCATGGCACCTATAATTTTTTAAAATCAGAGTTAAACTGAAGTTTTGAACAGACTTATTGAATTTACTGCATATTTGGCCTCCTAGAGATACTTGCTTTAGTCTCATCCATTTAATATTCATGACACAGAAAGGATAACCAGTAATGAGAGAAATCCGAACTGACCTTCTAGGACACGGCCTTATTAGTAGGACACAAAGAAGGTTTCCACTCCCCCAGCATTTATTTATGAACGATTACTGGCTGAATCTAGCACACAAAACACTCTAGAACAAGTTGGACACATTTGCTTTGAAAAGTTCAGGGGATGTCCAAGATTGGACCCTTCCATGTTCTTTTGGATAGAATGCCATATTTGTGTTTCATAAATGATAGTCACAGAAAGAGTTGTTAAACAGAGCAGGTGCTAACAAAATGGAAGCTAGAGGTATATAAATATGCCCTTTCGAAATCCTCATTTTAAAGGCAATGCAGGAATTTAACCCTGCTAATAACATTTAACTCACGCAGTTGCTTCAAAAAAATACTCCAAGACGGGAACTTGCGGATAGAGTTAAGAACATTCTCTGGAAGTGACAGAAAGAAGGTCAAAGCTGTAGCCCTAACCAGACAGATGAGAAATAAGAAAAATCTTCTGTACGAGATAGAAGCCAGTCAAAGTTTTATAGTTGTTGTACAATCACTTGGGGTGTAGGATTCTTTTCAAAGGCTGTAATAAAATTAGTCACTCATCATAGTTGACTGGTGTCAGAGGTAATATCCTTTAGACATTATAAAATCTGTGTCTTGAGATCTGCTTCAGTCCATCATTTTTCTTGTTCCTCTAGAGACACATATTCTCTTTTGAAGTATTCCACTTTTTTTCTGTGCTATATTTTTAAAATCCTACGTGAATATTTTAGTATCTGTATCACTTCTTATAGATTTTCTACATGGAACAAAAAAAAAAGTAAATTGGCTCTTGGTACTTTGTTTCTCTGAATTTGAATTCATATTTTAAAAAAGCAGAAACAGGAATATAGAACTTAATTATAAAAAAAAACAGAAATGAATATAGTTTGTACAAACACAAACTCATTTTGGAGGTTTCCTTTAAGTTGAAAGGAATCAAACCAAAGCAGAAGGAAAGCAAGGATAAAAATCACATAATCACAGCAAGAGCAAGAGCATTCCAGAATCAAAGGCCCCATGATGGGATGGCTGAGCCTCACAAGATTAGTAACATGACTAAGGGCCAGGGTTCCACTCTACCGAGAGCCCTCCAGCTGGACGGTGCAGCAAAGGTGTCCCGAGTCAATGCAAGTGAGGGCCCTGGGTCATTTCAGGCATGGAGACACAGCCTCAGGTCAAACTCAGGCACAGACGGTATGTGGCACGGCCCCCTCTCCTCTCCGTGTCTTTCTGCCGTCACCCACTCTAGTCTGTATCCACAGCAGGTGTACACGTTCACTTGTACCTCAGTTCCACTTGTATATTGGTGACTCTCCTTCTTTCTCTTGGCCTAACTAACTTCTTTGGGGTTTTCAGAACTCAGCTAAATGTCCTTTTACCAGTGAAGCCTTCCAATACCCTCCACAGCTTCAGGCTAGCAACCTTCCCTGGGCCCTCCAAATCACTTCATGCATCCCCAGCACCCACCCCGTTGCACTATAATCGCTCATCAGCTAGGCTGGCACTCCTGCTGGGTGTGAACCTCCATTAGGACTGGGATTCATCTCTGTATCTCAGGCCCCTGGCTCGGTGTTCACTATAGAGAAGGAACCCGGTAAATATTTGCAGAAGAACAGATGAACTTAAGTGTCGCAGCCAGCGCGACGAATTGACCAGGAAAACCTTGAAGGCTAAGAGGATGGTGAAAAGAAATTAAGAGACAAAGAGATGGGGGTAGGAGGGACACTGAAGATGATGTCCAACAGTGCCGATTTTATTCCACATCTTACAACCAGTTATAAGGCAGACCAGAATAGGAGGACTAATACATCAGTACCTACTCAGATGATCACAAGTTTCTATAACAAGTTTACATTAACTACAAGCAAACCTCATGATACCAGGTAGTTTCAGCTAACGCCAATAGCAAGACAATTAACCAGGGAGTGGGTTATGGGAGGTACAGAACAACAAGGATTAACTAAGAATTCAAGACTCTGGCCACATTGTTCCCTACTGTAGGGAGAGCGTGTGGGAAGTCACGTAGGCGAGCGCACGACACATAGCACAGACCCTTTCTCAGTGCACTGAACTTTCCTGTCCTTAACCTTGTAAAGGTGTCTGGACTTTGAAGGAGACACAAGTCAGGGCCTGGTTTGATCCTCGACTCCAACCATGCCATAGCCTCCAACACTTAAGAGCCTAGCGTGGGTAAGCAAAGATTAAAAATTTTATGACACAAAATCCCAGCCCTGATCTGACCACACAGAACACCCAGAGGTGGATACTGTTTGGAGAAGCAAAGAAATTAGGTTTAGTTACAAGCTCCCTAGTTCTCCCAGAACATATCTCTAACCTTGAGAGCCTATTCTAGAACAGTCACTTGAAGACTACTCTTGTTTCGGGGAGTTCAGAAACTTTTAACAAATCCTTTTGTCATTTCCAAAACTATGTTAATGTAAACACTTCCTAGATATTATCATAAAATGTCTGGTAACAAGAACGACCCTGCCCCATTATCATAATTGAGATTCCTGGAGGAAGAAACATCAGGAAACATTCCCCTGAAAGGAAGCCATAGGAGTCTACAGGCTGTGACAGTTACTCAGCATTCAAAACCACCCTCACGAGTTTCTAAGTGGTAATGGGTCAGTTTTGATTTCCAATTAGGTGGTGGTTACACAAATGTGTGCATATGATAAAATTACATGGAACTATTCATCCAAAAAATGAACAATTTTTGCACTATTTCAGTAAAGCTGTTTGCATGCTTTTTGCATAACTATTTCACATTTTGCATTAAGTTTAAATGAGGTTATTTTTGAGCTAGTTTCACTAATTTTTGCACGATTTTTTAACTTCTTATTGCAGAACCAAAAGTCTTAAAAATGCACCCTTGAGGTAGAAACAATAATCCTATTGTGCGCCGATTAAATAACTGAAGAAGTAAGCTAGTTTCCCCCAAGGTCACCTAGAAAGCACACAGCAGAACTGGGACTGGAATCTGGGTCTGCTTGCTGTCTCCAAAGACCATCCTTTGCGCATTTCAGCACACAACCTCCTTAAAGCAAGTATGGAGTCCTCTAAGTAAACTATCAAATACTATTTTAATACTTTAAAAACTTCGCTTAACCCTTTTCATGTTTTCTTCTGAACAGAACACACGTCTTTACCAACTCCAGTATCACATAAACACATACACGTGTGTATGCGTGCACACAGATACACACATCCACAGACACACGCACCCGCGCACGTGCACACACACACGCACCCTACTTGTACCTCTCCCCTGCCATCCCTTCCTGCAACTAGTAGCTATGAATGGCTTGAAAGAGAGATCTAGAACAGGAATCAAAGTTAACAGTGATAGGAAATCTTCAGCGGGATTTTGGTTGAACAACCACACTCTCAAATACCTTAGTGGTGGGATTTACATATTTGGAACTGGAATTGGCATATCACTGGTGGGGGAAAAACTGAGACTAGAGAAGGACTTTTTTTTTTTTTTTTTTTTTTTAGCAGTATGAGTGCGATTCAGAAATGTGTTCTTCCATATGTTCTTTAGGTTAGGCCAATTTTTTCACTTTTAAGTTTAAAAATAATTCTATATTTTTCTCCACCTCGAAATCTTAAGTAATTATTCTTTATAAAGTTATGTAATTTTTAAATTTTCTGTGACAAAGTCAGACAGTAAGTTTGCTTTGTGCATGGCCCGTTTAGTTGGACAGAGAACTTGCTGGGCCCAATACTGCCCAGGAGACCAGTCCTGAAAGCACTTAGTGGTGATCATGAACAGCTTCAAGTCACTGTCCTATCAGAGAGAGGTTTTGACAGCACAGACACCACATGGCAGTGACAGGATGCCTGCTTGGTTGTTTTTCTTTCAGTGTTCCCACATGTGGTTACAGAAAACTGCTCTAATGACATTAGTAAGTATTGAAAATGCTCGTATACTTGACACAATACTCTTTTTTTTTTTACTTTTTCTTTTCTTTTCATTCCAGGTCTCCAGTGTTGTACTTTGTTCTTTTTTGTGATTTGTCTGAAGCTATAGAGACTTTCCTTGCATTCTAGAAATGAGAAACAAGAAAAGTAAATGCTGTCAATCAGGCTCAATGCCATTAGAGTCCGTAATAATAGCAGAGAGAGTCGGGTATTAAATGTAGAACTAGTACTGATCAATCTGACAATGAAACCATTATGTTATGCTTACTTACCCCTTGATTTCTACTCCAGCATATCACAATCTGATTAGAAAAGCAACATCCCAAAAGATTGTCTCTTGATATCCATTTTGACGGAATGATGCCCTCCCCAAAGTCTGATACTGAAGCCCCACCTTCCTAATAGGACTGCATTTGGAAATAGGGTGTTAGGCAGGTACTTAAGATTCAGAGAGGTCATAAAGATGGAGCCCTGATTCAATGTGAATGATGTCCTATAAGACCAGGGTCACTTGCACAAAGAGAAGGCCACGTGAGGACAAAGGGAGAAGGCAGCCATCTGCAAGCCAAAGAGAGAGGCCTTTGGAGAGAGCAAATCCTCTAATCCCTTACTTTTGGCCTCCAGCCTCCAGAACTGTGAGTAGAGAAATTTCTCTTGGGTACGGCCCCCTAGACTGTGGTGTAGTGTTATTGCAGCCCTAGCAAATGAATAAAGTGTCCATGATTCCACAGGAAACTAGTGTAAGACCCTGGACTCAATGAAGTTCAACGCCGATTTGTTGTACACTCAAAAATGTACCTGCCCTTCCGATCAGTAATATTACAAACTATTTATGTAAGGGAGAAGGAGGGTAAAAACGTTGTGTAAGATCTCCCTCCTGCCTTCATGGGAGTTTTGAAGTCTGGAAGAAAAGACAAAAGTTAGAATACATGAAACAATTCTTTAAGAAGTGGTCGTGCAAGGCGTGCAAGGCACGCAAGGCAGCTAAATTGTGATATGAATTATAAGTGGCATAGAAGTTTAGGAACGAGGAGCTCAGTAAGACATGTTTCTGTAACATGGGACAACACAGGAGTAGGCAACCTGCTCTGGAGAGGGCCAGAGAGAGGATATTTGAGGCTCTTTGGGCCGTGCGGTCTCTATCACCACTGTTCACTGTAGGCATCTCCACATCCTAGGCAGCAGTCAACTGGCAGCACACAAACGGATGAGGGTGATACGTCCCAATGCAATTTTATTCCTTGACACTGAAACTCAATTTCATATAACTTTCATGGGGCATGGAATAGCCTTCTTGTTTTGATATTTTTAATCATTTAAAAATGTAAAAACCATTCTCGCTTTGTGGGCCATACACAGACAGGTGGAAGGGTAGAGTCAGTCTAACATACTGGATCTCAAAATTGTTTCAACTGCAGATTACTTTGTTCAGATGAAACCTTGCAATGAAGCCCGGTGGGGACAATAATTAAATCAGCATGAGGAGGAAGAAAGGGGCACCCAGTTTACTTGTTGTCCAATTCCAAGGGATTCCTAGAGTGACCTGTACATTGGTTTAGGGGCCAGAAAAGTGGGGTTTTAGTCCAGTTCTCTTACTTAGAACCAAAGAAAACTTGGTCAATCATTTAAATACAATCCACTTCAGTTTTTTCCATTTCAGAAGGAGGGGCCTGGCCCATATAGAATTTTACAGAAAACTTCTATTTTTTTATGGTTATTGGCAATGATTATTAATTCATAAAGGTGGATCATATCTGAGCTCTGGTTTGAAGGATGACAGGAATAACCAACCAAAGTGGAGGATATTTCCATGTCTTTGTTCATCTACTTCCCTCTCCCACATAGAGGCCCTCCACTCTGGGGATGAGTCTGAGAAGGGATAGGCCTTGCAGTGGCAGCTTCGGGATATGTGATTTCTGGGGCCCAGACAGCATGGAGATGGCTGCCAAGATACAGGAACAAGAAAGCATTACTCCAGGAGAAGGCAAGTACATTGCAGCTTGAGGAAGAAATTGAATTTTGGAACTGAGAAAATGAAACAAGCAATATACCACAGTATATATATTAAGCTTCAGTGATAAATAGAGTTGGATGTATCAAGTAGGGCTGGAATACAGAGAGCCAAGAAAATGAGACTGATGAGTTTATACTTGATGCCGCAGGCAGACTGAAGGACTTTTAGTTGCAGTATGGCACGATCCATTAACCGAATAGCAACAGAAGAGGCAATATAACAGAAGTTGAAGAGTTCAGACTCTGGTCTTGACTGCCTGCTTTGAGTCTCAGCTTTTTCATTTGCTAGATTTGCGTTTAGACAAGTCATTTAATATCTCAGCACCCCTGTCTCCTCATCTGAAAGATATAAATAGCAATAACGCATTCACCTTTGGTTCTTGTAAGAATTAAATGATGTAATACATGGAAAATACATGGGAGGTATCCTGGCATACAGTACGTTCTCAATAAACCCTCAACTATGTTTACCATACTGTAGAAACTAGCAAGACTCACACACGTACATGCATACACACACATACCACAAACTGCACACAGGGAGATGGAGGAAAAAAGTTTTTATACTGATTCAGATTCTAGTATTAACATCTGGCTGATTGTAGGATAGGAAAGAATGGAACTAAAGGAAATTTCAAAAGCAGAGTCTGATGGACTACATGATAGATTAAATAAAATGACCTGAGAAAAGGTGATTCAAGTGTTGCATCTCAGAGAGTAGGAAAATGTGTGAAAGAGAACTATTTGGGAAGGAAGAGCATTACGGCTTCATAGATCATCTTTGAAATGTTGAAAAATTGCTTAAAAGTAGTTCAGAGTCATGAGATTGGAGTGGGGGCCCAAGTTTGGGGGCATTAAAAAATATAGTTCAACTGTAAGATGGTATCTAATCATTAAGTCAAGGGGTGAATCTAGAGGCGAATGAAGGCCTAAAACTTAAGAAAATGGTAGAGTATATCAGTGGAAGCAAGGAAGACAGCCCATCAGAGGAAATCAAAACAGGTGCATCTGGAGAGGTAGTGGAGAGCAGGAAAAAATTGTAGCCAGAAGCCAAGCAAGATGTTTAAGGAAGGAGAATTTGATTGTTGAAACAAAGTTAAAAAGAATGAGCACAGAAAAAATGACACTAGATTTTGTGATAAGGACGTGATGAGATATCTTTAGGCAAGTAGATTACGTAAATTTGTTAGGATATATTACAGAATGTTAACAATAATGTAGGAAAGAAGAGGGGTCAGTGAAGACGGACAAATCAATCCACCTTCTATAAATAAGAAACTGGAAGTAACAAATCACTACCATGCATGTTCTCTATCTATTTGATAGACAGAGCCAGGAGAAAAGGTGTTGAAAGCTTCACAGGATCAGCAGAATACAGCGGTTATATTTTTTGACAGAGATTGCATGTTGTCTCCCCAAACCATCCTTCCTTCCTTTCGTATCAAAAGTCGGGCTTTCAGTAGAGCACACTGACAGCCAGATGGAAGCCTGCATTTCCTAACTACCCTTGCATCAAACTGTAGCCACTGGACTTAGCTCTGGCCGATGAAATCTAATCATCGTTAAGCTGTATTTCCAAGATGCCTTCTTGCTGGGAAGACATAAACCCCAACTGTCCTCCCCTCATTTTTCTCCCCAAAGACAAATATATTGCCTAGAAACCCAACAGACATCTAGGACCTTCTCAGGTAGGTGGAAAGTATAACCAAACCCAAGTCCAACTCAAGTCCATCTGCCCAGTGGGCAGCAAAGCCTATCACTGAGTGGTACAGCAAGGAAAGGGTTTATTAGAGAGACACCCAAATGAGGAGACAGGAGAGCAAGCCTCAGATCTGCCTTCCTGAAAGGGAGGGACACAGAGATATTTAAAGGCAAACAGAAAAAAAGATCTGGAGGCCTAAAACTTAAGAAAATGGTAGAGTATATCAGAATACAGCCCGGGTGGCTCAGTGGGTTAAAGCCTCTGCTTTCGGCTCAGGTCGTGATCGCAGGACCCTGGGATCGAGCCCCATATCAAGCTCTCTGCTCAGTGGGGAGCCTGCTTCCTCCTCTTCTCTCTTTGCCTGCCTCTCTGCCTATTTGTGATCTCTCTCTGTCAAATAAATAAATATAATCTTTAAAAAAAAAAAGAAAAGAAAAGAAAAGAAAAAAGATCTGGATACAGGGCAGAAGAGCTATGTGACTTCAGAATCAGCTAAAGGAAGTTACTACATAGGGGAGGGTGAAAGCCATTATGTTGTCTGCACCTGCATGGGTCTTCTGCCTGTGTTGTCCTGCCATCCATGACCAGGAGAATGGCATTCTTATCCTGATCCAAGGTGGAGTTTTAGGCCCTTCTAAATCCGAAGTTCATCCATGGGATACTTGCGCATTCTCAAGTGCTGACTGGTTTTGGCCTGCTTCTTGGTAAAGTCTTGATCTTTGCAATAAACTAAATTTAGTTTCTTGATCTTTTCAATAAACTAAAAATAAACATTTTATTATCATGGTGTCAGGCAAGAATATTACAGACACCTGGTGGCAGACTGCATTCTGAGAACAAGGAGATTTGAGTAAGAGGTTGAAGTTGTGCTTATTAGTCCTGTTAAGCCTTGGTTACAGGTTTCTAACTCCCTGATGCCTTCAGGAGGACTCCGTAAATGTCGTGGGCATCTGCATTTCACCTTCTTTAATGCAAGAAAGAACTGAGTTTCTACCTTACTTAAGCAACATTATTTGAGCTTTTTCAATTCTATGCCAAACATAACCCTAATATTTAATCGATAATCAGAATGTCCAGGATGAGACAGAGAAAATGAAATATAGTGTCACGTGGCAGTCCAAGCCTAACCCAGGACCTGCTCTGTTTATAAAAGTTAGAAACAATATGCACCCTAAAAAACCAGAGGAGACAGAAGGAATCTGTACAGGTAGTGAAATGGCACATTTAAAAAGGACAATTAAGAGAATACAATGAAGGCATATCTGCAAAGTACAGGGAAATGTACTGGATTGAAGAGACACTCTAGAACTAATAATAATGTGAAATCATGGCCACTGGTAAGTCTAAAAAAAAAAATAAAAAGGTGGAAACAGTTACTGACACTGGAAAAAGCTTTAATGATCATGCACTTCTCAGAAGAAAATTCAGCAACTGTGGCCTTTTGGGGAAAGAGCTAAAGCGCAGAACACCCCCAGGATCTCCTTATGCCCCCTGATCTCCTGATGGTGCCTCCCATTGACAAAACCAATCAGAAGCCAAGGGCAGGTAAGCCACTAACGCCAGTTCATGATGTTCAGCCTAGCAGGGCACAAAGCAGGGGGAAGAAGTAGAACTGGAGGGGGAAATGGAAAATACTAGAGATTATTCAAAATGTGAAAAATGGTGTGAAGAGAGATCATGGTAGAGAAAACTCTATATGATACACAATAAGCAACTACATTATTTGGAGCAGGGTCCATGGGGAATGAGATAAAAGCAGGGCCCCAGAATATTTAGCAGAGTCAAGAAGAAAATACTGTCATCCCTCAGGATCCAAACTATAGAGCCATAAAATCAACTGTACTAGATGTTTCTAGATCACTCCCCTTCCACTTCCTGGATCCACAGTGACAAGCTTGAACACTCAAGTTTAGAAAATACTCTTTTTACAATAATGCCAAGCAGTCTCTCTAAATAATTCACTGTTATTCTACTTTCCAAAGGCATTGGGTGTTCATAATATGCAGGCTTAGTGGTAGCAATTTATTTGACACCAAATTTTTCTGACAGTTTTAAACAAGTATTCAACCAAGACAGGCTACAAAATAAGTGCAGAAGGAAAACAAACAAACAAACCTAGTTGATTCAGATAAATCAACTAAAGAAAACATCTTTTGGCAACAATGAGATCCCCCAAACTTTATCCTTTCTCTTTCATTGAATGATATTATGGAGATTACTGTTTTTAACTTGAGTATGTCTGAATTTAAACCAGCCCTCTTCGCTTTTTCCATTTTGAAAATTAAATATAGATATTGATACAGGAAAATATTGAGTTTTTGTTTTTGTTTTTGTTTTTTTTTTTTTGCTTAGGGAGAGGGAGCACTTTCCCATCACGACCAATGGGAAAGAAAAGAGGCTAAAACTATCAAACTCCACCTTCTATTTGTCTGAATACATATGGCATACCACTTCATTGCTTCCAAATAAATTTATTGACCACCTACTGTGTGCTTGGCATTATTCCATATTAAATTATTATTGCATTTGGCAGAATGGGGATAATAAATTAATAAATATTTATATTTTTAAGAAGATTATCCAAGAATAGACTGGATAACCCTGAACCTGGGGGAAGACTGTACTAATGAAAGCCAAATATGATAATCATGTCTCAGCGGCAAATTAAACCACCATCACCGCACAACAAAATGACACCACGTGTCATGCTTTTCTTCCAACATCTCTAAACCCTGGATAGATGTTGCTTGAAGGAGGCCTGCCCCTAGAGTGTGTGAGAGTCTGTGCAATCTTGATTTTGTGGGGATCCTCCCTGTATGGCAATTTTTATTTTCAAAATTCATTGCAAAATTCATGGACTCATGTGAGGTATAGTGATCTATATACAAATGAAGAATTTCAAATCTCCCTCTGCATGGAAAAATAGCAATGCCCACCCAGGTCCTCAGGAACCTGCTTGAAGGGAGGCAATGACTTTCTTGCCTCACACAGTCCCTTAGTGCCATTTATTTCTTGCTGATTACATACTACTCATGGGCTGTGTCATCCCTTGTGCCAGGGAATGCTGGCCTCTAATGACATTCTCAAAGTTAGTTACTGTGCTTCCTTGATAGTGACCATGACTGCAAGTCTTATCCAAAGCATCCAGGAAAACGTGAATGAGGACTCATTCTCTGCACTATTAAATCTACCTTTCTGTATGTTATAGCATCAACGTAGAACAACACGTCTTCCAATCAAGTCTTCTTTGGAACGCTTTAGGCCATACCCACTGCATCCTAGAATGGGGATCTATTTCAATGTTTCCCAGCAGGTGACTGTGCAGGGACAACGTGGTCAGAGGGAGAAAAACATTCCGTCTCTCCTACACAGCTTAAGCTAGACCTGAGAAGGCAAAACTCACCACTCTCATTGTGGGGAAGAGATGACAGTGAATTGCAGGGCTCATTGGAGTTGAGTCAAGAAGGTCCTTGGAGGAGGTAAGCAGTCACCCCTGCTTCTTTCAGGTGCAGCAGCAGACCTACCAATGACCCACTACCCAAGAACAGGATGACTGAACCCCTCCTGTATTCCATTTACATGAGAATTACTTAATATCCTGCTTACCCTGCCTCACTGTGGTGCCTCAATCTCCTATGGTCCAGAAGCTGAGTGGGTTACTAGCCCACCCACCTGGAACAGAGCCAGGCCAAAGTATCAGGGATGCCCCAATAGGAGTGAAGGGACATGGGTGGAAGACCTCTTGAAAGGGGAAACACGATAGGTCGGGGAGGGGGGTCTTTCCCAGGCTCAGAGTATCCTGCTGAGACGGTACTAGTGGGATATCGCTGACCAGACATGAGATCACGGTAGGGGTGAGGGTGGGAGTGGTGGGGGGGGGGGTTGGGGGGGGAGGCCATAGAAGTTGGAATAAGGTCCACCAGTTCTCTACCTGGGCCAGACCCCACTTGCCAGGGTCTAACTGCAGGCTGGTCTGAAATAGGCAAAGAAAAATTATAGAAACAAACTCCTAAGAAACTTTTCCAGAGAGAAGAGGAAAGAGCTTCAAGTGCCTGAATTCCCCTGAAGTTCTACTTACCCATGCATCCTGAGAAACTGAGGCACACTTGGTTGGGTGGCTTGGCAAAATCTAATCACATCTTCAAAAGGAAGCTTCAGCACTGTAACCATAACCACATCGGAAACATTTAGAAATTCCTTAGTTTTTCCAATGACCCCTTCTAGTGAGCCTTCTCTTGAACAATCTCCTGCTTTGAAGAAACATAAATGCCATAACCTAAATGATGCTCTGTATTTGTGAAGAAAACAGAGAAAGTACCCAAGATGTAGGAAAGTGCTTGTTACCTCAGCTGTGGAGTCATCCCTGTTGAATGACCTCTCCCTACCCGCTGCTGCCTCCCCATACCCCACCATCCCCCCAACCATGGTATTGTAACATCAAGCTAGACCATCAGATGTCATTGAATAGAAATCCCTGGTTGAAGTTTTAAGTTAATCTTCTGTCTTTAAACCTTAGCAAACCAAAGTTATCTGAGAATCATATCTCAACTATAAGAACCATGTCTCAACTTTTATCAGTAAAAAACTCCCGAGACCTGAGAGGAGTATCTGTGTAAATACAAGGAAAGAAAACACCACCGGGGTGACATGTGGAGATGGATTTTTTTTTTTTTTTTTTGGTTCATTTGTTTTTTATACCGCTCATATTCACCAAATAGTTGCTCAGTTCTCCGATGTATTGTGAAAAATGAAGGTTTGATTAGTCATCGGTGGGGACCGAGGAAATTCCTTTAACTAGTCCCACTTCTGTGGAAATCCTACCTCACGGGCCTGCCCCAATTGCACCCTTCTTGGGGGAGAGTTGTCACCTGGAAAACGAGCTGTTGCCCCACACACAAACGATGAACACGCGGCCGTGTCCCCATCCGAAAGGAAGCCTGCGTGACCGAGTGGAAAGCCCCTCACAGCGGAGTAAATGGAGCCTCCCCGCCCCGGGACCACAGACGCCCTTGCACTTTCATCAAGATCTCTTCACATTCCCTGCTTCTCGTAGAAGGTCTTCTGGGAAAATAGTGGAATGCGAGCCCAGAATATTTCATCAGCTGTTTTGTGCCAGACCGAATTTCTTCAGTTTATATTTAGAATACTTAGGTTGGCAAGAAGCACTTGAAAAACAACACTGAAGTACTTCTTGTATAAATTACAGTACATCAGTGTCACACAAATCACCAAAACTAAGAAATTCTAAGAATCTTATTTAAAGTTAGACTTTTAAAAAATCAAAAGATGGAAACACTGAAAAACACAGAATTTTTACGGTTGACTTCTCCCCTCTCTCAATTGACAAGAGAGGGGAAAAAAGACATGTTTCCGTTTTCCCCACTAATTAGAAAAAAATTAAAATGTGTCCATCTGCTTTCTCTGTATGGATTGACAGCATCTCTTTCAGGATTTCTTTCTAGGCTATGAAAAAAGAAAACAACCCTTTGTTTTCCAAGTAGGAAGGTAGCCTTTTTAAACATGTTTTTTCCACCCACACCGCGAAAGGGAATAACATAGACCGTCTTATTTATTAGCAAATATTCTTGTATTTCATTTATGCTTTCAACTGCTTCAATGGCAATCTGTGAAAAACTGTAAAATTTGCCACCTCTCACCAGAACAGCTTATGAAATCTGTCAGCAATCTGTGTAATTTACAAGAATCTTAATTATGAATCAATGTTATGTTATGAATAGAGGTGTTCACCATTAATGCCTTCAACGCTCAGTAAGCGATACACACTGTCACCAAAAATCTCATTCCTATCCCCCAGCCTTTACTTCTGGTTGACCACATTTGTGCATAGGTGCACACAGACTTTTTACATGATCCGATGGTCAGGTTATAGGGAAATGATGCATGATCTAGGGAATTTTTACATTGCAAATAAGCAAGGATATCCTTACTGGAAAAATGAAAATCTCCTGAGACTGTTGGTGACTGACACTATATTTTATCTGCACACTGAAACAACACACTTATCAAATGAAAGAGAAGAAGAAAAATTACAAGAGATTTGATCTCCTTTATAGCTTCTAATAGTAAAATACACTGTATGATTAATGAAGCTGTCAGTTGTAATGGGAAGAATATGTAACAAGTAACTGTGCATTACTCGTTTGTGATTTTATCTTTTATAAATTCAGCCATGTGTAGTGTGATAAGATTAACTCTTTACAATTTTAAGGTAATGCTATAAAGTAAGTTAAAAACTGAGTCTGTTCTATTTTTGCCTCTCTGCCAATTGTTAATGTGACTTTTAAGAACACATTTCCTGCAATCAATAATTACTCAATTAGCAGCTTATTAAGTTTATATGTCAATAAATTTCATTACTAGGTGTTTGAGGAGGGGAAAATGCTCTGGCACTCAGTGTATGCAATATTTCTATAAGAAAATTTATTTTTAAATGTGTTCTTTGCTGGATTTATTAGCCTATATAATATTCATAGAATTCAAGCCTTGACATGTATAACAACCATTACTCAGAAATGTATGCAAGGCTCTCGTTAGGAAGCATAGGTAGTGAGGATGTCATTTTGATATCAGATGTGAGGAAGGAAGGAAGCAAGGAGAGGAAGGAAAAGGAAAAAAGGAAGGAGGGAGGAAAGGAAGGATCAAAGGAAGAAAAGAGTGAGAAAGAGGAAACAAAGAAGAGAAAGAATGAATAAAGGAAAGGAAATGAGAGGGAGAAGAAAAGCAGTGGAGAGGAAGAGGGGGAGAGAAGGTAATTGGGCAAGCTCTAGAGGCAGCAGATGCTCAGGAAAAAAAGGAGTGGAGAAAGGAGCTAGGTAGGGGCAGTGTTATCACTGAAAGAGCTTCTTTCATCTGTTCACCTAGGCATGGACACTTACACTGCTTCCCTATTTTGGCTACCATGAGTAATCCTGAAATGAACACAAGGGTGCATGTATCTCTTCAAATTTGTGTGTGTGTCTTTTTTTTTCCAGATAAATAACCCCGAAGTAGAATTGCTAGATCAGATAATAATTCTATTTTTTTTAATTTTTTGAGGAACCTCCATACTGTTTTCCACAGCGGCCACACAAACTTGCAATCCCCCTTACAGAGCGCAAGTGTTCCCTTTCCTCCATATGCTGGCCAAAACGTGTTTTGAGACTAGCCAATCTCACAGGTGTGTGTTGATATCTCATGGTGGTTTTGACTTGCACTTCTGTAACGATTAGTGATGTTGAGTATCTTCTTATGTGACTGTTGGCCATCTGGATCTTCTTTGGAAAAATGTCTATTCAAGACCTCATCCCATTTTATAATTGGGTTGCTTGGTTTTTTGATATTAAGTTGTGTGAGCTCTTTATATACTTTTTTCCCTTATACTCTTATCTTTTAATTAATATATAATGTATTATTTGTTTCAGGGGTACAGGTATCTATATACTTTTGATATTAACCCCTTGTCAGGTGTATGATTTGCAAATAACTTCTCCCATTCAGTAGGCTGCCTTTTTTGTTTTGCTGACAGTTTCCTTCACAGTGCAAAAGCATTTCAGTTTGATGTAAACCTACTTATTTATTTTAGTTTTTGTTTTTGTTGCCATTGCCTAAGGAGACATGTCCAAAAAATCATTGCTAAGACTAATGTCAGAGAGCATACTGCCTATGTTTTCTTCTAGGAGTTTCATTGTTTCAGGTCTTACATTCAGGTCTTTAATCTACTCTGAGTTTATTTTTGTATATGGTATAAGATATTGGCTCAAATTCTTTCTTTTGTATATAGCTGTCCAATTTTCTCAGCATGATTTATTGAAGAGACTGTGTTTTCCCCATTGTTTGTTCTTGATTCCTATGTCATAGATTAATTGGCCGTATATGCATGGGTTTATTCCTGGGACTTTATTCTATCCCATTGATCTGTGTGTCTGTTTTCATGCCAACACCATACTGTTTTTATCACTATAGCTTTTTATTATAGCTTGTGACCATGGCTAGTTAAAAAAAATACAGAAGAATACAGAAAGAATACAGAAGATGTAACATATATAAAACGTAGTATCTTTCAGCCATAAAAAAAAAATGAAATCTTGTTATTCATGACAATGCAGATGAATCTAGAGAGTATTATGCTAAATAAAATAAGTCAAAGAAAAACAAATACCATATGATGTCATTTATTTGTGGAGTCTAGGGGAAAAAACAAACAAAGCAAAACAGAGATAAACTCAAGGATACAGCAAACAAACTATTGGTTACCAGAGGGGGAATGGGTTGAAAAGATGGGCAAATTAGGTAAAGGTGAAGAGAATTAAGAGGTACAAACTTCCAGCTTTAAATAGGTCATGAGGATGTAATGCACAGCATAGGGAATATAGTCAGCAGTATTGTTATAACTTCTATGATGACAGATGGCATCTAGACTGATCAGGGAATCCTCTGGTAATTCACAAAAAGTACTCAATCCTTATGATATACACCTGAAAATAACAGGATATTGTATGTCCATTATACTTCAATTTTAAAAAATTTTTATACTAAGTTCAATTATGAGCATAACCTTCAAGTCACCTTCAGGAAGAGTGATTAAAGTGAAAAGTTCAATGTAAAATAAAATGTTTCGCTAAATGTGAAAAAAAAAAAAAAAAAACAAAGAGCCTCCATATCTACTTCTTTCTCTAAACTTCCCAATGATGAAGCAAAATGGTCTCAATTACATTCTTTGTGGAAAATACGAAATCTATGTGTGAGGATCTCAACATTTAAGTCTTAATGAAGTTCATGATATTAGTGCCCATGCCTATGTGGTTTCACAGGTGCCAAAAACCAAAGGAACCCACATGGCGTTATCTATTATTGGTCTACTTAGGCACTTCCCTGCTGCCCCCCCGCAAAAAAAAACTGGCCCGAATTCCCATTTTTTAGTTACTTTAATAGACTACAGAGATTGGTTGCAGAGAAAGAAAAAGTCAAATCTAAAATGCAACTATGTTAAAACAAAGGAAGGGGGAGAAGAGGTAGGGGGAGTGGGTAGAGAAGAGGAGGGAGAGAAGGAGGAGAAGAATTTATTGAGCTTGCTGTGTTCCAAGTTTTGCATTAATGCCTTTACATGTATTGCCTTATTTAATATTTCTATAAATTTATGTGTCATTTTATTCTCATTTCACTCAGGAGAAACATGGCCTAGAACGGACATGTCACTTGCTCAAGGTCAAAGAACTAATAAGTAACACTCTGAACCCCTGGACTGCCATGAGCTATACTAGTCTACAGCTGCAGGCAACAAAATGAGATTCAAGGGAGATCTAGTTTCCAGGGGCGAGAAAGCAAGCATGCATAAGGTAGTTGGGAATTCCATTCATAGAGACAGCTAAAGGTCAAGGGCCACAGGGAAGATATAGTGAAAGGCTTGGGCGAGAGGGGAATATGAGTGGCTCCAAGGTGCTATGAATAGACCTCACTTATTTCACCTTCCCCCCCCCACACACATTCATCACATCTTCACAAAGTCCAAGTTTATCTTCTGCCTCATCAGTAAGGGAAATCTGATCCACATTGCTTCTAGAGTACAAAAAACTAGACAGGAGCTTGGGTGTGAAGAAAAGACCTGAGTTGTATCCTGTTGGGGCTTCCCCATACAGTTGTGCAGGTTGTACCCTGCACATATCCAGACCAGACCACTCTGCCAAACCATACGTAGCAGTACCTAATACTGACACTGTCCAATGGGGGATCTGCCACCTTGGAAATTTTATGTAACTTCTCTGAAAGTCAGTTTCTCAGGGACAAAAAGGGGATGGAAATTTTCATGTCATTGGATTCTTATGAAGATTAATGGATATTACATCTGGTACAGAGTTGGCAATTCAATAAATGTTATCAGTATGACTCTGTTGAGAAAGGCTAGGGTCTTAGAGTCAATTCACCTCTTACTTTTTTTTTAAGATCTTCAAAGCAGAGAAGTATAAATTAAGTTTAAAAATATGGCATTCCTACCCACATTGAATAAATTCAAAATATAATTTAATATATAAGCAATTAACTGATCAAAAGGTATTCCCACAATATTAGGAAAATTATTTCAAATTATAGTTTTAGCCAAATGTTGGGGAAGGCATTTGTTTGTGGGGTCAATGAACATTTCTGGGATAAGATGGGGTTTAACTTTTGGTGGGTTGCCAGCTTAGGGCAGATGGAAAGGAGAAGGCTGAGTGATGGCAGGAACAAATAATTTGTAAAGGGCAGAATCCGAGAAGAGAACAATGATTCATTCAGCAAACACCCAAAGGAAAGGAGTACCCAACAAAAACAAAACAGGCTTTGGGGAGCCTCCTTGTAGCCCTGGATGAGACATTTTATGCAAATAGAAACACGCATAGATCATCACTTTTGATTCTATTCAGAATCCAAAGAAAGCAATAACTCCAAAGTGCAAAATTTCATTAAGCAAAAAAACTAAAAAGATAATAACTTGATTGTGTATATTTATAAACTATGTATTCATATTTTTATTTCTGGTCTTGTAAGTCGGCCTGCCATGATATCTAAAAACTAAAGAATTTTGCCTATTAGAAGAAAGTTCCTTAAGTGAATCCATAGATGATGATGCTGATGATTAATAACAATACTCATAAAACTCCATAAAATATTAACTCATAGCCTCTAGCCTTTAGTTTCAACTAATTACTACTGCATCTGTGATTTTTGTGCCAGAATTTTTTGCATTTAAGTAATCCATAGATTGAGATTGATCAGAGGTTATTATGTGTGATACATAACCAGAAGTTAAAAGTGAGAGACTCAAACAAGTAACTAATTGACCTTACCATCACCTACAAGTTTAAATGGAGACCACAGAAAACACTGCCAGCAACAGTTGGTCAGCAAATTATAGAATTCCTGTGCCAAGCATATATAAACAAGTAGGAACTTTGCATCTGCAGATAATTGGTCTGTAGGAGATTTATGATTGCACCCTCTAGGGTATTTGGGAATACAGGTGAATTTTGGAATTGTGCACGTAGAGACCATAACTTACATGGGGTAGAAATCTTGACTCACAAAATAATCGTATTTAGAATCTTTGTTGTAGCCCTAATGAGTAACATATGGAATATATGTGGTATATTTTTACCCTTCAATTACCCCAAGCAAAAATGAAACCATAGTTACATAAAGACCATCCTCATATTAAAACCTCATATTTTCAACTTGTGGTTCAACCTCCCTTTTGGACAAGAACAGAATCGATTTCCTTTTGATTGTATGTCCTCTTTGTTCCCTTCCTCCTTCCCTTGCCCCATGGCCAACAATTCTGTTTATGGTCTTTACTTATCTCAGTTTTGAACATAAATGAAAGTGCATAAGACAAAAATATATATTGGATGAAAGTGTCAGTTAATATTTAATATCTCATGATTTCTAGGCAACAACACTTTTTTTTTTTTCAATGATTTTCTCCTTTAAGTTTTTCACGTAGGATAACAACCTTTCAATATCTACCACTGGCTTTTTTCCTTTTTGAAGATCTTGGGTGTTTCTCTTCTAAAAACTCTACTCAGTTGGGGGTGTCTGAGTGGCTCAGTCAGTGGGGTGTCTGCCATTGTCTCCGGGTCCTGATCTCAGACTCTGCTCAGCTGGCAGTTTACTTCTACCTCTTCCTCTGTGCTCTCTTTCTCTCACAAATAAGTTAACAAAATCTGTAAAAAAACAAAAAACAAAAAACAAAATATAACAAAACTTTGTTCAGTTTAAGAAATATAGTACAGTTTTGCAGTAAGTTAAGTCAATTCCTAGTTAAGTTAATTGCTAAGAGATAGAGTGTTTGTACATCTGTGGAAACATTGTTTCCACATTTTCTATTAATCATTTTCTATTAACCATAAACTTGACTTTATGTCTATTAACAATTAGCATCTGTTTTGAACACTGTTCATATTCAGACCAAAGCAGAATCATAAAAAATCAGAAACCTAGAAATTTAATTAAAACTATTTTGCCCCTCTGACGGAAACATTATCTTCCATCAAGGAAATAACACAAAATATAGGTTGGGTGTTTCTCTGAATGTATTGAAATTTCAAAAAAAAAAAAAAAAAGAAAGAAAGAAAGAAAGAAAGAAGAAGCAGCCATGAAAAGTGTGTTGTTTCCTACCACAGAAATCTTCCAGCTTTTTACACCAGACAATGGTTAATGAACTTCTCACATTTAGACTGGATTGATGTGTCCAGATATAGAAATGAATATTCTTTTGTTAATGACACCCAATATGGGTTCCTAAACATTTTCAGAGCCATGAGCAACAAAATGCAAGGCCTGTTATTTGCTATTCTATGTCCACTTATTATGTAGTCAATGAGGGAGAAGATGCTCAATTTGGATCTATTCTTCTTTTAAGATGCTATTATTACCAAGGCTCATCAGACTACTTTAATGCAAAATTACTTTTCAATTGAAACCCCAAATCTAATTATTGCTGAATATTTTCCCTTTCTTTGTATTTTCTAAATTGTATACAATAATTATATGTCTCTTCTGAAATATGTTTTGAAAGTTTCCTTTTGTATTTTAAAAAAGCCAACAAGGGTGCTATAACTGTGTGTAGGTAGGTTTAGGACGAAAATTGGTCTCTCTGACATCTTTTATCAAATGGTATTCCACCAAACTCACCCTTCCCCATGGCAGGCAAATAGCCTGATTCAAAGGATTCTAGTTTTAAATATAAACTTTCAGATGATTGAGTTTACAGTTAACTTAAAAATTGCTATCATTTTGATATTTATATTTTAACCAGTATAAATGCCACTTATACTCAGAGTCGGTCCATAGAATTTCTTCAAAAGGAAGGCTGCCGGACCATCATCGTGCCCGGGTTCTCTTAATCATCACAGCACATGAAATGCACTTTGGTAGCCGGCACTGTTCAGAACATGCCAGACATG
Source organism: Mustela lutreola (assembly GCF_030435805.1). Taxonomy (NCBI): domain Eukaryota; kingdom Metazoa; phylum Chordata; class Mammalia; order Carnivora; family Mustelidae; genus Mustela; species Mustela lutreola. Next base: position 74,026,657 of record NC_081292.1, read on the forward strand.
GACATAGCCCAGTAACTAAAGGCAATCTGATAAAAACAGGAAGAAAGATGAAAAAGGGCCAGGTAGATAAGGAACTACGATGAGTGGTATCTATAAAAGGAATACTTCTGTTACCAAGACAGATAAACCAGAAAAACAATCAAATTCAGACCTCTTAAAGGCAGACATTTCCGTCTAAACTTCCCTCTACTTCTTCAGTGTTACGGATTCCCACTGCCTTCTGCCCAATTGGATCTTGGATCTATCAGTGTCCTAGTACCCCCCACTCCCTTACTCATAGCAGTGAAAATTAAATTTGCAATAGAATATGCATTAACCTAAAATGATGTTCATAATATATTACTAGAAAGACTCCCAAACTTTATGTGCATTGTAACATATATCTATAAAAAATTTCATTAACAAAGACATACATCCAACCAAGAAAAGATGTAAAAATACATTTATACATATACACGTATGTAGAACTATAAAATTACATGTGTTATATATATATGAATATTTGTATATTTCTACAAGGTGGTTAAATCTGGGATGGGCTTATGTTGGTTTATGTTTTTGTTTTTCTATAGCCAACCCACCATATGCCACCTGTAAAACAAGTGTGTGTTGGGAAGTGCAATTGTTAACGGACTTTCCATTATTTAGGGACAGAGTTCCAAGCTTTGTAGCTCTCACATAGGTTCTGCAGGATTTGGCCCTGTCCCCCTCAGCACCTTCTTTCCTTGTTGTTGCACTAATCATCCTTTTCCCCAAGTGACAAGTTCTTCCTGCACTAGTGCCTTTGCATCTATTTCATTTTGCCTGGCATCCTTTCTTCATGTCTACCTGGCAAATTCATTTTCTCCATTCAAGGTCCAGATTTTTGCCAGGCCTATCTCTCCCTATGTTCCCATGCTGACTTATAGAAGCTTCTACTGTCATGTTAATCTCCCATCACATGGTGAGTTGCCAGAATTAGGGACCGTGGATTCCTACATGCCTGGAGGCAGGTGGTAGATGTTGAATAAATGAGTGATTGAGTGGATGAATAAAGTAGTAAACTTCATAGGGTCATGCTGAAGGTTAGAGGTAATGAAGCTTGTGAAGTGCAGAGCAGAGTATCTGAAACATAGCAAGTGTTCATGAGAGGAATAGCTTCCATTGTCATCATTATTGTATGAAGCACTCCTGTCTGCTTTGCTTCGAGGGTCTCTGCATTGTTCAACAGCCTCGTTCAAGGCCAACACAGCAGTATGTTCCATAGAATAAGGAATTCTGCCATGGTCCCTGCATGTTGGATCTTATTTTTTATGGGCACAAGATAACCAGAGCAAAACAGACGGATGACAGGGAAGACCTAAAAAACTGATGGTTTAAAAAAAAAAATTTAAAGACCAAGGGCTTAGGGTTTCATAATTAAACCATCTAGAGGCAGAACAAGAATAATCACCCTAAAAAACAAACAAACAAATAATAAACAAACAACTTTCCATTTACCTCCTCTATACTCTTCCTTTAGGATCCATATTACCTTTCTGATTAATTTTCCCATTTGATTTTCCTTTGAACAAGACCTTCAATATTCATTGTGCATGGTGTGCATGTGTGTGTGTGCGCGCACATGTTGTGTGCACTATAGTGTGATCCACCTCAGTATTCACCGACTCTATCTCAGCCTAAGTTTGGGTCTGTCTAAAGATCTCAAAATGCCTAAGAAATATCAACAATTGTTATCTACAGGACTGAAAAAAAATTCGTCAGAAAAGTAAAGACTAAACATGTTAGAAGTAAACCCATGTGATGAGCTCTTAGCTGGGTGAGTGGAAAGTTGGCTAATGTGAAACCTCAAAAGCTTCTCTCTTTGACTAAGGAAGTTACGGGTGGGATGATACCCTTCACTTAAGAACAGGAGATATGGTACCGCTGGTATCATTTTGAAACAAGTGTTAGGTAACTCATGAATATTTTTACAAAATATTTTTCCAGGATCCTTTCTGTCACAAGTCCTACATTTCTTCTTGCTTTAGTATTTGCTTTTAGCCTTCCTATTTGCACTGTTAGTATCAGTTTATTTTTGTTCAGTCCTAGCACAATTCGATTCTTTGAGGCCTCTGACTTTTAAGTTTTTAGCGGTAGGGATATTTTTCACTTTTTTTTTTTCAGGTGTAGGGATATTTCCTGCTTGAAAAAAGGCTCAGATTTTGCACATCGATTTTTTTTTATTTCTTGCATATGATTTCTCCATTTCTCTCACTTAATTTTTGTGTTATTCATTCCCGTATCTTTCCTAGAGCTGTGAGTGTTCCACAGTACCTCCTGCAAAAGAATCTTCCCTTTGGTACATCATTCCACAACAGAGTCTGACAAATAAAATCTATAGGATACTTTATATTATTTTTAGCAAATTAGTTTTATAAAAAATGACTTCAATTAATCTGGAAAGATTGCAGTTATATTCTTCACATGCTGTATCTCAGATATTATTGGCATTTGTGGGTGTTGATGATTGTTTGATGTAATTACCTGTGTTGTTTTGTGAAAGTGCCCTACAATATCACTCTAATGAAGATTCTGACATGTCCCTTTGGTTGTTGAAATGCTTGTTAAACAATGTCAAGTGGTTGTTTTTAGGTTAAATCTAACATGAATAAAAATACCCAGGTCACACATGTGTTTAGAGTAAGATTCTAGTTCCATAAATGACTCCCTAGATCCTACTTTAGGGCAAAAGAAATAAAAGTCATGTACATACAGAAAGGTGCCATGAAACATAATAAATATATAACTAGGCATAATTTGAGTAGCATTAGATGTCTCTCTCCTTAGAAATATCTGTACCTGGAACTTTACTCTTAGAAATCAAATCATTTATATTTCAGAATACTTTGGGGTCTTTCATGACCCATATTAAATCCTAAAATTATTGGAAACAATGGTCCCTGGTGGCCTCATCAGCTACACCATATGGAAATTAAATGACAGATGGCAGATCAACAGTCTTTATAAATGGGAAGCACACTGGTACCTGGTTGAGGGGATTACCAAGAGGAAGGTAAGAATACTGAAAAGGAGCTAAGAGGATACCAAAGCCAGCAGAGCCTGCCACTGAAAATGATCCAATCTGAATATGACAATCAAATACCTTTTAATCAAAATGTTGTAATGTAGGTAGTGAAAATTTAAATTTAGAAATTTGACCTAATCATTAAATACAAACAGTATTTTGTTTTCTGAATGTTTACATTTGCCAAAAAAAAAAAACCAATGCAAATCTATATTTGTTCAAATATAGGATTAAAAATTAATTAGACATGTTGAACTGAATGATTAAGTAAATGGATGGTGGACAGTGGGGGCCTCGTTTCTCACTGTTAAAATGGGAGTTTTCACATAAGCAAGGCTACAATAGTCCCTGTAGCAAAAGATTAAAGTTAAGGACATCAGAATGAATTCATGTTTAGTTTAATCTAGATAAAGATGGTTACATATACATACAGGGATATTTATAGGTATGTATATATATACAGGCTAGTATAGACACATTTCTTTTCTGTCACCTGAGAGTGTCCAAAAGTAAAGAGCACACCTGCATTCCAGATCTCAGTTTCTGAAACTTTTCTCAAATAAAACCACTGTGTGGGTTGATGGCTGAGTCTGGGACTAGGGCAGGAAATACACAAGAAGAGTCTGGAATTTCTCACAGTGCTAAGAATTAAGGAGGTGCTAAAACACACATACACACAGTGGTACAGGTATGTCAAAGGGATGTAGGAGTCAAATGAAAGAGTTGCCCATGATCAGATCTAGAACAACTTTAGCAATAAAACAAAGTAATATCAGATTATAATAAAACCATATAATATGTATTTATTCATCCAGATTAAAATACATAAATATATTAGAAAGAAAGGACAAAACACTTCTAAAATGTGCAGACTGCACATAGAAATTTCCTTTAAAAAATACAGTATCAAAGGGGGGATGGGGCTCAGGGATAAAGTAACTCTACAGTAGAGAAACTTGACAAACACTACCTGCACAGGCAGTCAAGGTCAACATTACCAGGGATCAGTCATTTTAGTACTAGACTCCCTTGATATGGTGTGGGAAAAATGGTACTTTCTCTTTGCAATCTTCCTTCCAAAAATATATCACCCAGTCTAATCATAGAAAAAAACATCAAACAAATTCCTCTTGAGGAATATTTCACAGAGTATGTTACCAATGCTCCTCAAAACTGTAAGAATCATCAAAAACAAGAAAAATCTGAGGAACTGTCACAACCAAGCGGATCTAAAGAGACAAGATGAGTAAATGTAATGTGGTATCTGGATGTGTCCTGAAAGAGAAAGGGGACATTAGTTAAAAACTAAGAAAATCTGAATAAAGTGTGGACTTCATAATACATCAATATGATGAACTAATGATAACAAATGTACCATGTTGGTATATAAGGTATTAATAAAGGAGGAAACTGGGTACAGGGAAACTGATTTCAAAAAGTTTATTGAAATTTTAATTTGCTCCTTTCGGTTTATCACATGACACTAATTTAATTACACATACGTGAATGTTAAAAGTCATAATGCTGTTCTATAATACTTGTATCATAGATTCATAGGTGGTACAGGATATGCTAAAATTAGAGTTTAGATATTTCTTGAAATAGAAACACAACATATTAACGACTCTCATCTAGAACTCTTAGATCACCGTAAAAACATTCTGTGACCTCCTGAGAACCGCATGCTGGTTTCTAAAATTTGGTTCAAAGGCCTTTATATCTCAGCCCCTAGACACATACCAATGAAGGAAAAGTCCATGACCTTAGGGTCTTCTGTTCCACCTCTATTGAGAGCCACTGGTTTTTATCTCCCAAATCAAGATACCCAAACTTATGGGATGCAGCAAAAGCAGTACTAAGAGGGAAGTTCACAGCAATAAATGCCCATATTAAAAAAGAAGAAAAAATTTTTGTTTCTATGTGTGGTGATGGTAAACTAAACTTATCCTGATAAGCATTTCACAATATATACATATACCAAACCATTATGTTGCACACTTAAAACTACTACAATGTTATATGTGAAGTATTTCAGTTAAAAATATAAAAATAATCTTTTAAAAGAGAAGGAGGATATCAAAAAACCTAAGTTTACACCTCAAGGAGTTGGAAAAAGAAGAATAAACTAAGCCCTAAATTAGCAGAAGGAAGAAAATTACAAAGATTTGAGACAAAATAGAAAATATAAAAACAATAGAAAAAATCAATAAAACTAAGAATTGGTTTTTTGAAAAGAAAAACAATATTGACAAGCCTTTAGTGAGACTAGAGGGAAAAAAAAAGAGGATACTCAAATAAGTAAAACCAGAGAGAAAAGACCTTATAACTGATGCCACAGGAAAAAAAAAATAGAAGAGATTATTATAAACAATTATAAGCCACCAAACTGGTTAAATTCCCAGAAGTATACAACCTACCAAGACTACCTATAACTGGTAAAGAAGATTGAATTGGTAATCAAAAACTTCCCAACAAAGAAAAGCTTAGGACCAGAGAGTTTGGTAGATTCTGTCAAACATTAAAAGCATTAAAACCAATCTACCCGAACTCTTCCAAAAAGTCAAGAAGAGAGTACATTTCCAAACTCATTTAATGAGGTCAGCATTAACCTCATACCAAACCAGAAAAACACCATAAGAAAAGAATATCACAGGCTGATATCCCTGATGAATATAGATGCTAAAGTCTTCAACAAAATACTGCCAAATTGAATCCAATAGCCCATTAAAAGGTTTATGCTTCATAATAAAGTGGAATTTATCCCTGGAATAAAAAGATGGTTCAACATATGCAAATCAATTAATATGAGGCACCACATTAACAGAATAAAGGATCGAAATCTCATAATTATCTAACTACGTGTAAAAAAAGCACTTGACAAAATTCAACTTTCTTCATGATTAAAAACTCTCAATAAAGTTGGAAAAGAAGGAAATTGCCTCACCCTGATAAATGCCATATATGAGAAGTCTATAACTAACATCATAGTCTATGGTGAAAAATTGCAAATTTTTCCTCTAAGATCAGTGACAGGGCAAGGATGTCCATTTTTGCCACTTTTATTCAAAGTAGTACTGGAAGTTTTAGTGAGAGAAATTTGGTAAGAAGAAGAAACAAAAAGCATCCAAATTGAAAAAGAAAAAGTAAAATTATCCCTGTTTGCAGATGACATGAACCTCTTTATAGAAAATCCTAGATTCCATTAAGAAAAAAAAAAGCCTGTTGGAATTTAATAAACAAATTCAGAGCAGTTGCAGGATACAAAATCAAATGTAAAAATCAGTTGACTTTCTTTTTTTTTTTTTAAGATTTTATTTATTTATTTGACAGAGAGAGATCACAAGCAGGCAGAGAGGCAGGCAGAGAGAGAGGAGGAAGCAGACTCCCCGCTGAGCAGAGAGCCCGATGCGGGGCTCGATCCCAGGACCCTGAGATAATGACCTGAGCCGAAGGCAGAGGCTTAACCCACTGAGCCACCCAGGCGCCCCATCAGTTGACTTTCTATATACTAATGATGAATTATCTGAAAAGGAAATTAGGAAAATAATATACAATAGCACCAAAAAAAAAAAAAAAAGCACAAAAAACCTTAAGAATAAACTTAAATAAGAAAGGGAAAGTCTTATATACTGAAAACTATAAAACATTGATGGAAGAAATTAAAGAAGACACAGAAATGTTAATTATACCTCAATAAAGCTGGGAGAAAAAGACAACAAGAAATGAAAAGAAATCCTATGTTCATGGATTGGAAGACTTAATATTGTAAAAGTGAATATTACCCAAAGTAATCTATAGATTCAATACGACCGCTATCAAAATCCCAATGGATTGTGATTATGATTGAACTATAGATTTGTTGTATGTAAATCATGTACATAGATACTTATAGTGATAGCCTGTTCTCCTATATATCAGTAGTGGTTAGTTTTAATAACCAAGATTTAGATTCTGTGCTACAGTTGTCTAATGTATGTGGGCCCCTCAGATATAGTGAAAAAAGAAAATGTACAGCCTTTGTAATCAGTAGATCTGGATAAAAATCTTCAAATCTCTGCCTTGTAATTTAATGTTATGTTACTTAAATCTCCAAACCACATTTCACCTGTAAAAAGTACATGATAGTATGCAAGCTTGTCTACTTTTTATGGGAATCAGATTACACACATACATACATATATGCATATACATGTGCATAAATAGATAAGATAGATACATAAAGATAAAGAAAATAGATGATAGATAATAGGTAGATGATAGATAGATACATAGATAAAAATCTAGCTAGAACTTGGGTAATAGTCAGAAAATAAGTTTTGGTGTTATTATTCTTGACTTCTGTTAATTATCCACTGACATTCTCTAATTCCTCCCAGTCTCCGTCCGAAAGACAAACCTCAGAGGTGTGCAGAAAGCTGGGTTTTGAGTATTAGATACTTCCTCCATGTGTCCAACCAGAGAGCAGATTGTAAAATTTGTCAGATAACTCAATGAGTCAGTTTACTTGATCAAAGGTATTTGCAATTAGCTACCAGTATGAGAGCACCTCCATTCTTATGTTATGTTATGAGACACAGAACTACCAGCCAATGCTGGTTCCTTGGTTGGAAAGTTATACTAACAATAAAATGGTAACTTCCTGGGAGAGATGGTAGTTTTTGATATCAGGAGTACTTTGGGTAACTTTGCAGCCCAAAAGTCTAAGAAGTGGTAGGCATCATATTGTAGAGCATTGGAATAAAACAAATTCTAGAGCATCTGTGCCTATAACACTTCTTATTGTTCTAGTGGCCACAATTCAAGAAATGGAACTGGAAAATGTGCAAAAAAAAAAAAAAAAGGAATTTAAATGATTGAGCAAAAACAAAGAGTTGAGGCCAGAATTCATTAGTTACTCAGAATAATTTTATTTTTTAAGAATTCATCTCTAAGAGACTGTCCCAGAGAATAGATTCCAGCCACCATTGCTATCATCAGATGCTATTAGCATTTCAAATGGTGAGGTAAAAATGCATTTATTAATGACAGATATGTTCTATGTATAAGGTTATTTTCTGATGCATAAAAAGGACTTTATGGATTTCTTTATTGCTATCTTTCTTAATTCCAATTTAACTGTATGGTCACATTGAAGCCACTTAATTATTATGTTTCCACTTAACATATCTCTATTCCCTAACTCCACAAGTGGTATTCTAATAGACTCTTACAAACAGAATTTGTAGTGACTTCCATTAATGCCAAATATTTCTTTTCATTGTAACTAAATACTTTTAAATATTAAAAAGAACATTGTGTAAAAAATGCAAAGACATTTCTTTCTTTGCAGACATAAGCATACATGGTGAGTTCTACAAAACCAGCTTCATCTCTAGAGAGTTACCTTTGCTGCCTCACCTTCATTGTATGTATGGAGTACAAAGCTGTGTACTTTGGGGAAGATTTTTTTCAGTATTATTTCATTCCTCTACACCCTAGAAGAGGCAAAAAAAAAAAAAAGCCTGCTTTTAGAATATAGAACATCATCTTCATAAATAAGGGAAGTGTATCATTTAAGACTTCTTCTTTTGAAGAGCTTGTGAAACCACTCTTAAAACTCCGTTCTTAAAAGGTCAATTCTCTAAGCAGATATCTTTTTTTTCAAGATTTTATTTATTTGACTAAGAGAGAGAGAGAGCACAAGCAGGGGGAGTGGCAAAGGAAGAGAGAAAAGCAGGGTCCCCACTGAGCATGGAGCCCGATGCAGGGCTTTGCCCCAGGACCCTGAGATCATGACGTGAACTATACGCAGCCACTTAACTGACTGAGCTACCCAGGTGACCCTCCAAGTAGATTTCTTAAAGATGGGACAGTTGAAGAATCTAGCTCTGCTGATGCCTACCTATTCCATGGTGAGAAGTTGAAGCATATGGCCTTCCTGAAGGAGCTAAATGCTGAGAAATAGGCTTTTCCTCTTGGGACCTCATTTCTTTAGAATGTATTAGTCAGTTGACATGGCTGGATATCAGTAAGATATGTAATCCTGCTAGAAATTGCAGACCTCAGAACCTAAAATATGTCTACCAACTGAGCAAAGTAAATAGAAAAAGTGTAGTAGATGGGACTTAATATGTATGCATTCTTTAAACATCCCTTGAGTGCCTAGTTTGTCAGAAACCTCACAAGGTGCTAGAAACACACCATAATTTTTAAAAGATTAATTCCCCCCACACACATTCACTATCGTGAAATAATATTAACCTTCTTCTTTGTAATGCTGAATTTTTAATGATCAGTTTTCCCCGGTTTTCCTGTTGAAGGCCCCACTCTAGCTTCCAAACTCATCTACTGTCATTAGAACTGGGCCCAGAGGTACCTGGGAGGTTCAGTCTCTTAAGATTCTGACTCTTCATTTCATCTCAGGTCATGATCTCAGAGTCGTCTTCCTCTCCCTCTGCCCCTCAACCCGCTCATGCGCGCTCTCTCTCTCTCTCTAATAAATAAAATCTTTCTTTTAATTTTTATTTTACAAAGACAATGAGAGGCGGAGCATGATCAGGGAGGAGGAGGCAAAGGGAGAGGAAGAAGCAGACTCCCTGCTGAGCAGGGAGCCTGCCCCATGATCTGAGCCAAAGGCAGATGCTTAACTGACTGAGCCCCCCAGGCACCCCTAAACATACAAAATTAAAAAAAAAAAAAAAAAAGATCCTTTCTACAAGGCTCTCCTCCCAGAGAATCATGATGGGAAGGAGATGGATGTGAGTCTAGAGATCGCTTGGCCCAATTCCCTTGGCAAACAGGGGTACACTGGTTCAGCATATTGACTTTGCAGTGAAGCTCACCCTGGTTTGAACCCTCTCTCCGTGCGACCATGAGCCCCTCAGCTCCCAGACACAGGAAACAGAGGTAACCACAGAAGTTACTTCTCAGAGTTACTGGGAGAATAAATAGTACTGTCAGAAAAGTTACATAGCATAGGAAATCGTCTTACCCCTCAACATTTTTTGGCAATATTAACATTCTATTCTTGCGCTATCACTATTTTTATATTGCGATCACACTATTACCATTATATCATTATTCTCATTGGGATGTAGAATAAAGCAAAGTTCAAGAAAAAAAGATTCTGGAGTCCTACTGCCAGCATTAGAACCCCAGCTCTGACACTACCTGTCTAGTTACTTAGCCCCCCTGGGCCTCGGTTTCTTCACTATTAATGCAGAGGTGAAGTTAAGACCACAGTAGAGTTCATCAGATTACAATTGTTAAAAAAAGAAGTAAACGGGAATGAACAGAAACTTGGAAGAGTGCCTGGCATAAAACAAGCATGGTAAATCATAACTATGATTGGTTGGGGCACCTGGGAGGATTAGCTGGCTGCTTTATGCTCAGGTCCTGATCCAGGGGTCTTTGGATTGAGCCCCAGGTCAGGCTCCTGCGTCTGCTTCTCCCTCTCCCTCTGTTCCTCTCTCCACCACCACACCCCGCCCATGTTCTCTCTAACTCTCTCTCAAATGAGTAAAATCTTTAAAGTAATAATAATAATAATAGTGATATGATCAGTTATCAATGCCAGAACTGAAGTTCAAGTGATTGGGAAAGCCCTAGTTGACACTCAAACCTGCCATGAACGGTCTTCACTTACTCTGAATGATGAGGGAGCAGGAGGCTGGCTGAGGACAAAGCAAGAGCTGGTGCCTTGCACCCCCTCTTCACCCTTTCCCCTCCATAAGTGTAGCATCCCTCAGGCAGCCCTGACTGCCATGAACAATAAGCAAATAGTTAACTTGCAGAGCTCACAATCCTGCTAGACAGGAGTCTCCCTTGGTTACAAATGTCCTAAATCTCACTAACAAAGATGATTGATAGCAGGATTGTGAGACCCCACCAAAAAGTCTCCCAAAGATCTTAATGTTAATGGCTGGTCTAAAGACAACATTGATCCAGCAGCAAGGGCAAGGCCTCCGGCAGGCCTGGAACTTCCTGGCACCTTGTAGGCCCTCTTTAGCATATGAAAACTCCACTGACACCTCCCTTCCCCTCACCTTCCCCCAACAGCAGGGTACATAACCTGCCATCCCTCACAACCCGGGGCAGCAGCTCTTCCTGCCCACGGGTCCTGTCCCCGTGCTTTAATAAACCACCATTTTGCACCAAAGATGTCTCAAGAATTCTTTCTTGGTCATCGGCTCCGGACCTCAGCCCACCAAACCTCACCTAGGTTCTAGAACTTCATCATGAAGGCTTATAAAGTAGCAGAAATGGGAACTTTGAAATAAATTAAGCAGCCATGTATATTCACATAGCACTTTTCTTTCTGTTAGTGCTTTTCTATCAAATTTACATTTGTATTCAGGAGGCTCAAAAAGATGAAATTCAAAATGAGGACAATTTTGAGAGAAAAAAAAAAAAATCAAGGCATTCAGAGACTTGGGATTTATTAAAACCTACCACAGAAGACAAGGGCTCTCTTCCTCCACTTCTACTTCCACCAGTCACCAAGTTGGTAGTTTTCTCAACAAAGCCAGATGGCTCCCTGTGGCCTGCAGGATCAAGTCAGAAATCCTTGGTATGACACTCAAGGTCTCTCACAGTTTGGTACCAGCCTGACTACCCAGCCTGTGTTTCCGCATTTCTGGGCAGCTCGCGCGCGAGTGCGTGCACTATTCACATTTCTCCAAGCCCCTCCTTGCATTTTCCAACACCCTTGCCTCTTCTCTGGGAGCCTCTCCATTCCCTGGGGCCTCCCAGAATCCCAGAGTCCCTTAAAAGTGGTAGAAGTGTGGGCCTGCTGAGAGCTTTTCCTCAAACTCTCATTCAAATTCAAGCATGTCTTCTTTTGCATTTCCATATGCTTTGCTTACACAAAAACAGTAACACTTGCTTCACGAGCCTCCCCCTGCAGATGATTTGCATTCTGCTTTTCTCCAAGGGTCAGAGCAGAAGCATCTGTCCTGTGATTTCAAGCTCTCTCAAACTCCTGGAATCACAGGGACCTGACACTGCGTCCAGGGGACATGGCATCATGGACTCCATCATTTCGTTGATTTTGAACACTCAGTTTTCTACCTTTTTTTTCACTATCTTAAGTGGGGCTGCAATAACAATATAATGAATTATCTAGTTATGACTTTTGCAAATCTCTTGGAGACTTTTAAAAATTAATTTGTGCTAGCTCTTTGTTGTATTTCCACTGAGTCATTATCCCAGACTGTGTCTTACCTTTCCAGGTGGTCATTTGTTTGATGGATTTGTTCTGCCAAAACATAATGCTTCATATCAAATAACCTCTCTCTCACTGCCTCAGACTATGTCCTTCTCTCTCACACACACACAGAAAAGTGTTGTTTCGGTTCTTCTCATTTTTTTATTTACACTTTATACTGGTATTGTAAAATGTAATAAAATAATGGCGATATGCTTTGAAATGCCATAAAGAATTATACCAAAGAAAATTAATGTTAATCATTTGAGGTAGCAAACCATTTTAATTCCTTTTAATTTTTTTTCAGTTTATTTTATTTTTAGCTGTAGGAAAAAGACCATATGTCTTCCAATGTTTTGGGTTTTTTTTTCCCTTTCCTTATTGGCTTCTTAAAAGAAATTTTTCTTGAAAAATAGGTCAAGTGAATGAGGGGGAGGGAGTTTGTCTTTGCTCTTGAGAAAACTGTACCAATATATATTTTTAAAAACTTAAATGTCCAAATTATCTTTCTTAACATTTATTCAGCAATATTTTACTGCTCCCATTTCATTGTAGCTTACAAAGTATATAACACAAAATGCTTACCATTTTGTGTTATATACAAAATATATTTTTTCTATTTCTCATTCATTTATTTATAGTCTCAATCCTTTTAATGAAGCCTTGGAATCTAGGCCCCACAATAGTTTGTAGAGAAATTACTTTGTGTTTCTTGAGAAAAATGCTTTGTTAAAACCTATTCAGATGTGTTTTCACACACAGTATTTCTCTAAATACTAGAAAAGTAAAAATAGATTTTTTTCTAAAAATGTAATCTGTGCCAGAGGCTAAGCTCCAAAGCATCTAGAAAATTTTAGGCTGCTAGTGAATATTCTAGTGATACTTAGATTAATCAAGTTACCAGAAAGAGGAAGATAACAATGAAACAATATTGGGGTGGGGGGGCGGTGTAAAGAAATGGAAGCTAGCCTCCAAGAAACAGCTACAAAGGAAAAGACACATCAAAAAGGTCAAGGAGAGAGAAAGAAAGCAGAAAATCAAGAAACTTAAAGCAAAAACGGTCTTTCCATTCATGGTTGTACATAGAAAGTTCTCAGGTTTCTTCTATTCCAGAAGAACTCAAGTAAATTACAAATAAAAAGTCTTTTAAGGACAACAACAACAAAAAAACCTAGACGTACTAACTGGAAGGTATAAAGCTTCATCTAAACAAAAGAAAAAAAAAAAAAAGTATGGCAAGCCAAGTTTATTCAATCCGGTGGGAAAACAAATCGAAACTAACCAGTATTTACCAGAATTAACCATTGGTGAGTTGGGTCTTCTACTGCACCTAAGTTCCTTTGTTTTTTTTATGTCAAACTCCAGTTTGGGTTTTATCACTTGAAAAATATAATAAAATAACAACTTCAGCCAAGATCATGCTGCTATTTTAACACAATGGTATTTTACAATCAACAACAATTAAAAATGCATGCTATGGGGAGGTTGGGAGGCTCAGTCCTTAAGCATCTGCCTTCCCCTCAGGTCATGATCCTTGGCGATTGGGATAGAGCCCCACATCAGGTGGGCTCCCCACAGGGCAGGAAGCCTGCTTCTCCCACTTTCACTCTCCCTGTTTGTATTCCCTCTCTCCCTGTCTGTCAAATAAATAAATAAAATCTTCAAAAATAAATAAATAAGTAAATAAAGCATGCTATCATTTTGACTCAACTAAGTATGCATGCCTAAATAAGTATCAGAACGTAATACTTAACCTGGCAGCACCATCCACAAGATATTAGTTGGCTCCATTGCCGGCATAGGAGAAAATGCATACCAAATTGTTGGTTAAGCCCATTGGAACCAAGAACGAAATGACATATATTAAAAATTCCAGAAACTACTTGCTTCTGTGGGCCTTGTTTGTAGTCCATCTGTATATGAAAACAAACAAACAAACAAAAAACAAGAACAAAGCCAGCTTCTTAAAGACCATTTGTGTATATACACCTGCTGAAAGGTCCATCCTCCTTAGACGAGGATCTAACCAACTCCAAGTTTCCAGCCAGGAAATGTGGGGGACCAAGTGTGTACTCCCATCAGATGGTAATTTGGTGAAACCACACGAGTAGAATCTCTAGTGTCCACATTCCCTTAGACATATGTCACATGACACTGACTCGGCATTGCAGATACCCTTATGCTCATTGATTTGATATGAAATGGGCTGATTTTACTGGTCCACATCTCTTCATCCGTGCAGAATTCCCACTGAAGTGAAGAACCCTTCTGTTTACCATTGAAGTTTATCATCATTCTGTTTATCATAATGAAGTCAATGGGAGTTCTGTGCATACAAGGAATGAAGCAGCCAGCAAAACTGAGCCCTAAATACTAGAGATCTGGAGAGAGACCAATGATGCACTGGCATGAAAACAGAATTGCCATCTTGCCTTTACAGCTGGTCTCTTGAAATGCAATGGGAGAATATCAGAGGATGGACTGCAGAAATGGTACGTCTCTCTGCATGGCACTCAGGCTCTGGACACACAGACCTCTGAAGCTGTAAAGCCTTCCACGTGCTGCTGGATCCGTGGGGCCACGTTCATCTGCCGTTATGAAATTAACTAATCGAAGGGAAGATTAACATGGAGCAGAGCTATCTTGGAAATTTTAAAAAAAAAAGTGCATCTCGTAAAGAAATGGTAAGTTCAATAATTCAAAAGGAAGCAGTGGCTGGAGAGATGATCTTCGTCACATTACATCACAGCGTCCCCTCCAACCCACCCACACCCACCACAACCCTCATTTTCTGAAGGGCAAGATTGTCTCAAGGTCTTATCGGCACTAACTGTATTACCAAAGCACAGAGAATACAATCAGATCTCTCCCCTTCATAATGTAGATGTTGTCTTTTTAAAGCAAGCTTGATTATATTCTGAATAGGTCAGTCTGTGTGCCTGACATTTCTCCTCAGTTTCCTGTGACCTTTTAATAAGAATGACTTGGTTTTGCACTGCAGAAAATGGAACTGTCCCTTTTCAATCAGTGAATATGAGAAGCACAGTTTGAACATATCACATTTTCTGTACGGCATTATTACTCATATGACAACAAAGTAAATGAAACCCTATCTTTCTTTAAAAACATGTGTCCTATTTGGCTTTAATTTTACCTTCTTCTGCTGCACGTTCACATACATTTGTAAATATTTAAACAAATGTGCAGTCACATTTGCTCAGGGAAAGTAACAAATTAATAAAGTCTCTGTTGAACAAATCTGACTTTTATAATGTATGCTTAAACAGATGTCATCTTTGAATAGTGTTGCAAAGAATTATTAATGTGGACCTTCCATGGATATAGAGAGACAATTGTCAACAGTAATCCAATTTCTAAAATTGCAGAAATGTTCCTCTTTATTAGGTTTTTGCGGCAAAGGAAATCAACCAGACAGATCATCAGGACCTGGATACACACGAGAATGGACTCCACCTCACCAATGAAGGCTGGGACCACAGTGTGTCAAGGGCAGCTCCTCCAGTTAGTGCAATGCACAGTAGGAATCCATTTCAGGCGACCCTGGGAACACAGGGTTCGATCCTCCACTGAACACACGTGTGGTGGAAGGGAACAGATGCAAGCTTATCTCCACAGTTGGACTGGTTGCCTGGTGTAGAAACTGCATGAGACCACTCAGAGAAAGATAAACAGAGGGTTGGTACCCGGTGATGGAGTAGCGAGCACTGGCCATAACAGGTTACCTACGAAGCTGAACAGGGGAGGGAATCAGAAATAGGTATTCAGCTCTCATGGTGGCAAGATAACGTGTGATGCACTGGATTCTTCTCTGAAAGATTCTAAAAGATGGCCCCTGTCCTTGTGGAGGGAGGAGGAGGAGAAGACAATCAGCAAGACCCTAACGACAAGGTCATTGCTCATTGGGGTCCACGATCTGAAGAACATAACTAGAATTGACTAGGGGATAAAAATGATTTAAATTAGGAGTTGGCAAACTTTATCTGTAAAGGGCAAGATAGTAAAAATTTTGGGCTTTGCAGACTACTTTTGATCTCTGCTGCCTATTTCTGTATTCTTTTAAGAGAAATTTTTTTACTTAGTTCAAAGGTCTTACAAAAGCAGGACAAAGGCTAAAACCTGCCTGTTGACTACAGTTTGCAATCTGCGGTGACATAAGAGGAAGGCAGGAGCTCGAGAACAATTAAGCATAAAGGCTCGAGGTGGAAAATAAAGTCAGCATAGAAGCGACTTCCAGAGAGAGAGGCTGGGGCCATGCACTGGACTCGGCGTCTGCAGTGAGACTTAATGCACCCATATTCTATAAGCAGTAGGAAGCCACCAAAGAGTTTTGAGCAGGGGAGATGATATGATCACATTTACATTTTTTTTTAAAGATTTTATTTATTTATTTGACAGAGATCACAAGTAGACAGAGAGGCAGGCAAAGAGAGAGAGAGAGAGGGAAGCAGGCTCCCCGCTGAACAGAGACCCCCCCCCCCCAATGCAGGACTCGATCCCAGGACCCGGAGATCGTGACCTGAGCCGGAGGCAGCAGCTTAACCCACTGAGCCACCCAGGTGCCCTCACAGTTACATTTTTTAAAAGGCCAGTCTGTATGCCCCATTGAAAATTTGCATCTGTGTTGTGGCAGACTGGCACCAGCAGCCTGAGGAGAAGGAATCAGAAGAAGGGTGTGAGCAGGAAGCATGGGGCAGCAGGGAGCGGAAAGGGTGACAGGGAGAGAACTCTAGTTTCTTCGTCCCTTCACGTGGCTCTTTAGGTACCAGAAAAGCTGCTTGTGCAGAGGTGAGGGGCGTTTTCCCTCTAGCTGCGTCTAAGGCTCAGCAGATTGGGCTATTGCTTCTGGGCATCATTTGTCCTTCTTTTGAGCTTCCAGGAGTCCAAGGCTTCATTAAAAAAATACTCACTAATTCAATGTGGTTGTTCAGCCAGCAATATCTTTTTCCTTTTTTTATTAATTATTTTTATTAACATAGAATGTATTATTAACCAGCAATATTTTTCAAAGCATGAATGCATGTGTCTATTAGGAGTAAATCTGTAAGGATAGGTAGTACCAAATGAGTACAAAGGAAAGGTTTAGAAGGTAATTGGTATCTTCCTTTTCCCCACCCCTTCTTCACATCTCCTTTAAAGGCGACCAAACTCGATTAGACTTGTCTGGACATAGAGGAAGCAGAAATCAATTGTTTACTCTCTCCAGGATGTGACTCACTGTTTCCACCATCATGTTCCCTGCCTTGCCTGCAGGACTTCTTAGCACACTGCTGCCAAAGACTACTGTCCTATCAAATTGAGCACAGGACTCACCTTTTCCATGAAGCCTTTCCAGAAGACAAGAGCCACTGGCCTGCTGTAATCAATGATTACAGATACGCACACCTGTGCTTTGATTGTCATGGGCTTAGCCGCTCTCCTTTGCTTCAGGTTCTTGGTCTTAGATTTCTAGTCCCCCTTTTAGCCAGGGGCACTACGGTCATCCTCAGGGGTGTTTCCTTTTTCTCTGTGAGGTTGCCCCTGAAAAGGACCAAAAATAGGAGCAGCCTTATAAACAGACACTACTGAGGTGATATCAACTCAAATCTTAGAAAGGGGGAACTTTCCTCCAACGTGTCCCCTACTCAAGAGCACAGGAAATTCTCACCACCGTGAGTTTAAATCAACAGTGTTCAGTGTCTTACATAGGATCCTATTCTCCTTGAAGGCTCTATAAAAAGAAGGAGCTAGACATGGCCAAATGCATCTGGGGCATCCTGCCTACTTTCTGTCTTCTTTGGAAACTAATAAAGCAGATTAGCACATTAAAGACTCTTTACTCTACCTCATTAAACTTCATTTGACCAACTGTTTCCACAATTCTTTGTCCGCAAGACCCACTGTTCTTCTACACCATACTAGTTCCTGAAAACACTCTGGAAGTACAAAGTTCAGGCATTGCCCTCAGGAAGCCGGGGATGGTGCGGTGTGGGGAAAGAGGAAACAGAATTCATCTGGGTGACATGACCGGGTAGCATTGTATCCAGTGCCAAATTAGCTCCTTGAACTAAGAAGGTAGCTCTGAACTGGGCGTGGGAGGAGGAAGACAGCATGATTTACCCTGTGTCTTTTCCCAGGAAGGACCAACAAGCAGCCTCGAATGGTGACATGTGGCCCTTTGAGGGGACAGGTAACACCAAATCCACAGAACAGCATTGTTTTTTGTTTTTGTTTTTGTTTGAGATTAAGCAAAAGGCTATAATCACTAACTTCTAGGTATGGTTAGGAAGAATGACTCAATTTAAGACAACTAAATCAGAGGGCTTGGTGTCTTTGAGGGGAAAGCACAGGCCCCTGCCTCAAGTAAGACCTGGTTAAATCCAGGCCTTTACCCTTTCCAGCTCTGTGAGTTCTCCTTTAGGCCCTGCTTTTTTGGGATTAATACTACTATCATAGGACTACTCAAAGTATAAAATGAGTCCATTTTTATCTTAAAAAATATACAGCCTAACAAACAGGATAATCTACATAACATCTGAAAGAACATCTTGATGGACATCCCTAAACTTAGCCAGAGTTTATCACTTTTCATCTCAGATCCAATTTTTCCCTAGTGCAAATTCCAACCAAGTATTAATTTCCGTCATTATGTCCTAATCCAACCATGCCTTTATCCCAAACCTCTTTTTTTTTTTTTTGATGACAGAAAAATATCTAACCATACACATATTTCAGAAATAAATGGATATTTCTGACAGAATTTAAAAAGAAGAACTTCTGGCCCAAAACTATATAGGCAATGTAATGACTTAATTTCAAAGTTACTTATGGATTTCTTAAATGTAAATCTTTTTCACTAGGCACATCTCCTATTTTGTTTTGTTTTGTTTTGCTTTATATTTATTTCATCAGTAGAAAAGGGTTGATACTTTTTATATATAAAGACAGACTTAAGATAGAAAGTGACTCAATTGGGCAATGAAGAGATGAAATGCCTGGTGGATAGTCATCAGAAGGCTGCAGCTGCCCAAAATACACTGAAAAATCAGCTGTGCTTACAGTCTCTAATTCTGGCGGTGAAATGTTTTTGGCCCAGATAACATAGTATTTGCTACACAAAAGCAAATCAAAACACATCTCCTGTGTAAACGTCACTAAGGAAGGCAAATTATATGGAGGTGTTTGTACATGTGTCTAACCAGAGGCAGCTTTAGTTGAAAAGAATCTCATTATCTCAGGTCTACCATATGTACATGTGCGTATAAGTAGAAGGAAGACAAAATCAAAACATGGCCTTGGCTAGTAGGATTGTGAAGGCCAATCTAATCTCTTTAGTTGAGGTATTGCATATTGGCTTTAATACTCTGACACACATATTCCAAACACAGCTCTCCAGTCAAGAGAGGATCAGGCTACTGAGATTTTTATGCTCACAATTTATTAAAAATTAAATAATCTCCAAACAAAAACAACAAAAGTTGTAGTATAATTTAAATGTTGCATTTAATAAGTCAATATTTTAACATAAAAATGTAATGAAATATAAATGTGCTTTTCACAAGATAGTCATAAAATGTATTAAAAATATATTATAACTTACAAAGTGTGGTCTAGTAAGGGAACAGAAGCATCAAGCTCTATGATTAGCATTCTCTTTCATTTCTGTTAGAATTTCTCTATAGTAGTGTGTTTAATGTCAAATATCTAAACTTAAGAGCCTGGTGAATAGGAAGGCCCGGCAAATGTCCTCTGACTATTACCTGTCAATGATAGGCTAGTCTTTCAACAAAACTCTTCTGTGTATTCATAATGGCCTAAAGAAGAGACATAACTATGTACATCAAATTCCATTGTTGGAATTAATATTAGATGTTACCTAATTCAATATTATTTAATGACAGATGGGAAAACTAAGACTCAAAAAGACTGACTTGTACATAAACACAGAGCTTACAAAAGCTGGATAAAACAAAAACCTATGTCCATAGAGTCTATTTCCAAAATATTATTATTATATTTAATTTTAAAACACAAACTGAGAACCCAGATCTATGTCAACATCATGAAAAAATGATAAAAAAATCAATTTGATAATAAATTACAAGAAGAATTTAATAAACATTAATATTGTATATAGGATTAGCTGTACAACCACATTTAATCACAAAGGATTATTATTTTTATTATTCTAATAAAAAAAAACCTAGGTAAACAAATATAATAAAGTAAGATAAAAAATATACCAACAATTTTTAGTAAATGTATAGAAGTCATACAAAAAAAGTATTAATACTTAACATTGGGAAAGGGCATGGTCATACATTAAAATAATGGAAGATAAATTTATATCTCATTTCATTTTTGCTCTGTTTGGTTTTTGTGAACATGTGTTTTTCCTAATGTTCATAAAATTACTAAGCTATCTTTATATAAGGAAGTTAATATCCTACAAGAGAATAATATGATTTCTTTGAAATAACTGTGAAAATTCATCCCTAAATTTACCATATACTAGGTAGTACAAGAAGAAATTCTCCATAAACATAAAAACCAGAACTCATATGGCCATATTTTCTGACCTTAATGAAATAAGTCTAATCAAAGGTTCTATTTGACAAAAAACAAAAACTCATGTTCCCAAACTAGATGTAGTAACAGGAACTAGATATGTAGTCCCAACTGAAACAACCAAACAACTGGACAAGATATATGAATGCTTTTTAAAACACAGAGTATCGGGCAACAAAGGAAAACAATCCCTGAGAGATGGGAAATAAACAACATGAGCCACATGGTTGTTCATGGCTTACTCCCTTGAAAGAGTTTCCAGACAATAGTATAGGAAAGTATAACCCAGGTGAAATCCAGTTGACTTCCTGAGTTGAGATAGAGTCGAAGTCCAGAAGGATCAAGTTAGATTTATCAGGACAAAGTACAGGAGAGGAAAGATGTTGCAGACAGAAAAATCCGAGATTCCTCTTAACTAATGGTCAGTGGTCCTCCTTGATGACTGATCAGAGCAGGTATGTGATTAAACTACCTGAGACTAGAGAACGAACTACCTGAAAAAAATGAGAGGAAACAGTACCCTGCAGCTATCACATAGCACAGAGAGTAATGTCTGTACCTACCAACCAGATTACAAAAATTCTTAATTTCTGGAGCATTGGGTATTGTACACATGACATTGTTGCATCAGGAATGGAAATTAATTGGATCTAGTCTAAGCACCTTGCTGGACCCACCTAATCTTCAGGGCCTGAAAGGGTCAAACTATTTCTAAGTAATATTGACTGAGAAATAAGCATATGAATATTTATAAAAGGTCTAAAATTTTCACTATTCAAAAAAGGTAAAATTCACAATGGCTGGCATCCAGACAAAAGTTACCATGCGTGCAAAGAAGCAAGAAAATATGACATATAATGAGGAGAAAATTAAATAATTAAAAGCAACAAAAGAGTTGCATAAGCAATATAAAATGAAATGCAGAGATTTTTTTTTTTTAAAGATTTTATTTATTTATTTGACAGACAGAGATCACAAGTAGGCAGAGAAGCAGGCAGAGAGAGAGAGAGAGGAGGAATCAGGCTCCCTGCAGAGCAGAGAGCCCGATGTGGGGCTCGATCCCAGGACCCTGGGATCATGACCTAAGCCGAAGGCAGAGGCTTTAACCCACTGAGCCACCCAGGTGCCCCGAAATACAGAGATTTTTTAAAAAGAATTTAATGAGCTGGGGGACCACTACAAGTGGCATAATACATTTGTAATTAGAGTTCAAATAAAGAAGAGAGAAAATAGTCTACAGAAAATTTCCTTTAAAAAATTATAACTGGAAATTTTCTAAATTTAATGGCAACTCTAAAACTGCAGATATTAGAAAATCAATGGATCCAAGCACAAGAAACATAAAGAAAACAACACCAAGTCAGCTCATAATCAAATTCCTCGAAACCAGCGATAAAGAGAAAAACTTAAAATCAGGGAGAAAGATTACATACCAAGGGAGAAGATGAGAATGACAAATTCTTATCAGAAATAATGTAAGCAAGAGAACACTGGAGCTACAGCTTTAAAATAACAAAAGAAAAAACTTTCAACTTGTAACTCTATACCCAGCAAAACATCTTTCCACAGCAAAGGCAAAATAAGAACTTTTAGAGCAAATATTTTCTCCCAGAAATATTAAAATCATTCAAAATGAAGGAAATAGGAAATACAAATATATATATATATATATATATATATATATATATATATATAAGCAAAAAGAATGGAAAACAGCAGAAATAATAACTACTTGGAAAAAATACAGAAAACTTTTCTTTAAGTAAGTCAGTTTTTTAAAACAATTGGCTGCTTACACATAAATAATGACAATGTAGTATAGAGTTGAATCATATGGGAAAGTGTAAGGCCTGACAATCATAGAACAAAGACCTGGAGGAGAGAAATGCTATATATATATACTATTGTAATACTTTTTTAAAAAATATTTTATTTATTTATTTGAGAGAGAGACAGTGAGAGAGAGTATGAGCAAGAAGAAGGTCAGAGAGAGAAGCAGACTCTCTGTGGAGCTGGGAGCCCGATGTGGGACTCAATCCCGGGACTCCGGGATCATGACCTGAGCCTAAGGCAGTCCTCCAACCAACTAAGCCACCCAGGCATCCCTACTGTAACACTCTTGTACCATATGTGATGTGTTAAATGATATTTGAAAATAGAGCATGTGAGAACACTTCCATGGCTAAGTGGTTAAGCATCTGCCTTCAACTCAGGTCATGATCCCAGGGTCCTGGGATTGAGTCCTGCTTCAGGCTCCCTGCTCAGAAGGGAGCCTGCTTCTCCTTCTGCCTACTACTCCCCCTGCTTGTGCTCTCTCTCTCTCTCTCTCTGACAAATAAATAAATAAAATCTTAAAAAAAAAAAAAGAAACTAGAACATGTGAGATTAAAGATACATATTATAAACTCTAAAGCAGCTATTAAAATAATGTGAAAATGAGATATGGGTAAGAGCCCAACAAAAGAATGAAACAGAAGTCATAAAAATAATAAAAACACTCAATCTATAAGAAAGTAAAAATAAGGGAAAAGCGACCATAGAATAAATGGAACAGTAGAAATAAAAGCAGGATATTAGACTTGAAACTAATCATATCAATACTTACATAAATCAAAATGATCTAAATCAGCTAATTCAAGGGCAATGTCAGATTGTATTGAAAAAGGAAGACTCAATGATATGCCACATAAAAGAGGCACACTCTAAATATAAAGAAACAAATAGGTTGAAAATTAAAGAAGTAAAAGGATAGAAAATGAAATCACAAAACATTAATCAAAAGAAATCAGGAGTGGCTGTATTAATGTCAGACAAAAAAGATTATAGAGGAAAGGATATTATCATGGATAAAAGTCATATCATAATAATAAAGGAATCGACTCCCCAAGATTGTATAATAACTCTACACATATACACACTTAATAACAACTTCAAAGCATACCAAGCAAAAAATTGATAAGATGGCAGGGAAGAATAGATACATCCACAATTATTTTGGAGATTTCTATACCCCTCATTCAATATCTGATGGACCAAGTAGACAGAAAATCTGTAAGCCTGTACAAGACTTAACACCGTCAATAATTTAATCTAATTGATACTTAAAGAATTCTTCACCCAACACCAGCAGACTATGCATTAATTTCAAGTATGCATGTAATATTTATAAGATAAATGTTATTCTGGACAATAAATAAGTTCTAATATGTTTAAAATAATAAAGTCAAACAATGTATATTCCTTAACTATAACGGAATGAAATTAGAAATCACTAACAAAAAGATCTCTGAGGGTGCCTAGGATGGTTCAGTTGTTGAGCATCTGCTTTCAGCTTAGGTCATGATCCCAGGGTGCTGGGAACAAGTCCTGCGCAGGCTCTCTGCTCATTGGGAAGCCTGCTTCTCCCTCTCCCACTCCCCCCGCTTGTGTTCCCTCTCACTGTCTCTCTCTCTGTCAAATAAATAAAAGCTTTAAAAATTTTTTTTTAAATAAAACAAAAAGATCTCTGAAAAATCTCCAAATATTTGGAAACTAAATAGCATTTCTACATAATACTTGTTTCAAAGAAATCAAAAGGGAAAAGAGAAAGTATTTGAAATGAGTAAAAATGAAAGCACAATGTTTCAAAATCTATGGAATATTGCTAAAGCAGTACTGGCAGGAAAATTTATAGTATTCTATACTTGTATTCAGAAGAGGAAAACTTTCAAATCAATGGCTTCCATTTCTGCCTTAAGAAATTTGAAAAAGAAAAGCAAATTAAGATAAGTAGGAAGAAAGGAAATAGTAAGATTTAAAAAATCAATGCAATAAAAATTATAAAAATTCTAGAAAAAGTCAATGGAAACAAAGCTTGTTTTGTGAAATGATTAATCAAAGTGACACTTCATCCAGATGAATCAGAAAGTTAAAAGGAAAGAAGAAAAAAATTGCCACTAGCAGCAATGGAAAAAGTATCATCAGTATAGATTCTATGGATATTAAAAGCATAATAAGGGACTACTGTGAATAACCTTATGCTAACTAATTTAACAACTTAGATGAAATAGACAAATTCTTTGAAAGATACAAACCACCAACGCTTACTCAAAAAGAAATAGATAACCTGAATAGATCTACTTCTACTGAATGAATTTAGTTTGTATTTA
The DNA here is from genome assembly GCF_030435805.1 of Mustela lutreola. Taxonomy (NCBI): domain Eukaryota; kingdom Metazoa; phylum Chordata; class Mammalia; order Carnivora; family Mustelidae; genus Mustela; species Mustela lutreola. Next base: position 74,051,600 of record NC_081292.1, read on the forward strand.
AAAACCATCTCACAAAGAAAACTCTGGATCAAAATAGCTTCACTGGTGAATCCTACTAAACCTCTAAGGAAGAAATAATACAATTTTACACAAATTATTCCAGAAAATTAAAGAGGAGGGAATAATTCTTAGTTTATTATATGATACCAGTTTTATCCAAACCAGCCGAAAAATGCTTTAAGAATCAAAAAGAAGACTGTAGGCCAATATCCCTCATAAAATAGATGCAAAAATTCTAAACAAAATATTAGTGATATGGTTCTGAAAATATAATGAAAGGTAATGTATAATCCCAGCATGAAGGAATTTATCACTATGTCATATTTTTGTGTGACATTAAAAAGTATTATTTTAAAAATTTAATTGCCCAGTGTTTATTGATTGTGATTGCATTGGATCTAAGAATTTCTCACCAATGTTTTATTGTTTTTAATGTACAGGTCTTGAACATCCTTCGTTAAAAATATGATTTTTTTTTTGGATTCTGCTCTTGTATCTTTGAACTTTGTTAATCTCTTATTAGCTTTTGGTAATGTTTTTTTGTATGGAATATTGGATTCCATTATATATATATATATATATATATATATATATATATATATATATATATCTTCTATGAATAGATTTAGTTTTACTTTTCCCTTCCCCATCTGGATGCCTTTGTGGGGTTTGTTTTGTTTTTGTTTTTTGTTTTGTTTTGTTTTTGCCTCCCTGTATTGGCTAGAACCTCTCTTAAAATGTTGAATAATCTTGTTTCTGATCTCAGGGAGAAATCATTCAGTCTTCTGCCATTAAGCACACTCAGGGTTTTCATAGATGCCATTCCTTAGGTGAGATGGCCTTTCTAACCCTGCATACTGAGACCTTTTATGAAGAATGGTTGTTGGATTTTCTCAAATGCATTTTCAGCATCAACTGATAGTTTCATGCAATCAAAGACTACTATTTAAAATAATATGAAAAATATGAAATAACTTAGCGGTAAATCTGACAAAAGATGCGCAAGACCTGTATAGTAAAAACTACAAAATATTGGTGAGAAATTGAAGAGTACCTAAATAAGTGGAGATATTCTGTTGTCAGTGTCAGAAAAACCAATGTTTTTAAGGTGTCACTTATTCCCAAATTGATCTCTAGTTTCAATGCAATCCTAATCAAAATCCCAGCAGGACTTTTTCATAAAAATTGAAAAGCTGATTCTAAAATTCCCATAGCAGTTGAAAGAACTTAAATAAGCCAGAAGAAAATATCTTCTAATTTACATAAAACAGTTGGAGAAGATGTCACTAATAAAAAATTCCTCTGAACAGAAGTATAAAAGAAGCAAGAGAGCAAATAAGCTGGGAAGGTGTCTGGGGAAAAGGAGTTCTAGGCAAAGGGAACAAAAGGAGCAAATGGCCTGAGACAAGAACATGTTATATGTACAAAGGAAAAAAGGGAGGCCATTATGATTGGAGTATAATAAGCAGAGGAAGAATGAATGGAGATGAGATTGCCGACTTAACTATGTGCCAGATCATGCAAAGCTAAAGATATGAGTGAGGAACACATTGAAAAGTTATGAACAAGGAATGATATGAGAACTTAGATTTTTGCTGGATTAATTAGACTGAAGGAGGCAAGGCTCAAAGACCATCGAGCGAACTATTGCAATAACCCAGTGACAGTATAGTAGCTCAGACCAGCTCAGGCTGGTAACGGAGGAAGGCATGAGAATAGTTGAATTCAGAAATACATTATGAAACTAAGGGCAATGAGATTTGTCGATTGACTGTATGAAGGTATGAAAGAAGAAAGAGAGGATTCAAGGCTGACTCCAAGATTTTTCATCTGGATGACGTCGAAGAATAGATTACCATTTACCAAAGTGAGAAACCTTATGGAAAGAGTATGATGGCAGGGTAATGAAAAGTTTGGTGTAGCTCAAGTTTACATCCCTATCAAGATAGCCAAGGGGAAGCAGGATTATAATGTCCAGAGCAGCAGTCCTGGCTGAAGATATGAATTTGATATTTCGAGCTGTGAGGCTAGATGGGGTCACATAAAGAAGGGAGAGTGAACCCTGAGCTTCCCCAAAGTGTAGAGGTAGGAAAGTTAAAGAAACAAATACAGACTGAAGAGACTGTGAAGAAGTGGCTAAAAAAATGGGAGGAGACCAGAGGAGTGTTTGGGGAACAAATGAAAATAGTTTCAAGAAGAAAATAATTAACAAATGTGTCAAAACCCGCCTGACAACTGGTCACCGGATTTAGAACTAAGGAATACATTTGTGACCTGAGCGCCCATAGTGTAGGGTATAGTGTAAACATGATTGGACTGAGCTCAGGAGAAAAGGGGAAACAAGAATTCACAGATAGAAAAGACGACTCTTTTGAGGACATTTTCTGTAAAGGGAAGCAGAGAACTAGGTTAGTAGCTGGAAGTGGATAGGAGAAAAATAATTGAAAAAAATGAAAGGTTGACTTCAGGTGATAGAATTAAAGGAGGCTTTTTTTCCCTTGTTAATTGTTTTTGTCTAGATTTTCCAAATCCCTATAAATGAGTGTATGTTGGTTTAATAACCAGAAAATAACACATTGGAAAATGAAAATTAAGTCAGTAGTTTCTCCTCCCTCTCTCCATTACATAAAGATAGTCACTGTTAGCAAGACAGAGGACTACTGGGATAAAACCATTAAAAAAAAAAAAAAAAAAAAGATGCCAGGACACAGCAGCAAGAGACATGATATAGAGTGTCTACAACATGCATCAAAATTCAGGTGCCTTGGGGCACCTGGGTGGCTCAGTGGGTTAAGCCTCTGCCTTTGGCTCAGGTCATGGTCTCAGGGTCCTGGGATCGAGCCCTGCATCGGGCTCTCTGCTCAGCGGGGAGCCTGCTTTCCCCTCTCTCTCTGTCTGCCTCTCTGCCTACTTGTGATCTCTCTCTCTGTGTCAAATAAATAAATAAAATCTTTAAAAAAAAAAAAAAAATTCAGGTGCCTTGGCTTAGCCACAGCGTGCCCTGGGCTATAATCAGAGGTGTGGATCCCATCCAAGAAGCACTTTCAACACCTGGGAAGGCTTTCTTCTTAGTATTCATATGTTATGATGATTCAAACTGCTTATAATTATTTTGAAATATAATGGTTTTAATGTTAAATTATTTGCTTCTTTTTTTTATGTGTTAAGAAGCTGGGAAATAAAACCATCTCATTTAAATTGCATCAGAAAGAATAATTCCCTAGAAATAACTTTAACCAAGAAGGTGAAAGACCTATACACTCAAAACTGCAAGACATACATGAAAGAAATTTAAGAAGACACAGATAAATGGAAAGATATTCCATGCTCATGGATTGGAAGAACCAATATTGTTAAAATGTCCATACTACTCAAAGCAATCTTCATATTCAGTGCAATCTCTATCAAAATTCTAAGGGAATTTTTCAAAGAAATAGAACAAATAATTCTGAAATTTGTATGAACACAAAAGATCCCAAACAACCAAAGCAATCTTGAGAAAAGACAAAGCCAGAAGAATCATGCTCCCTGATTTCAAATTATATTACAAAACTACAGTAATTAAAACATTATGACACCGGCATAAAAATAGACATATAGATTAGTAGAACAGAATAGAGATTCGAGAAATAAACCCACACATATATGGCCAATTAATTTGTAATAAAAGACCCAAGTTTATACAATGGGGAAAGGACAGTCTCTCCAATAAATGTTGTTGGGAAAATTGGACAACCACATGCAAAAGGATAAAACTCAACCATTATTTTACCCCATACAAAAACTAACTCAAAATGGACTAAAGACTTGAGGAAAGATTGGAGAAAAATAGGCAGTAAGCTTCCTGATAGAGATCTTGGCGATGATATTTTGAATTTGACACCAAAAACAATAGCAACAAAAGTGTAAATAAATAAACAGGACTATATCATACTAAAAAGCTTCTGCCCAGCAAAAGAAGCCATCCACAAGATGAAAAGGCAGACCACAAAAAGTAGAAAAATATTTTCAAATCATATATCTAATAAGAGGTTAATACCCCAAATAAATAAAAACTTCATATACTCAATGGCTAAAAACAATCTGATTAAAAATGGGCAGAGGATCTGAATAGACATATTTCCAAAGACACAGATAGCATTCAGGTACATGTTCATCATCACTAATCATTAGGGAAATGCAAATCAAAACTATAATAAGATATCACCTCATGCCCATTAGGATGGCAATTATCAAAAAAAAAAAAAAAAAAACAAGAAATAAGAAGTGTTGGCAAGGATGTTGGAAAAAGAGAACCTTTGTACACTGTTGTGGTAAACTGGTACAGCCTCTATGGAAAACAATAGAGCGATTTCTTAAAAAATTAAAAATAGAACATTTATATGATCCTGCATCCCACTCTGGGGTATTTATCTGAAGAAAATGAAAGGCAAAAACCCCACTAACTTGGACAGGTAGATATCTGCATCTCCATGTTCATTGCAGCCTTATTTCCAATATCCAAGACACAGAAGCAACCTAAGGGTTTATCAAAGGATGAATGGATAGAAAAACTATGGTTATATATAAAATAAGATGTTTTTCAGCTATAAAAAAATAAAACTAATAAGTAAAAAACAATTAGCTAATTATTATGGGTGCCTATTGTAGGAAATAATTACTTTGTTTTTCAAGAATCTAGGAGGACTTCATAAAAGAGGTGATTTTAAATCGGGGTCAGGAGTGATAACTTGTATTTCATAGATACTAAAAAAAGGGAGGGCATTCTTGACAAAGGAAATTGTAGGAGCAAAGGCACAGAAAAAGGTGATTTTGGGGAGTAGGGGCACTCCCGTTTGGTCTGAGCAAAGAAAGAATAAGCAAGAAGGTGGAATGGGAAGAATTTATAGCTGCAGAGGAAACTAAACAGGAATACAGCAACGGGGCTCAGATGGGTCAGGATGGTCATATCCGCAACGTGGATTATAGTTTAGGAATGCGGGGACAACCAGGAATGCTTTAAAGCAGGGAGCAATAATATAGAGATCTTGGACCTGTACTCAGGAAGAGAACACTAATGCCAATTATGAACACTGGTTTTAAAGGTGGAGGAGTCTGGAAGCAGAAACTCAACTCTTTTGAGTCATTGCCAAAATGTGGGTGAGATGAAGGAACTGAATGTGAACTGTTAAAGACCACGTCGGTCTTCTGGTCTACACTTGGAAGCCCTTCTTTTTAAATTCTCCCTCCCTGCGTAAAAGATATCACACAATGACCTCTGAATAATTCATCCCAGAGCGTGCAGAAGCTGGTGGGTGGGGGAGGGTGCTCTGTCATCTTTTTAAAGCATCTCTGTTCTTTCTGGCGGGGTGCTGGGTGGGACCGGTTTGGAAGTGCCAACACTTGACTATTGAACGTCCTTCAACTCCTTTGCTCCTTTGCCAAAACAACTGAGACGGGTTTGCTCTTGCTCCACTCCATGTTATCAAGGGCACTCAGCTCAGCTCAATTTGGAAGGCTACCACAATATCCGCATGCCTTTAAAAGCCAGCCTTACCTTGGGCGGACATTCCCTGTTGGTCTACTCGCCTCTACCCCATCAATGCACCTTCCAATGTACAGCTGCTCCTCTGAACACACAGGCTGTTGTACATGGGTTGGCCTCAGTACAACAGCAAAAATTCCACTGCACTCCGGAATAAACCTACATCAGACTTGTTATGCCTCTAACCCATTGGTTGCCTCCCCAGCATTCATTCCTTCTTTTTAACAATTGTTAGTTTCCATTTAAATAAAATGTTTCTAAAAATCTGTCTTTACCCCCAGGATTTAGCATATGCATTAAGCTAACCCAACCAGCAAAGCCCACACCTCTGGCTATAGATAGTGGTTCAGAGATAGACATATAACAAATCAGTTAAATAAAATTATGATTGCAGTGGAAATTCTGAGGAATGCCCAGATTTTTTTGTGTCCATAAGGAATTCACCATCCCTTAAAGGGAATTTAGTATGATTTTTAAAATACTTTAGGTTCTAAATTCTGATAATTAAATTATTATTAATTGAAGAGTGTGTGTGTGTGTGTGTGTGTGTGTGTGTAGTCTTTATATCCCTCTCAATTGGTTGCATTTATATATGATGTATTTGTGGATTAAAAAATTAAATAATGTATTTGTGAGAATTTCAATAGAAGCTATTGTGACATTTTCTGTTATGGATAAATCAACCTTACAAATGAGGGTGTATATTGGTATATGCATATGAATCCATGCATGTAAAATAAATAAGCATGAATTGTACATCTTTGTTTCAGAATCTGATAATCAGAGGCAGAAAGGTACACATGTTGATCTCATTTCATATCCCCTATAATCTGACACACTTGTGTTCTGCTCTGATATGGCAAGATCTAGCTTTTGTACACACTTTAAGGCAAAGACAAAGGTGAACAGAGTGAGAATACCAAGGTATGGAATGAGGTTTGCAAAGACAGGCCCATAGACAGCCTTCACCATGACATACTATGAGCAGATAATCCAATTTTTAGGTAGAGTTATAACTTCCTCCAAAAGGAAACTTGTAGTAATTAATTATAGTATTCATATGAAACATCACCAGAATTTAATGAGGAAGGAAAAGAAACAAAGCAATTTGCACTGCTATTACATTATAGTTCTTATAAGAATAATTGGAAGTGGTAGACCAAAAATGTGAGTTTACTCTTAACTTTATTTTTCTGCATTTTTTCATGTTTTTGCTCCCTTCCAGCCCAGACTATTGAAAGCTATACACTCTCTTATTGCTTGACCAATAATAAGAAAAACAACAAAGATGATATACATTCCTTCTTTTTCCTTTTGACCTAAAAAATCCACAGCCTGTATATTTTGGGTAAACCAAAATAGTTGTGCTTACAACAATTGATTGTCACATTTACTATTGCCATTAATATTTAAGAATCTGCCAATTTATATTCACTGTTATACATGAACCAAAATAGCCTATGTATGATCATGCTGTTCCTTCTAGAATTGCTCTGAGTCATGTTCACACCTTCTTCACATCTCAGCTTCCAGGGAAGATGCTGCCTACACTGTGTCATTTGTGAAATGCCAAAAGGATGATCTAATCAATTCACATAAACTGTTATTAATGAAAATATTTTCCCTATAGACTTGCATATTGTCTGAAATTCCTATCATTAATGTCATTTCAAAAGGTCTATTGTTTGATTCACATTATCTCAATGGGTTTATCTGTTTAATTAACTCATTATTAACTAGCAGAGTGAAAGACAAATAGGACTTAGATAAAGGATGAATACATTTTGGTGGAGATATAAAAAGGAACACCAAAGACGCACACCAGATCCCTGAGTGCAGCTCAGAGTCGCTCAACAAAATCCTACCCCATCTAGGGGCTGGCACTCTTGGGCAATGGGACTCAGGGCTGAAAAAAATAACACTAGAGTCTGACATCACGACACTGTTGAAAATAAATGAGAGATTGCCGAGGGAAGTTTTGGGGAGAAATTAAGGCAACTTTTTTTCTTCTAAGCAATTTCATAGAAACCTCTGATCCACTTTCCCAGAACCTCAGCTCTCCTTGATCTATCTGTTAGGGACTACAGTAAAAATTTTCCATCTAAGTCAATTGCCTAATAATGACACTGGTCTTCTTAATAAGTACAAAAAAGTCCTTAGCATTAAAATATAATTTTCATTAGTGTAATACCTGTATTAGTACAGTAATATGTACTAATGCATCATGTAGGGAGAACAAAATCTCAATCGTACCTCCCTCATGGAGGAAAGATGGTATTCCATTGATTGTGCCTGGAAAGAATCAAGTGCTCCCTGTCCTAAATGGTTTTGAGCTTATATAGTAATTTACAGGAAGCTAATGTTGTGTACTCAGGTTGGGGCTGAGAGCTAATTCTGTAACACTGAAGTGTTTTTTAAGATATCAGTGAGGTTGACTCATTTTAAGATAAACCACAAGTCAAAGCAGCCAGTAGAGCAAATGTTTCTTAAAAGGAAATGTATTCCCAGCATTACATTAAAGGTTCTGCTGATGAGACCAATTTAGGAAATTTTTAAAAGGCAGGTACTACTTTCCAGTTCTTTAGCTCACTTTTTGTAGTTTTAAATCCTGACTAAGTGGTCAGAGAAAAGAATCCATGGGCTGGAGGTCATGGAGTCAGGAGCTGGAGATGGTTTTGCAGAAGACTCCCATTCTTCTCACTTTTCCCTTTTCATCATTTTCTTTGTTACGGCTGATCAAAAACTGCAACTGGCAGGTCATGTCCCTGCACTGGCAGTCCTGATCTCTAGTCATCTCCCTCCCTTATGTAAAGTTCTAATCATAAACAGAGGCAGTGGGGGGGTGTTGGCAAGAAAGGAGCGAGTAGAGAAACAAGAGACCACAGTAAACACGGACAACACAAACAGCATAGACCTGCCCAACATAAAGAAAAAGGAAATTAAATAGATGTCTTTCTTATTTTTCAATTATGTAACTAAAAGGGGTGGGGGAGAAATAGGATGTGTCACATAAAATATTTTCAAGTTATGTGTAAGAGTCTTCAAGTAAATTACATTTGAAATTTGTGGGGCACCTGGGTGGCTGAGTGGGTTAAGGCCTCTGCCTTCAGCTCAGGTCATGATCTCAGGGTCCTGGGATCAAGCCCCACATCCGGCTCTCTGCTCCACGGGGAGCCTCCTTCCTCCTCTCTCTCTTCCTGTCTCTCTGCCTACTTGTGATCTCTGTCTGTCAAATAAATAAATAAAATCTTAAAAAAAAAAAAAGAAATTTGCTACTTGCCGACGATTCTAGCCTAGAAAATACAAAATGGCTTGTATCTTAGTTTCCTTCTTGTAATGAAATAACTTCTTTGGATAATGAATGTCAGCCAGGTCCTTGTTACCCAAAGGTCTCTGAGCCTTCTTTGAAGATCCATTATTTACCTTCTGGAACAGACCTCCCTTCCACTTGACTCCTGACCCCTCTAGCACTTTGTTTTTGGAACATGCATTTGGCACTTGGAAGTGCCACAGAATTCACAGATTGCCTTGGAAGTTATTTTCTGCCTGCATCTTTGTCTCCCCAACCACACTGACATCTCTTTAAGGACAGAATATCTAACTTCTGTGTCACCCATAATTATTACCACAGGTCCTTGCATGATCATCACTACCGCAGTAATGAAATAAAAGGCTAAGTGTTCTCATGAACAGTATCAGCTCAACCTTGACACAATCCTGCAAACTCATTAAGAAGTTAAGCAACTCACCCAAGATTAAATTTTAGTAAACAGCAATAATCTACTCATTTCTTCAATTGTTACCAACAAAGCAGTGATTCGGAATCTTTACCACATCACAGCACACCCTGGGGAAATTCGGCTGCTGGTGCCTGGGAATAACTGGCCCAAGCTGATGGAAATCCATTTCTCAGTATATCCATATACCCATTTGTGGCACACCACATAGCATGGCAACTGTTTGGGACGTTCTGTTGCAAATGATCTTTGTGTTTTAAGACAGTGACATACATGAGGAGGTAGATGCTGGACTCAGTGAACCTTGAGCTTTTTCATGACAGAGTGAGGATTGAGAAATGGTGAGTCAAATAAATAAGCAAAGACTTCTCTCCCAAGGCCAGGAAGGCAGCAATGGCCAGATGAGAAGAACAGAGGAGGCTTACTTAGTGTAGAAGGCAGGAGGACATTTATAGAGTCTTTCAGAAACACTGAGTACCTACTGTGCACTTGGCCCTATTAGGTGCAAGGGGGGAGAGACCCAGCCCCCAACTTGAAGATTAATGGGGAAATCCCACTTATTGACCCATTATTATGAGAGGAAAGCTGTTACAACCATGGAGATATACACAGGGTCTTGTGGAAACAAAACTGAGTTGAGCATTAAAGGAAAAACAGAATTTTATTAAGCAGAAATCTTATTAAGCAGTATAGGAAAGTAGGTTGATCTGCTTGAAAGGCACAGCAGAAATAAATGCAATGATGAGTCATCATAGTATGCCTGGGAAATATAAAGAGAAATGCTGGTGGGAAACAAAGTCAGAGGTAAGTGTGGTCCCAAGCATAGAGGGGAGCTGAGTGTTAAGCATCTGTGTTTTGCTGTTTACTGAAGGAAGGTGACACAAAGCCCTAAGTAGGGCAGGGAGTCGGGTTCCAGACTTAGGAAATAAAGTTATAGGATGTCCAGTTAAATTTGAGTTTCAGATAAACAACAAATCATTTTTTTAATCACTTGCAAGATCTGAGACATACTTAGGCTAAAAAGGTCTTTGTCCTTTATCTGAAATTTAAACTTCACAGGATGACCTATCTTTTACCAGCAGTCCAAGTGGAAGGGATGAGATTCAGAGGCCAAAAGAAAGGGAGCTTGACCCTGACTATGTTTCTCAGAGTGTCTGTGATTCTCCTGCAGAAGAATCCCTTGATGTGCTCATACATTTTGATTCCTGCTGCAGACCTGCTAAATCATTATCATCATTATCCTCAAAGTAAACAGAGGAAACCTGCATTTCTAAGCACCTCAGATGGTTCTGTGATTTACTAAAGTTTAAGAATGACAATAAGCAACTCTTTCTCAAATGTAGGACACAAAGAAGCAGGTGGGAGTAGTATTTTGAAGATGGTGGAGCTGCTGCACCCACACTGAATGACCCCCTCATCCTGAGTGGTTTAGAAGGTATCTGTCCAGCACTGAGGAACTGGGAGTCATGATTGTAACTTGAAAAGACCACAAAAGAATTGCAGCATTTGCTGTGCCTGGGCAGCTCTGTCGGTTAAGCATCTGCATTTGGCTTGGATCATGATCCCAGGGTCCTGGGAGAGAGCCCTGCATTGGCTCCCTGATCAGTAGGGAGTCTGCTTCTCCCTCTTCCTCTGGGCCACCCCCCTCACACTGTGTCTCGCTTTCTCTCTTTCTCAAATTAATTATTAATAATCAATAAAATCCTTTAAAAAATCCTTAAAAAAAAAGAATTGTTGCAGACACTGAGGATAAGTATCCCCAAGAAATTACCAATATGATTTTCTGATTCTTACTAGTAGTGAGAACTCCAATGAAGCTAAATAGTGTGGGTGTGTAATGGATTTGCTCAACAACATAACTCTATCAGTTCTTGACAGTTCAAGGGTAATAAAAGCAGGGCGAGACATTAGAATCTAGGGATTAATTGAAATTACATTAATGAATTTAACAGCAGGCAAGACTGACAGGAAGTCAAAGAGATAAAGCACTCTAAGTGCAGGCTGGAAAGGGAGGCCATCATAACCAGGAAAGTGACAATGGACATGGAAAATGCAGAGGAACGAAATCAAGATAGGATAACAGAGTGGATAAAAAAGAATGGCTTCTCTAGGGGAATGCGAGTTGGAGCAAGTCAAAGAGATAAAGAGATCAATGGCATGACTAACACCAGGTGCATATAGAATTTCCTGGAAGCAAAATGGGAAGACAAAGGGTCATTTTAAAAGGGTCATCAAGATAGATGATGAAGTTCCCTGGACGGTTGCTGGAAAGGGGACAGAAGAGATTGAGATTTTTGGTATTTTTTTAAGGGCTTATTTATGTATGGGAAGTAGATCCTAGATTCTAATAAACAAATGATTTGATTCTCACCTTTTGTGTGAAAATATTCTCCAAATGTCTCTGAGGGTTATGACAGTTAGCTCAGTCTGCATAGCAACAACCAAAATTTACCCTTCTATTTACAGCTTCCCCATTCTGTTATGATGCAAATATGTTTGTTTCCCATTGAGGAAAAACAGCATTTTCTTTCCAATGATAAAGAGTCTTAGTTTATGGCAATCTGTGAAATGCATTAGGTGAAATGAGATTTTTTTTTTTTTTTGCTTTTTCTCGCCTTTTATGAAAAAATTCAATAACTTCACATTATATGTGAACATTTTCTCCGAACTTCCCTATTTAGAAGCTATTATAAAATAGTCAAATGGGAAGTAAATGTTCTCTTTATTTCACAAACCACTTACAGCAAGGCAAAAATGTATAGATAACAGATTTGAGAAAGTGTAAGAAGAAATTCAGGGAATGCCAAGAACAGAAGCAGCATTGGTACTAAATAGTCTTATCAAGATTTATACTACAGCACTTAATTCTACTTGAAATGTAGTTTCTACATTCACCAGTCCTTAGTTCTTGTATTGGTTGTCATTAGCACAGAAAAATATTGGTTGCCTTGGGCCTCCGATGGAAATACTGATTAAGGAATGCAAGTTTTGTGGAGAGCAAGTTTTGGGGAGATCACTGGTGAGAGATCTCATGATGAAATCCAGCCTGAGGCGGAGTGGACCACTAGGAGAAACTGATATTGTGGAAGGTACGATGCGTATTTTACCAACTCTGGTTCTTGGTTGCTCTGTTCCAAGGCCACCCTGCCTGATGACATTTTATCAAAAGTCAGTTCATGTGCTATGTAACTAAGTGCATGCAATTCAAAATATCCGCCATATCCATCCTTTGATTTACACAAGAATTATATATAATTGGAGTCCTAAATGCCCAGCAATATGGATTTATTACACAATAGTACATTCACACAACACAATACAATGGGCTAACAAAAAAAATCACATTCCTGAAGATTATTTAATAACATGAAAATATTCACATTATTTTAAGTAAAAAGAAATTGAGAGATCAGAACAACTGATTTGATTCCCATTAGTCAATAAAATATATATGCATGGCTATAAAAGGCAAAGTGGACTGCACAAAAAGATTTATAAACCATTAGTGGTTCTCTCAGCTTGTAGAAGTAGAGAGGGGTTTTATTATACTTTTCATATTCTCATTGTTTTCCAAATGTTCTTGAGTAAATATTTACTAATGATCCTCAATAATCAATCCAATATGGTAAAATATTTAATCTGAGTTTTAAAAAACATTTGCCAAGCTCAAGTCTGAAGCTCAAATAAGAATCTAGAAGCTGACAGGCAGGAGTACGGCTGTTGAAGCCACAGTACAGATGAGATTGATTGCCTAGGGAACACACATTTCTAAAAATCCACTATTAAATTAAGGCATCCAATTATCCCGGGTAAATCCCCATTAAAAATTGAATAAGGACGGCAAAGAAATGAATAATACAGTAAATGTACAACAATTAGATATATATCAAACTCTGTACACCCCTAATAGAAATTACATCTCCCTGAAAGACACTAATCTACTACAAAGGGCATCGGGTTTTGGCGTCACAAACACCTGGTTCTGAGTCCTAGCTCTACCGCGTACTAAGGATGTGACGGGCAAGTCGCTTCGCTTTAAATCTGTTTTTCCACTGGACAAAACTATAGATAATAATTCTTACCTCACTGGGTTGTTATGGGGATTAAATGAGATAAATATTGAAAGCATTTTTATATAATAAGTACTTAAAAATCACAAGCTGTCTCCCTCCCCCACTATTCTAATTGTCAAGCATTTACAGTGTACTATGCCAAAAAAAAAAAAGAAAAAGAGATACATTTAAAACACATAAATGGCATGGATTATTGTCTCAAGCTACAACACTATAAAAGAGAATACTTAACATGTCATAAAATACAAAGCTCATAAAGACATGCCTTCCACAATAGCAATTATTCAAAGAAAAGAGGAAGATCACTTTTATAGAATATTTAGAAATTAATATAGATGAAAATACTGTCAATCTGATCATATGAAATGTAGGCAGAGATATTTTTTAAGATATCGTTCTACATAGTATGATAGGAGTCTAGTAATTTTTTTAAGAAAGGTCTTCCTAGCTATGTTACCTATGGGTTTTTGTATGTCAGTGTGTGTGTGTATGTAGGTTGGCAGAGTCTTGAAGAGAAAATTGGGTTAACCACTAAGGATCATAAAAATTTCCAACAAACTATAGTGGGTGAGCACCATTGTTTCTGAAAATACAGATGTTTATATGAGGATAAAGTGATTTAAACAATAGAAAAATAAGAGTTGGATAACAAACTTAAATGCTAAATTTGTTAGTAACCTTATAATACAAAATCTAAAACTCCCTGCAAATTTAAGAATGAAAAGAGACAAAAAAAAATTAGAATAAGAATGGAGAAGAAAATAAACTTTCTTAAAGTATTATACTAGTCATACATAACATTAATTACTCAAGCAGATGGTTGAAACTGTATAAAAGATTATAAAATATGAGTTGGCACACGTTAAATATAGAGGCCAATAAATATAGGAGAAATTGTGAAACATTTATTAAAAACTACTCTCTCCAAAACACACTAATAGTGTTAGATTTACTAATTAAACATTTGAAATATCACAGAATAAATTATTTCCATGTTAGTTTATTTCAGAACATAGAAAAATAGTGGGAAGCCACTTAATTTAGTCAGTGAAGAAAATATGATATAAATTTTAAGCTTGACAAAGGTATCAAACTGAGCTAATCTAGGTAATTTTTATTAAAATTGATAAAGATATCACACTGAGAAATATAGGGACAAACATTTAAAGTTAAAAACGTCAAAGGCAATTTGTTCAAATCTTTGTGGTTACAATAATTACTTGTTTGGAAATGAGTATTTCTAGAAGTTAGAATTGGTAACTAGTGTACTGGGGAAATTTTTGCAAATTAGAAGTCTTTATCTTTCCTTTTTTAAATGGGAGGTTTTAATTTTGTTTCTTGTTTTTTCAATTCAAAATGCATTTCATTCTTGTCAACAGTTTTTTAAAAAAATCATTTTGTTTCACACTGCTTATAATTATTAAAAGTTAGAAACAATAAAAAGTCCAGTTATAGGAGAATCAATAAGTAAAGGATGGTACAATGGAATACAAGATCTATGAGTGGATTTCATATAATCATTAATAATGACCTTGGAGAAATTTACCCATTGCTATGGAAAGATACTCATGAAAACAGACCACATTGTACCTATGACATTCATTACATCTTTGTAAAAAATATTTAATGTTATTTTATGTACATTGGAAGGAAAGAGAACAGGGAAAATATGCAAGAAAATATTAATAATAATTGGCCCTTCTCAGTGGGAAGTGTGAAGGATATTCCTTTCTCCATTAAGAAAAAAGATTAAAGGGTGCCTGGGTGGCTCAGTTGGTTAAGCCTCTGCCTTCAGCTCAGGTCATGATCCCAGAGTCCTGGGATCCAGCCTCACGGGCTCCCAGCTCCATGGGGAGTCTGCTTCTCTCTCTGACCTTCTCCCTTCTCATGCTCTCTCTCATTCTCTCTCTCAAATAAATAAAAATAAAATCTTAAAAAAAAGATTAACATCCATGAAAAGAAAATATTTAAAACGCTCTATTATTCCAAGCTTTAAGATTCGTAAAACATTTTTATTCAGTTAATTTTGAATGAATTATGCATCCTCCTCTTTAGATGTGTTCCCACTAATTTGCCAACAATTTCTTTCCAAAGTTATTCTCAATTGAGAACATACTAAATATTTTATTACTTCATGCCAAATCAGTGTCATTAAAAAAATAAATACTTCTGTTATTACTCACTGATTCTTGAATCTCAGGTTAACATGTTCAGCTTGTTTCAGTCATCAGTCTGATTTGCTCACCTGTTATTGATCAAGGTATTTATTTTTAAATAGATTAGAACTTGTTATTAACATAAAAGCAACAATACGGCATTGAAACCTTAGTTTTGATATTTCAAAGGAATGACTTTCTAGATTTTTCAAAATAATTTTGTAGCATTTTAAGCAGTGATTAGTTTTCATCCATTTTTATTTGCTTTTCTAATTGCCTCTCATCTTGGTAAACTTTAAAATAATTTAAACAGTGTACATGTACTTATGTATAATTTCAGTGATTAAAAAATGCTGTGTGTGTCTGTGTGTTTGCGTGTATGCATACACATAAACGCTTTGCCTGGCCTAGGATTTTTTTTTTTTTTCTGTATAAAACTTTTGGTATAGAGCTTGTTTTCCATACATGTAATGTATAAATATAGCCATATTAAGCTCTGTTTAAAAAAATATAAATAAGTAAGTAAATTTTAAAAATTTTAATGAGAATAGACTTTTTTCTTAATATGGAAAATCTATTTAAACCAAAAGCTTAGCATTAAAAACAATAAAGACATTTTCACTACATTCAAAGCAACAACTAAAAGGGTGCCCACTTTTCACAATCCTATACATCATGAAAAACTAAAATTCTTAGTTTTGGAAAAGAAGAAACAGTATTGGATTCTTTAGCATATGGCATTAATGTATATATCAACAGGAGGTATAAGAAGTCCTCTAAAAAACAAAATACTAGGGACGCCTGAGTGGCTCAGTGGGTTAAGCCTCTGCCTTCGGCTCGGGTCACGATTCCAGGGTCCAGGGATTGAGCCCAACATCAGGCTCTCTGCTCAGTGGGGACCCTGCTTTCCTTCCTCTCTCTCTGCCTACTACTGCCTACTTGTGATTTCTCTGTCAAATAAATAAATAAATAAATTTTAAAAACACAAAAACAAAATACTAGATTAAAATGTGGATTCCTGGGACGCCTGGGTGGCTCAGTTGGTAAAGCGGCTGGCTTCGGCTCAGGTCATGATCCCAGCGTCCTGGGATTGAGTCCCACATTGGGCTCCTTGCTCAGCGGGAGCCTGCTTTTTCGTCTGCTTCTGCCTGCCACTCTGTCTGCCTGTGCTCACTCTGACAAATAAATAAATAAAATCTTAAAAATAAATAAATAAAATAAAATAGAATGTGGATTCCTGGTTAGTTCTTGTGCATTGAGTTATAATACCATTGTAATAGAGCTATGCCCCAGGTAATTATACAAAAGTCAATATATTCTTCAACTTCTACATACTTGGCTGAAATACATATTGGTACCCAAAAGATCTAACTCACGGTAATAAAAAATCATTTTAAAGATATTTTAGGAGTAATTTTTAGACATACAGGTGTCATAATCAAACAATTTACAATACATTTACCATAGGTAATTTCTGCTGAATGGGGAGCTAATAGTATTTGATGACTTTTCATAAAGCAAATTATAAAGTTAATTAAGCTTTATACAAAAGAAGGATTCTTATTAAAACAAAGGAGAACATTTATAAAGTTCATAAGGAAGAGCACATAGAAAATAATATTTAAGAAATTCTCTTTTGTTTTAAGATTTTATTTATTTATTTGACAAACGAAGATCACAAGCAGGCAGAGAGGCAAGCATAGAGAGTAAGGAGGAATCAGGCTCCCTGCCAAGCAGAGAGCCAGATGCGGGACTTGATTCCAGGGCCCCGGGATCATGACCTGAGCTGAAGGCAGAGGCTTTAACCCACTGAGCCACCCAGTCGCCCCAAGAAATTCTTAAAGAAAAAAAGTTATAAGAGGAAATTAGCCCATTTCTGAAATATATTTCAATGGTTAAAAGTATGACTTTTTAAAACAAGAATACACAAAAATTTTTATTTATAGCTAGTTTCGTCTGTCATTAACTCCGTGATTGTACCAATTTTTATCCCAAAGAGTATAGTTTTAAATTTTATCTCTAGTTTTGGTATCTTCCTTATATTTATTAGTAACATTTATCAATTAGTCTACTTAATTGATAAAATAATTATCAATTAGTCTACTTATCAATTAGTCTACTTATAAATACTTTACTAAAGTGACCACTATTTATTGTTTGAAAATGAGAAAATTTTGAAGACTCCATCATACTGTTAGGCATGTTTCTTAATGGACAAGAATAATTCTAAATATTTTCCAAATATACAAAACTGATATCTTTCCCAAGCTGGGGAGACACAGATGATATCATAAGGGGTTGGGGGAAGGAAAAGAAGAAGAAGAAGAAAAAAAAAAAAGGTAAAGACATCGAAGGCATTTCTTTGTAAAACGTTTTTAAAAAGTCACTGGAAACAAAGGACAAATGGATGGCTGGTCCAAAATGGAATTTTCAGACATTATTTATCACTGGTCCTCCTATTTACACTTTTATCTTTCATTCCTCATGCAAAAGAAAGCAAGAGTGGAGAGAGCAAGAGGCAAATGGGAGTCAACAAAGAAATCCTGATGCCACAGTCTCAGGTAAAGAAAGGGAACCAATGACAGTACTTTCATTTCACTTCATTATATGAAAGTATAAATTATTAAACACTGCATTAAGGAGGAAATAAGATAGTTTAGAAGAAATGAGAGGCAGGAATGGAAATACTTTATCTAGAAAATTTGGCACTCAAGTTCTCTAGGAACTCAATACAAACCTAACCCCACTTGGAACTGTGGAGTTTGAAATAATCAGGTTAGAACCACAGATAATCGTTTTGCCCTTTGCTACTAGAATCATTAATTAGGCTTATCTTACATATATTCTCTAAATAGCCAAATCATTACTACAAATATCAATTTATTGGGCAATTCAAAATGTATAAAGTCATCAAAACATAGAGTTAGGCAGAAGTATATAAATCATCTAGTCAAACTTTTAAACATTACAGATTAGGGGGCACCTGGATAGCTCAGTCAATTAAGTATCCAATCTTGGTTTTAGCTCAGGTCACAATCTCAGATCAGGACATCAAGCCCTACCTCAGACTCTGCTCAGCGGAGTGACTGCTTCCCCTCTCCCTCTATCCCTACCCCTGCTTGCAGTTGCATTTATTCTCTCTCTCTCTCAAATAGATAAAATAAGATCTTTTTAAAAATTCTCTTTAAAATAAATAAATAATACAGTACAATGTCTATCATTACTAAGACAAAGGCAGTAGTTCAATTACATCAAGGTTTTATGACTTTATTTGCAATCTTGTGAGTGATACTTTGAATTCTTTTTCAAAAAGATCATGAAGATTACCTGGAGGTGGTATGTACTTGAATGAGATCCAGGTTATTCTTAATAGTACTCCAACAAAGTTTCAAGAAAGCCTGAGGCAGTGTGGTACATTGGATAAGTTAAAAAAAAAAAAAAATCCATCTCTCCAAAGCTGGATCATCTTTCTCTTTTCCCTCTGCAGTTAATTTAGATTATCCCAAATTTCACTAAAATTGCAATTTGGTGCAGCTCTATTGATCTATATAGAAAAACCACCTTTGTACTCTTTTAAAATTATGTTTCTATTTTTTATTTCACTGATTTCTGCTCTTACCATTATTAGTCCCTTCCTTCTACTTATTTTGGTTTAATGGGGTCTTTTTTTAGACTCTTTGGGTTGGTGTCTATACTTATAGATTTCCTTCTTTCCTAATACTAGCCTTTGAAGCTATGAAATTCATGCTAAACATTGCTTTAGCAGCATTCTATAGATTAGAATGTTTGGTAGTTTCTTTTTAACCTAGTCAAAGTATTTTCTGAATCCCCCTGTAATTCCTTCTCTGGCCCATGGGTTTAGAGCCATGTTGTTCAATTTGAAAATAGGTGGGGATTTAGCAGATAGATGTGTTATTGATTTCCATTTTAATTCCATTGTGGCTACAAAACACATTTTTGTTATTTCAACATTTTTAAATGTATTTAGATTAGGGGTGCCGGGGTGGCTCAGTGGATTAAAGTCTCTGCCTTCAACTCGGGTTATGATCTCAGGGTTCTGGGATCGAGCCCTGCATTGGGCTCTCTGCTCAGCAGGGAACCTGCTTCTTCCTCTCTCTCTCTCTCTGCCTGCCTCTCTGCCTGCTTGTGATCTCTGTCTGTCAAAAAAATAAATAAAATATTTTTAAAAATGTATTTAAATTAGTTTTATAACTCCACACATGGTCTATCTGAGAATGTTTCATGTATACATTCTCTGTGGTTGTTGGAAGCATTTTATAAATATCCACCAGGTCAAGTTCCCTAAAACTGTCGTTATAGTCTTCTACATCCTTACTGATATTCTGTCTGTTCTAACAATTACTGAGAGACTAGTGAAAAAATTGTAATTGTAGATGCAACAATGTCTCCTCAACAACAGTCAAATTTTGCTCAGGCATTTTGGAACTCTGTTATTAGGTATATATGCCTTTAATATTGTGTTTTATTGGTGAAATGACCCCTTTTCCATTTTGAAATGTACTTTTTTTTTTTAAGATTTTTATTTATTTATTTGACAGACAGATCACAAGTAGCCAGAGAGGCAGGCAGAGAGAGAGGAGGAAGCAGGCTCCCCACTGAGCAGAGAGCCCGATGTGGGGCTCCATCCAAGGACCCTGGGACCATGACCTCAGCCGAAGGCAGAGGCTTTAACCCACTGAGCCACCCAGGTGCCCCTGAAATGTACTTCTAGTTCTAGTAATATTCTTTGTTCTCAAGTATGTTTGATATTACGGCTTCTCCAGTGCTCTTATAAAAAGTTTGTCATGATACAGCTTATTCCTTTTTACTTTTAGCCTACTGTTTCTTTACATTTAAGATGGATTTATTTTAGACAGCATATGGTTGGGTCATGATTTTTCCATCAGCGTGACAATCTCTTTTATTTAACTAGAATTTAATTTAATTGTCAGTACATATGGATTTAAATCTTTTGCTCTTTGTCTCCTGTTTGTCACACTTGTTCCTTGTTCTCTTTTTTATCTTTCTCTATCTTCTTCTGGATTGTCTATTTGTATTTTATTTTATCTTCATTATTGGTTTATTATCTATATCTTGTTTTGTTTATTTCTCAAGTACTGGATCTAGGATTTACAACATATGTCTTCAACATATTTCAGTCTGGCTCAAAAAATATTTTATATATCATAATTATAAAAACCTTAAAACAATGTATTTCCATTTATTCCCCCATTTTCTTTGTGCCTTTTGGTCACACATTTTGCTTCTATATGTTTTACAACTTGCATAATGCACCGTTACTATTTTTGGTTTAAATGACCATTACATATTTTTTAAAAAACTAAAAACAGAAAAAAGTATTTTATGTTCACCCACAGAATTATAATTTCTGATGATCTTGATTCCTTTATGTACATGTTTATATTTATCTGATAACTTGAGCTTGATGATCTTCAATTAACATTTCTCACAGTTCAAGTCTGACAGTGATGAATTTGCTCACTTCTCTTTATCTACAAAAAGTCATTATCTTGCCTTCATATTTGGGAGCAAATGTTCACTACACACAAGATTCTTCATGGACAAGTTGGTTTTTGTTGGTACAACACTTTGAAGATGTTGCGTGATTGTCTTCTGGCTTGCATAGTCTCTGACAAGAAGTCTGCTGTCATGCCTTATATATAATGTTTTTTTCTTGGGATACCTGGGTGGCTCAGTTAGTTAAGCATCTGCCTTGGGCTCAGGTCATGATCCTAGAGTCCCTGAATCAAGTCTGCACTGGGATCCTTGCTCAGCAGGGAGCCTGCTTCTCCCTCTGTCTACTACTCCTCCTGCTTGTATGTGCTTTTTCTCTGACAAATAAATAAATAAAATTAAAAAGTTTAAAAAATTATGATTTTTTTCTTTCTGGAAACCTTTAAGTCTTTGTCTTTATCATTTGTGTACAATAATTCACAGTGATGTGCTTGGTGTGAAAATTGGGATGTCATTTACTATTATTTGTTCAACTTTTTTTCTTTGAACCCTTTTATCCTTTGGGCAATCATATAGTACCTGTATTAGACCAGTTATTGTCCTGTAGTTCACTACAAGAATATCTGGCCATTTTATTAACTTTTCTTTTTCTTCCATGCTTCCTTTTTCACTCTGTTACTATGTCTTTAAGTGCATTTATTTCTTTTGGAGTGTCTAATCTGCTTTAAATCTCACCCAGTATATTTTTCATTTCAGATATAGTTTTTTTAAAATCTCTAGTTCTATATATAGTTTTCCTTTAAATGTCTTTCATTTCTCACCTATGTTTATATTTTCCTTTAAAGCACTGCTCAAACAGAGAATATAAAATCTTTTTTCCCCCAATTCTAACCAATTCTAATTCAAATGACCAATGTCATTTGAGGGCATATTTCTCTGCTGATAATTTCTCTCAGTCAGAGATTGTACTTATTTTTGTCATGTCTGATAACTTCTCATTGGATGCTGAGTATTATTTCATAGTTGAGGTCTGGATTTTGTTATCCTTCTTTGAAAGGGTGGTAGGCTTTGTTCTGTCAGGCTTTCTTGTTTGTAATAAGCTTGTTTTTCATGAAGATGCATTTAAGCTTTATTAGGATGGACCTAGAATAGCCTTTCTCTTAATCATTGTTTAGCACTACTTCTAAGGTAAGAACTTTTGGGGATCTTTACTGAATTCTCTGGATGATCAGAAAGACTGCTTCACTCTAGCTTATCAAACCTTAACTATCTCTCATGCACATGTTTTAAAATTAAACAAAGACTCCAGGGGACTCTCATATAGTTTTTCAAAGGCTATTTTTCTTTGTACTGTCCATCCCTTTGGAACTCTGCCCCACAACTTCCAACTTCTTCAGCTTTTCTTTCTTTTTTTTTTTTTTTTGAGATTTTATTTATTTATGTGACAGACAGAAATCACAAGTAGGCAGAGAGGCAGGCAGAGAGAGAGAGAGAGAGAGAAGCAGGCTCCCTGCTGAGCAGAGAACCCGATGCGGGATTCAATCCTAGGACTCTGGGATCATGACCTGAGCCGAAGGCAGCGGCTTAACCCACTGAGCCACCCAGGCACCCCTTCTTCAGCTTTTCTAAACTCTAATCTCTCTCTCTTCTACTTGGCATCCCTCTCTCTACACCATGAGCAGAAATGTGTTTCTGAGAAAAGTTAGAACAATCCTAAAACCTATTCCATTTGTTCATTCCTCTCAAAGATCACAGTGCTGTGTTCTCTTGTCCAAAGTTCAAAACCTTTGTTACATACTTTTTTTTTTCAGATTTTTTTATTCATTTAACAGAGAGAAATCACAAGTAGTCAGAGAGGCAGGCAGAGAGAGAGGGGGAAGCAGGCTCCTCCATGAGCAAAGAGCCCAATGTGGGCCTCGATCCCTGGACCCTGAGATCATGACCTGAACTGAAGGCAGAGGCTTAACCCACTCAGCCACCCGGGTGCCCCTGTTACATACATTTTATCCAGTTTTCTAGTTACTCATAATAGCTGGCAAAATCTGATCCATGTTGTTCTATTCTTAGAATCTGAGAATATTATGGTGAATAACCTTTGGAGTAGTGTGTAAAAAGGAATGAGTCATCAAAAACAAGGTAAAAATTTTAAATTTTAGGCAATGGACTTCATATTCACTAGATATATCTATATCTATGTATATATATATATATATATATAGAGAGAGAGAGAGAGAGAGAAAGAGAGAGAGACATATAAATTGACTTAGGCAGTGGACTTAGTATTCACTAGGTATATCTATATCTATATATATATAGAGAGAGATACATATAAATTAATCAATATTCATTATTACTATTATATTATCATTACTTTGTATATGCATTTTAAAAATTCATAGAAACACATTAAACAATAAATATTTGAAGTATATTTATGTCCACTTTGCAGAAATTAGACTGTAATTTTGCACTTCATATCATAAGAATTTTAGTAATTACATTATAATAAGTGGATTTCACATTTCATTTTCTTTGTACCCTGGTATTTTGTGACTTACATTGAAATATTTCTCTGCCAAAATGTAATGCTGGTAACCTATTTCCATTTAAAAACATACATGACAATATGTATATATGAATGCATTTAATGGATACTTACTAATAGTTTTCCCCATATATTTTTCTTACTCTGTTGCATGCTAATCTGTGTATTCTAGCAGATGACTAAACAGATCAATGAGTAACAGGATATAAAAGGAAAAATAGGAATATTGTTTCTAAAAATATTAAGGGTACAGTATTATTTTAAAATAATATTATGGAAATATCATAGTGACATTTTATGTTAATAAGTTTGCTTTTGGTTCATATAGTAGTATTATATGTTTATTATAAAATGATTCCCACAGAATTTGTTACATACACACACACAAAAAAATTGAGTATCATTGATGAATTTGGTATTAATTCTCTACATCAGGAATAGAGCTTCTGATCTAATAATACTCTAATGAGAATAATGTGATCTTTTATAACAATTTAGTTTATGATAACTTTATAGAAATATATGATGCTGAAAGATAGGAAATGCTATTATATTTTAGTGACTTACCTTTCTTTTCTATTTAATAGAAGGTAATAACTTATTAAATTTAGAAGAAAACAGTTTGACATTTATAATGTTTTCATTATACAGATTTGACTTTCTATTGAAATATTACAATTTTGAGAATTAAGTCAAAACCTAATGAAGAGGTAATGAAATATCACTGCTGAAAAAAAAAATGTATTTTTTCTCTTGCTGAAAGCAAAGGGTGAAGATAAAATATGGATAACAGAAAAGTGAAATTGTCACACTATCTTACCCCTTCTTACCTAAGACTTTAATCTTATAAAAGGAAAGGTATCCCTTAGGGTCACCTTGCTTGTTTTGTGGAAAAGATTGATTTTGGAAAGGGAAAAAAAGAAGATGGGAAGCTTTCTATTTTCAGAATGATATGGTAGGAAAATCTAGGAGATTCTAAAAGAGACTATGGAGTGGCTTAACAGGAAAGGTACAAAATTATTAATAATTACTTGGGGTATGTTATCTATTTGATACCTGGTTATTTGCTCATTTTTCAGGAGTGCAAATTTCCCATGCCAAGATAAAAGAATACTTCTGGTGGAAAAGTAGGATGCCATATTCTGTTTTATAACCCAGAGCTGGACATGTTGTAGGACTTCAAATACTAGTTTAACTCATTTTCTCAGCCTGCTGCTCTTTTCGTTAAGGTTATTTACTCTTGAATTTTGATCTTCTAGAGACACTGCCTTCCTCTCATCTATCATCTATGGGGAAAAAATGATCAAGAGAACTTGAACAGGTCTTATGATTCAGACCATTAAGGGAAAAGCTTAGTGAAAAGGTTGGAACTTTGTGCTCTAGCAGAAATATGTTTGTTTCTTTTCACCTTTCGTCGGCTGCATATGGGAAAAGTAATGGCAACAAGGAGATTGCTTGCCCTGACAACAGTGAATCAGGACTCACCCAATTGTTGTTGTTCAGAGCAGAAGTTGTACCTTCATAATCTAGCCTTTTGAATGACCCTTAAGAGCAAGGACAGAGCTGACTACATTTTCTGAGAAGATTAAAAATGAAATCTATTATCGGTAAGAGCAGTCAATACCACATAGATCCCCTATTTCATCAAATGGTTAATAGTTGAAATTTATTACAGATAGTATTAAAACCACCTGCTTCTCCACCTTCTACCATTTTACTGCTAATAATAATAGCACTGAATTTGGAAGTGGGAATTTTTAGAAGCTACCTTTTTTTTGAGAATAAACAGTCTCTATGCAGCAAATTTTTTTTAAAACTTAACTCTTAAAACTGTTTTCTTCTCAAATTCTGCCTGAATAATCTCAGTCTACCTTGAAAACACCTTTTACACTATTTCCTCCATATTATTTGGGACCTGTTATTATCAATATTGACACATTTTAATACAATGCCTCCAATGTATATCAGGACCTTTCATATAAGTATACTGATTATCTATTCATTTTATTCATATAAAAATTATTTATTGAGCCCCTCTTGTGTGCCAGGCACTCTTCAAGGTGCTGGAGACAGCACCAATCAACAATAAACAAGATGTTCCTTCTCATGGAGTTTTATGAGCAAATAAACAAAATAGATAATTTATATTTTAGTAAGTAATATGGCAATAATAAAAGATGGTAATATTATAGAGAGTAACTAGGAAGACATTTTAGACTGAGTAGGCAGATAATTAATCTAATAAATATCTGAATGAGATGCAGAAATTAGACATGAGAAAATTTCAGAAGAAAATGCAAGCATAGTTGCTCCATATTGGGAATGGATGTGGCCAAATCCAGGAGCAGAGCCCCGTCACAGAGAGTGGCAAGAACTAACTAGCTCATGTAAAATTAAAGGCAGTAATAAAGACTTAAGATTTTTTTCCTAAATTCTGTGCAAACCAGGGGAGTGATACAACCTGATGTACATTTCTTAAAGATCACTTTGGTTTCTTATTAGACCTTAGATTGTATAAAAACAAGAACAAAAACCTGGAAATGTAAGGAAGTTTATTGGATGGAACTGGTAGATCTTTGTGAAGCTTTGAAAGTAGTAACAGTAGAGATATAGAAAAGAGACAGATACCTGACACATGTTACAGGTAGAGACAAGGTACTGGATAATGTGTTAGAGGTGAGATGCATGAGTGAAAAAGCAGAAGAGGAGATAACTTCCTAGGGTTTTGCTTGAGCAGATAAGTGGACAAGTGCACTATCTAATTAGATATAGGAAACTTGAGATGGAAAGATTTGGGTAGGGAATTCTGAGTCAGTATTAGATACATGTATATGGAAATTAAAGACATCTATATAGGTATATATTGAATCCTGAAGATGGAAAACATGTGTTTTCACTTTTCTTTGTAATAATTCTGTTAGAAGAAGTACATGGCAAAAGCTAAAGAAAAATCTGGTAATGGTCCTCAAAATTTCATCATTAACACCTTTGAAATCAAATACCTATTTCCCTAGATGTGTAAACTGGAGAGTTAAATATATATATTCACAAGACAATGGCTGTGTCTTTTTATGTTTAGATTCTAAGTATCTTGCAAATTCTTGGGACAACAATTTCCACTACTGATTCATTGAATAAATTATCTGATTTAACATTACATTACCTAGACACACCCCACAATCCTCCTTCTTTACCTCTGTGGCCTGCTTCTTTCAGCTCTCCTAAACAGGAACCAGGGCACGTTCCTAGATCTTGAAAAGTGATCTCACATTGTGTCACCAACCAACCAGCCTGCCCAACTTAAGCTTGTGAACCCTAACTCCTCTACCTTCAGAGAACATTTAGAGGTGGTCAACACTGTGGACCTGTCTTTAGGAATTGGTCACCCTGATTTGTACATTCATATTCTATTCCAGGAGTTTCTCTGAGCCACCACGTAGCTAGAATTTCAAATGTATTATTACATTCTTGAGGAAGAATTGGGCAGAAGGAAAATGAATGATGATGGATGGGAAGGGGATGAGAAGTTGGAACTGTGTTCTCTTCAATACTGGTTCTCAAACCATCTCCTTATGGATTCATGTCTAAAGTTAAAGAAAGGGCTGTTAGCAGAAACAAACAATATTTGTGGTATTCTGTAAATAAAGGCAAGGCTCTTTGATTATTTCTAAGCAATCTTGCCTTTATTTACAAAACCTTTTTAGAGATAATCAAACTATTAAAACATTGATGGAGGTAATGGAAAGGATCATTAACAGGAAGCAAGAACAGTGGAAGAAGGTTGAGGTAATGGTGAAACCTTTTCATCTAGATGATGGAGAGATCTCACTAATGACATCACCACACCAACTGAGGGAAGAAAAACAGTAGCTGAGAGAAAAAGTGTGGAAGCATTTATGATAGATTGTCTGAAATTTGCCAGAAATAATTAACAATGTGTAAGGCAAGGGAGGGAGAAGCTAAAAGGCACAGTGGAAGTAGCCAGAAAATAACTAGAATTATTTGTTATGGTAAGAATCTGTCAAAATGGTAAACTTAAAACTTTGATTTCAAATAAATGATTAAAAGTTATAAACCTGGAGCCATAATTTAATCTCATTCTCAATACAAGGTAATACTGA
Source organism: Mustela lutreola (assembly GCF_030435805.1). NCBI lineage: Eukaryota > Metazoa > Chordata > Mammalia > Carnivora > Mustelidae > Mustela > Mustela lutreola. The sequence goes on from NC_081292.1 coordinate 74,079,231, forward strand.
TTTTTTGATGATACAGTGATAATAATAATAATTTTGATGATGATAATAAGCAATTATTTGCACTAGTAATGATGAAGTTACCTGCAGTACAGACTAGTCACTGTATCCTATATCCCAGAGTAGTCACTGTAAATACCATTTCAACACAGAACTTGAAACACTAAGAACAACCTGAAGACTCAACTAAATCATTTTCGGTCATTGTGATGCTACCCTTTACATCCCAAGAGAAAACACAGCAATTGAGGGAAAGAAGTTCAAGGTAATCATTTATCTATAAGAGTTTGAAATGGGAGGAAAAAAGTGGAAAGTAACCAACAGGCAAAAGTCTCAATAGATGAAGAGGAGATGGAAGAGAGATGAGTCTCGGGTTCACCCAGGAAGCTTTTTCATTATACAATTCCCCAGTGCCTTCCCAGAAAGATTCTAACACAGACTCTGATAAGCTCCAATCCAAAGGTCCAGTTAAGCAGGTGCAGATTTCTAACCTTAATAAATTCCTCTCCAAATGTTATTATGAGCTTCTGGATAGACTTGAGTCACTTGTGATGTATCAATCTTTCTACCAAAAATATTGAAAAAAAATAGAGCAAACTATAAATTAATATGTTTTTTTTTTAAAGATTTCATTTATTTATTTGACAGAGGGATCACAAGTAGGCAGAGAGGCAGGCAGAGAGAGAGGAGGAAGCAGGCTCCCTGCTGAGCAGAGAGCCCGATGCGGGACTCGATCTCAGGACCCCGAGATCATGACCTGAGCCGAAGGCAGTGGCTTAACCCACTGAGCCACGCAGGCGCCCCTATAAATTAATATGTTTAAAAATGTCAGAGACCTACCCAAACCAGGAGGATTAGCAAATTCAAGAACCAAAAATGATGACCTGCAGCTCCTTTTTCTCTGAAGACCATTGCTGACTCTGTGTGTGGGAGGAGAGGCAAATAATTTGGGATTTGTCCCAGCAGGAGTCAGACTCTGAGGAAATGAGACATATCTGTGCTTTCGGCAGTTTTATGAGGCCAGAGAGACGGGCTGGAGATCTGAGGGCCATCAAAGGCCATTTATGCCTTCAAGGCATTTGTAGAATTATGAAGAAGTACAAGTAGGAAGCAGCTAAGCAAGCCCAGGGGTCAAATTCAAGACCAACCAGGAAGAAAGACTCATTGACCACACTATTCACGCAGTTGAAAGGCTTAAGGAGATGTACCCTTGAATCACTGGAAGAACTGGATTTAATCTCAGCATTACCAAAACTTCAATCCTGGCCTGACTCACAGCCCAACTGGATTAAGAAAATATTCAAGCAAAGAAAAAGATGTGCCATATTATCAGGATCCTTTGTCATTTTATCTTCTGAAAGACAAAGCCAAACAAAACCAACAGGGGAAAAAAAAAAGACAATAGAAACAGGCTTACAGGTGATCTAGATCTTGAAGTTGGCAGAAAGAATAGTAAAATAACCATGTTTAATTTATTAAGGAATAGAAAATATGAAAAAATTAAAGAGAAGGAGAATTTCAACAGAAAACTGAAATGAAAGAGAAACAAATGGAAATTAAAAAATTTAAAAGTACAATATCTGAAATGGATTTAATAGCAGATTGAAAAGATAATGGCAAAAATAAAAATTCTGAATTGTTGAAGGAGATCTTGAATCAAGATTCAAGAACCTCTGAGTTTTTGGGGCGCCTGGGTGGCTCAGTGGGTTAAGCCGCTGCCTTTGGCTCAGGTCATGATCTCAGAGTCCTGGGATCGAGTCCCGCATCGGGCTCTCTGCTCAGCAGAGAGCCTGCTTTCCTCTCTCTCTCTGCCTGCCTCTCCGTCTACTTGTGATTTCTCTCTGTCAAATAAATAAATAAAATCTTTAAAAAAAAAAAAAAAGGAACCTCTGAGTTTTAGTACAAGTACAAAAAATTCTACTTGACATATCATATAATATGACTGTTGAGTGTTGAGAGATGGGGTTGGGGACAGAGACACAAACAGAATGACAGATAGACACAAAGAAAGAGATATCTTAAAAGCAGCAAGAGAAAAAAGGTAAAATACTTCTAAAGAGGAAACAGTAAGACCAGGTGCTGAGTTCTCAATAGAAATATAAGAGAAATTTTTGCTAAGAAGCAAAACTATACAAAAGCAAGGAGAATGATTCATTTTTTAAATGAAAAGAAATTAAATATGTTTAATTAAAATAAAAACAAATGCTGCTTATGACAGACACTTTAAATACAAGAGAAATCTGCTATTTTTATGCTAATATTAAAGAAAGTTTTAATACACAAAACATTTCTAGAGATAAAAAGGAATATTTCCTAATAATAAAAGCATCAATCCTCCTAGGAAGTTTATACAATACAAAATTAATAAAGAATTAATAAAGAAATTTAATAAAGAAAATATATGCAACAAAATTGATAAATTGAAAAACAGTATACAAATTCACTGTCATAGTGTAAGAGAAAACATTCTCAGTATCTTATAGAGAAAGAAGATAAAGAGATATAAATGGACAGAAAACTTAATTAACAAATTTAATTGAAATACATAAAACATTGCTTTCACCAATCACAAGATATATAGTTTTTAATCAACATACATAATATTTTCCAGATTAACCATACACTGCAACAGAGAAGAAGCCTTAAGAACTTGGAAAGATTGATTTCATTCAGAGTATATAAACTGTCGTTAGAAGAATTAAACTAGAAATTAATGAGAGAATATAACTAGAAATTTACCAACTGTTTGCAATTAAGCAGTGAATTTCTAAGCACACAAGTCAAAGAAGAATCAGAAGAAAATTAGAAATATTTTTAACTGAATGATAATGAAAATATTGCTTGTAGACACTTGTGGAACTCAGCTAGAATTCTTGAGCTAAAATTTGTAATCTTCAAATAATAGATTTAGAAATTTAAAAATCTAAAAAAAAACTAAGATTCCATGTTAATAAAAGAAAAAAGGCAGAATAAAGTAGAAATAAGAAAGTAATAAAAACAATAGGAAAAATCAATGTAATGGAAAGACTATACACCAATATAAAAAAATGAACAAAGCCAAAAGTTGGCCTCTGAAAAGATTAATAAAATTAATGGGTATTATTATATCTTCATTTAAACTCACATATTATCAGGAACCAGGACAACCTGGGTTAACAACTAAACAAAGTAATTAATAAAAATTTGGTATGGTTTGGTAGGATACAATTAAATGATATTTATGCATGTCATGGCAGAAAATATTTTAGTAGTTAGATTTACACTCAAAATATGTTTTGGTGTGAGAAATGCCTGTGTCATCCATTAATATAAAACAGTGTAAGTTTCCCTTTATCTTACTTCTTGCTCCTAAGCAACAAAACACTAGTAGGAAAATTATCAGTTCATCTAATTGGATCTATTTTTAACTTATACTACTTAAATTCCACTGGCTCCATGTTATTGCTCTGAAATCCTGTCATTCATATGGAGTAACTCCCATTGGAGCTCATTCTAAACTATCCCAAGAGTACTGGCTCCCCAGTACCACATCTAGTCATAGTCATTCATAAAATGACCTTCATTTCTAATTTCCCAAGATTTAAATCATTTTTAGTATGAACATCTGAAATTTTCTTATTACATTCTTTACTTTTCAAAGTCTTGATCATTGTTATCAAATACAACTTCCTTGATAACAGAGAATACTGTCTTGTCTACTCCTGTCTCTCCAGCATCTAAAACAGTGTCAGAAACAAACAAACAAACAAACAAACAAAACCAAAAAACACTTAAGTATTTACTAAATGAATATATTTTTTTAATATAAAGAACTAAATAAAGGTTTGATTTCCATGACTGAGGGCCAGGTTATTCAAGCAATAACTCCCTCTGAGAACTGAAGTGCAGGATAAATATTAAAAGTATCTTCTCAAAAACATGAAAGAGGTGTCAAAAGAGTAAAGTACTAGCTGGAAAATATAAGGAAAATAGAAACAGAAAAGGGAGGGAAATGTGACCAAAGTACTGGAGACCACTTTTGTTCTAAAGAATTTGCTGATCCCTGAAAATTTAGTCTTGAGCTTGGCAACCTCATCAAGTAAGACAGATAAAACATAAAGCTTGGTGGCCACCAAAATAAGGAGCTTAATGGGAGAACCTCTTTACGTTATGTGAGATTTTTATAAAGTGCTAAATGCTTACAAGGAAGATTTTCTTGGTACTAACCAAAGCAGGGTGAAAAAGAGAGACAATAATTTGAGAAGCTGTGGGTAGATTTGCAACCTAGGTTCACATAACCTGAGGGATCCAGGTTCACTCCAGCTATGAACTGGATAACATTGCCATAGGAAGCTGTCCAGCATAAACAGCAAACACCACATAAATACCAAAGTTACTTAGGTTCATACCTATCCTCATCAGCCTTCGGTGGTTTATTTTATACATTTTTATATAGTTAGATTGTTTTCTTTTTGTCACATTCTGTACCTTATCCTGTGATCCCCCAACTTCCTCAATATTTTTCAATTTGTGTGCATTAAAGTTCACTCTTTGTACTGTAAAGGTCTATGGATTTTAACAAATGCATAGTGTTATGTATCCGACACTACAGTATCCTACAAAGCAGTTATCTCATCCTAAAATATCCCCTATGATCCACTTACTCAACCCCCCCATCTCCTCTCAAATCTTGACAACCACTATTCTTTTTATGATTCCCATAGTTTCATCTTTTCCCAAGTGTCCTACAATTACAATCACACTGTGTGACTCTTTCATTAGGCAATATGCATTTAAGATTCACTTTTGTCTTTTTGTGGGTTAGGACCTCATTTTTTCAATTATCTAATAATATTTCATTGTTTGGATGGACCAAAGGGTGTTTATCCATTCACCCACTTGAGGACAACTTGGTTTTTGGAGATTCTGATTAAAATTGTTATGAAAATTCACATACAGATTTTTTGTGTGGACATAAATTTTCAAATCAGTTGGGTAAATAACTAGAAGTACAATTGCTGGACCAAGTGATCAGCCTGTGTTTAGCTTTGTAATAACTACTCAACTGTCTTCCGAAGTGGCTATCCTATTTTGCATTCCCAGAAGCAATAAATGAGAGTTCTGTTGTTTTGCATCCTCACTAACAATTGGTATTGCCCAATTTCTTTTGTCTTTTATTTTCTTTCATTTTTTAAATGTTAGCCATTTTAATAGCCATTTAATAGGCAATAGCTCATTGTTATTTTAATTCACAATTTTGTTATGACAATGATATTGAGCATCTTTTCAGAGACTTAGCTGCAATCTGTATATCTTCTATAGTGATGTGACTTTTCAGATCTTTTATCCATTTTTAACTTTTTTTTTCTTAGTGAGTTTTAAGAGTTCTTTGTATACAATTGGTACAATAAACACATCAGTCCTTTATCAGATATCTGTTTTGTAAATATTTCTTTTCACTTTGTGACTTATCTCTGGATTCTTTTAGTCATGTCTTTGAGCAGAAATTTTTAATTTTAATAAAAATCAACTTACCAATTTAATTATTCTTTTGGTCCTATATCTAAGACTCATCACTAAATCAAAGATTACCTAGATCTTCTCCCATTTCTTTTTTTCTGAAGCTTTATAATTTTCCTTTTTACAAAATCATTTGTTTTTGTTTTCTTTTGAACAATTCTTCTTCCATGAAAATGTTTCTGCTCCTTGGACAAAGATTAATTAACTATATTACTGTGGGTCTTTTTCTGGGCTCTTTATTCTGTAGCAGTCATCTGTTGTCATTTGCCAATAGTTGAAAAATAATTTGTTGTGATTTAATTGAGATTGCTTTGAATCTAAGAACTGACATTTTAACAGTATTGAATCTTTCCATCATGAACACGGAATATCTTTCATTTAACATATATTTTTTAAAGATTTTATTTATTTATTTGACAGAGAGAAATCACAAGTAGCTGGAGAGGCAGGCAGAGAGAGAGAGAGAGAGAGGGAGGCAGGCTCCCTGCTGAGCAGAGAGCCCGATGCGGGACTCGATCCCAGGACCCTGAGATCATGACCTGAGCCGAAGGCAACGGCTTAACCCACTGAGCCACCCAGGCGCCCCTCATTTAACATATTTTAATTGTACCTCCACAAAGAGAAGACAGAGAGAGAGAGAGGGAAGGAAGGGAAAGGAAAGTAAGGCATGAAGGTGAGGGAAGGGGAGAGAGAAGAGGTAGATCATATTTTAGAAGGTAAGGGATGAGACTTTTCCACAATTGATGGGAAGCACCAATCCACAGATTCTTCTAAACAAACCCTGAAATATTTTTTTTTATTTTAGATGCATAACAGTGAAATTATCAAAATATTATCAAAATATTGTGCAAAATATTTTAAACAGTAAGAAAATACTTTTTAATATCACTGAAAGCAGTGACAAGCAAACTGATGATGATATTTCAAAGAACATTAATAAAAATCACCAATTAGTGAAACCAAATCTTTAATGGAATGAAAGATTTCTAGGTCTCAAGGAAAATGGTTTTTAAATATATGTATATTTCATATTTAATATTTAATATACATATATTTATATTGTATATGTACATATACATATATGTATATTTAATAATTAATATACATATATATATATAATATATATATAATACTCAGGAAATTCCTAAAGTATGTACTACAGGCAGAGAGGGTGACTATATAAAAAAATTAAAATACAAGAAAAAGTACAGGGTAAAAAATTAGTAAATGTTTAAATGAATTTTTTTAAAAGATGTTACTTTAATATCTCTCATTTTTACACTGGTTTCAATAAAATACTAAGTACCAAAATAACTTCTATGCATAAGCAAAAGAAAAAAAAAAGAGCCAAAAGACTTGAATAAACACTTCATAAAAGATGATATGCAAACAGTCAATAGACATAATGTATTCAACTTTATTAGCAATTAAGTAGAGAAAATTAAAATCAAAGTCTGAACATGGCAAATATTAAGTGTGTACACTGATAATACATATGTACATCAGCATAACCACCTCAGAGGAGTTCAGCATTATCCAACAGAGTTGAAGATTTATATTCCCTATGTCCTGTGAATTCTGCACCTAAGCAGAGAACCTAAAGGAACAAAGACCCATATGTGCCAGGAGAGAGGTACAAAAATTGTCTTGGTAGCATTGCTATAATAAATACAACAAATAACCCAGTTAGCCACCAAAGGTGGAATTTATTAGTAGATTGTGGTACATTCAATAAAGGAACATTATACGTCAATGCAAATGAATGAACTACAACTGTGTTCGACGGAATAGATATATCTCACAAGCATAAAGTTGAATGAAAAAAAAAAAGAAGCAAATGAATACACATTATGGTTGCATTCATATTCATGGTTCTAAAACAGTCAAAACTAAACCATTGTAAATTGTTGTAAATTTTAAAAGGAAGAAAACTATAATGCAAAGAAAGACAGTGGAACTCTGGAGGAAGAGAGGGACTTATACTTGGGAAGAGAGCAGAGGATTCCTAGGAGACAGTCAAAGTTGTCTGGACATGAGTGGTGTTAATAGTAGTCACTTCATAATTATTCATTAAACAAATCATATATATTTTCTTTGCTTTTTCTATTTTTATACATCTTACAATAAAATAAATGGATTATTTTGTACTTTTAAATGACATTATTTTACTCTTTTCCTACACATTTCATAATGAAAGAAAGATCTTTGAAGTGGGGGGAGTTGACACTACTCCTGTCCTAAACTTTTAAACAAAAGCTTCCAGAAAAAATTAACTTTCTCTCTTTATACCTTAAAATCTGTTGTCGTCCTTATACTCCCTTTGACAAATAGAACTTTGCCCGGTTTAACGTTCCCTTCTTCCCCAAACAAACAGAAAAGCCAGAAATGCAAACACAGTCCGATACCATCAAGAGAAAGGATGAGGAAAATAGTAGTAAAGATTTGGGGGCAGGGCATAAAAGAATCATTTGTGTATTAAATGCATATAAGGTTTAAAGAGAGACTGAAATATGACAGGGGAAGATAACAAAACACATATGGTACCAGAGATGACTTCAGAAAAGAATGGAGGGGAAGGAGAACATGGAGATGTGATATTGGTAAGCTTGCGCCAAGGGCAGAGTTCTAGATTTGCCCCTTCACATATTTTGCCTCATATTTCTCACAATAAACTATGGGATAGATAGCACCATTTCTATTTTAGATAAAAGGAGACTGAGATTCAGAAAGGTTATTAAATATCTTTGGCAAGATTAATCATGGAAAAGCATGGGGGTGCCTGGGTGGCTCAATCAGTCAAGTGTTCAACTCTTGGATTTGGCTCAGGTCATGATCTCTGGGTCCTAAGATCGAGCCCCATGTCAGGCTCTGCGCTCAGTGCAGCATCTGCTTAAGATTCTCTTACCATTTCCTTCTGCCCCTCCTGATCATGCTCTCTCTCTCCCTCAAACAGATAAGTCTGAAACCCTCCCCCGCAAAAATAAATAAATAAAAACAGCTTCCAACAAAGCCAGTAAAGTGGGGATCAACAATAAAGGCAGCAGAATTCAATGATCAAGGTGGACAGACTCCTGACTGTTCTCAATTTTAGAAGAAGCTTGTCACCCAAGAGCTGTCCACTCCCAAGGAAGAGAAACCATCTCTTTGCACTCATAGAAGATTCATCGAAAACTCTCCAGTGATGAAATCCTTCTGAAGAGCTTACTCGGGTACACAGCAAAGACTTGTGGATGCAGTGGGGGAAATCTAAGGTAAATGAGAAAGAAGAGCAAAAGAAGATGATTCACGAGAAAAACATCAGACAAATTCCTATAGAAGCACATCCCACAAAACCTGACCAGTCGTAATTGTCAAGGTCAAAACTGTCAAGGTCATCAAAAATAAGGTAAACGGGAAACACTCACTGCCAGAAAGAGCCTAAAGAAAAATGATGTTTAAATGGAGATACTGAACCAGAAAATAAATAAATAAATAAATAAATAAATAAATAAGGGCAGACTAAAGAAATCTGAATAAATGGTGAAATTTAGTTAATAATAATGTATCAATATTGGGTCCTCAACAGTAATAAATGTGCAAGATTAATACAAGCTATTAATAAAGAGGAAAGCTGGGTGAAGTTCTATGGAAACTCTTCACTATCTCTGAAATTTTTCTGTAAATCTAAACTTGTGCAAAAGTTAAAGTCCTTCTTTTTTTTTAAGATTATTTGTACTGTATTTATATTAAGTGAGATCAAGAACATGGAAACCCTGCCATAAATCTACAGTTAGATTGTGGTTAAGATTAACTCGTTTAGGAATATTTACGAAATCAGGGGTGCCTGGGTGGCTCAGTGGGTTAAGCCTTTGCCTTCAGCTCAGGTCATGATCTCAGGGTCCTGGAATCAAGCCCCACATCTGGCTCTCTGCTCAGCAGGGAGCCTGCTTCCCCCTCTCTCTCTGCCTGCCTCTCTGCCTGCTGTGTCTCTGTCTGTGGGATAAATAAATAAAATCATTAAAAAATCAGAGAGGAAACAAACACTAGGGGTTATCAGAGTAGGGTGATTTGGTTTACTAGCAGTTATAAAGATGAAAATTTGAGGGGTACTTTTACAAATCATGAGTCACTGGAAAGTAAAATCTAGATTTGAAGAGCATGGGAGTTATTTACTATTTAGAACTGTATTTGCACCACAATTCTGTTCCATTTGTAGGAAAATCAGAAGTATTAAAAACAGAGCCCTTTTCCACCCAGCCAATTGCTTTCTAAATTACATGAGTTATTATGTAAAATGGACTTAATCTTTTATCATCCATTTGAGATATTACCATTCATTTGAGACTGCAGGAGTTATTACATATCTGAAGTGACATTTTTATCTTCAATAAATTCTAATTCAGTTCATATATTAACTGGAGAAACACAATTTTAGTGCGCTTAATCAAAATGCTTTATGGATTTCTCATTCCATACCACTAATAGTAGGATGCTGTAACAAAAACAATAATTAAAGTATTCATTTGAATAACCATAAGGAGGGTTTTCTCTTCTGTCCCTTTAAGGGAACCTGTCAACTAGACCAAGCTTGTTTGGCAATTCATACTCCCCTAAGGTGTCATCATAATTTGATGATTCAATTACTTTCTTAATTTCCCATTTGCTCTAGATTTCTCCATAGGTATCATTTGCCAATTTGACTTCAAATAAATCATAAATAACTCAGAGTCTTATAACTCATAAGCACACCTTCATTGTCACTCCTATAAAGACATATGTTTTAGTAACCATATCATTTTATTTTAACAAAACTGACAAACCTGTGGTAATTAGAATTACTGTTCCATTTTTTACTACAAATTGTTGAAAAGGGTACACCTTTCCATACTTATAAACAGTATTTGTGCAATGGCATATTCTGAACTTCTTGTGAAATAAAATACTATATTTGATTTATTTAGATAAGCCTTTACATGCACTGTTGGTGCCCAAGATCTGTTTTTACCTTTGGTTTAAATACAGAGTTTTATCTGTTTTTTAGGCTTACATGCCCTTTTTGTAATACTATGCCTTCATTCAAGATTTATAACCTTCCCAATAGCATTGACTGTGAGTTTAATGAAGTTACATTAGTGTGTATATTTTTAAATCTAATTTTCTATCTCATTTTTCAATATATTCACTTCCATGACCATACAATCATTAAAAGGTTATTTGTTTCTAAACCAACATGTCCTTTAGGTCAAATTTATAAAGATTTCTTTCAAGCCAAACCTTTGTATTTATATGCTTACACTACTCTTAAACTTCTACACAAACACACACACAGAAACAACAGCGTTATCTAAATCTCCTCAAAAGTTTGTTTTACTATTTGTACATCCTCTTCTTGAAAATAGTTTCTACTCCATGAATGGAAACCACATATTTAACTCTTCTTCGAACTCCAGTAGAGAGAATGACCAGCCACCCTCTTCCTCAACAGTCTAAATCCTTTAAACAAACTTTGAGCCATTTCTTTTTTTTTTTAAGATTTTATTTGTTTATTTATTTTAGAGAGAGAGTAGGGGAGAAGGAGTGGGGAAAGGCAGAGAGAGAGAAAGAGAATCTCAAGCAGACTCCCTGCTGAGCATGAACCCCACCCCCCACCCCCAACCATGCCAGGCTGGACCCCATGATGCTGAGACTGTGACCAGGCTTAAACAACTAAGCCATTCAAGCATCCCTTCAGCCATCTTTTCACCAGAAAAAAATTATTACAAAATATTGAACTTGTAAAAAAAAAAAAAAAAAAAAAAGTCCTTTTTTTCCCCCTCTTGTTTTTTTCATTTTTTCAATATAAGCCAAATAAGGTGACTTTTCATGTTTAGTACACAAATGTGGTACCAGATTTTGTTTTTGTTTTTATCACAGAAATGGCATATATCCATTTTCAACTTTGAATCTCTTTTTGACTATTAATATCATTTAGGGATACAAATTAAACTTCAAAAACAACAAGCCCTAAATAATTCAGTCATAGCTTTAGGCAATTCTTTCTAAAGTTTTCACAGAGGATTTCAGGTTATATAGCTGAAATATTTACTGTTAAAACACGTTTTGAATGTCCCTGTCCAGAGCCATAAGCTTGATTTTGACAAATACTAGTTCTTAAGTCAAGTAATTTCAGACTTCATGTCTAGCCACTTTGCTTCAATTTTTTAATACTCTCAGGATGTCTGGGCCCAATAATCTTTTAAACTTTAAATACAGGTTTTAGCTACTCTCCGTTGCATTAATCACTCATTTGAAATATTTTAACAAGTAAGGAAATAAATCAGCATGAAGTAGGATAAGCTAAAATCTTGCTACAGAGTTAATAGAAACCTGCATGCAATTTAGGGAAAATCTGCACAGACCTCAATTTGTTGATTATAGGATAAACCAGAGCATGGAAAAAAAGCACATTGGTAAGAGAAAGGAAAGAATATGAAAGCAAAATGTATTTTTTAATTTCTTTTTATAACATTTTATAAAGACAAATTCATCTAAAATGTGATATTTTAATATAGAAGTGACTACACCCCATCTACCTTGTGCAGAAGAGTTATTTATACAGAGTATATTGTATATTTACCTACATGTAGTTAGAATGTAAGCCACCCATTCCTCATGAGTTTGACCACAACCACAGTGATTAGTCTTCTGCTATCGACACTTCACTGTTCCATGACTTTGAGAGAGGACTAAAAAGAAACAAATGGTTATCTTAAATCTTAAAGAGTACAATTCACTCTTAAAGAGTGCATTTTTCAGGATGAGCATCCTTTCCTTCTTTACATAAATTCCATGCTATCATAAATTTTATTCTCATTATATAAACTCAAGAGGCTGGTGATGAATCTCACATTTTTATATTAATGAGAAATCATAGTAGAATGTTAACCGAATTATCTCTAAACCTGTACCTAATTTAAAGTGATGGTTTATAAGCTAAATAAATTTTTCTGGGTCAATTACTTCTGTGCTTAGTAAAAATAAAACTCTAGCCAATGATAAAAGTTGAAATTAAAGACTGAGAAAAAGCAAGAAACTCTCTGTATGATTAGTTGCCTACTTGGGGATTTCTGAAAGAACAAATTTATGGAGTTAATGTAATGAGCTAGTCTGAGATCTTTTCCAAGAACATCAGCTTGTCTAATTAGGTTTTTGGACAATTTGCCAACCATAAATAAGTTGCAAGAAAAGTTTCTAGTTTCTATGAGTAATATATTTTCCTATCACTCCATTTCATAAATTTGGCCTTTTTTCAAGTCCTTCATTTATTCTTGAAATATTTGTAACGAAAGACTACTCTTTTGATGATGGCCTGATCCTGTTCCAAATAAATTGCCTGTTGAACTGATAACCTTCTGAGGAAGGACCTTCTTTAAAATAATTTTGGATTTAGCATATATTTTCCTTTCTGGCTTCCTAGCAGCCAGTAAAATCTAATACGGCAGATCATTTTAATGACTCAAACTTTTATAAATGCTTAGAACCTGTGTTTGCCTTAATGGTTAACAATTAATAAAAAATGTTGCAGAAAATTGGTGAATATTATGTAATGTACCTTTATTTAATTCAGCTTATAGCATTCTTACAGTTTAATTATGCCCTATATAGTTGTAATATGCTTTCCAAATGGCCCTTAAGCAGTAAGCATATGGTGAACTACAAACCTAAATTTGTCACATTATTTTGATATTAAGGATATCAAATGTAAGTTACGATTGGAATAACCTATTATGTGTATTAACTCTCGGTAGCAATGGTAAAGATAGGGTTTTTCTGACCTACTTTTCTTGTAGAGGGTCATTTTAGCTTGTGTACGTTTGAAAATCAAAAAGCTTTTCAATTTATCTTAATCATAATTGATAGGTGGCATTCCGCTAAATACTACTCAGAAGATCTTTGGTCCTTTACTCTCAGATAATAAACAAAACATTTCTGAGGTAATTTTTTCCCTTTTTGACCAGGGGGCAATGGTATTTCAATATAATTCTGTGTCAGTATTGATCAGCCTCTTTATTCTAAAAAATGAGTTATGGTCTTTTTTTCCTTCTTAATTTGTTCCCAATTTTATTAAGATATAATGGATATAGTTTTAATATTGTATCAGTTTAAGGTGAACAATATCATGATTTGATATACCTATATAATGCAAAATGATTACTACAGTAAGTTTAGCTAATATCCACCACCTCATAGTTACAATTTTTTTGTGATGAGAAATTTTAAGATTTACTCTTTCTTAACAACTTTCAAATATATAATACAGTATTATTAACTATAATCACCATGTTGTATGCTACATCCCAGAATTTATTAATTTTACAATTGGAAGTTTGTACCTTTTGACCATTTCCACCCTCTACCCTTCTCCCTGCCCTGTCTGGTAAACACCAATCTATTCTCTGTTTTTATGAGTTCAGGTTTTTTAGATTCCACATTTAAATAATATCATGCAGTATTTGTCTTTTTTTGTGTGTGACTTATTTCACTCAGGATCATGACCTCAAGGTCCACCCATATTGTCAAAAACAATAGAATTTCCTTCTTTTTCATGGCTGAATAATATTCCACTCTATATATGTTTCACCTTTTCTTTATCCATCTATCCATTAGGGGTAGCTTAGGTTGTCTCCATGTCTTGGCTGCTGGAAAAATAATACAATGAACACCGAAGGACAGATACCTCTTCAAAACAGTGATTTCATCTCCTTCCAATATATATCCAAACGTGGAATTGCTGTATCATAAAGTAGTTCTACTTTTAATTATTCAAGGAATCTCTGTATTGCTTTACATCCCCCCTAACAGTGCACAAGGTTTCCCCTTTCCCAACATATCTTTGTGAGGTAATTTTAATTTTAACTTCATGAGGTGGTAGAAATGTGGTGGCATAAACCTTTTTTTAAACTACACCACGGAACTTTTTCACCTACCCTACCACACCAGCACACATGGGGGAAAGAAAGGAGAGAATAGCCTTCTCAGATGTACTAATAAGGGAAGCAAAAAAGTCTTGTCCAAAGGAGGCTCCAGGATGTCTGCCTTATCTCCAGCTGACTCTAAAGGAAATAGGAAAATTTTAGTTCACGTTGGAATTGATTGTGTTTAGAAATAAACTCAATATTCTGGCAACAGAGATTTAACAAGTGAGTAGCCATCTAAGGACAGAGTTACAGCTTGACCACTGGTCGTCATTATTTGAGCAAAGGACACTTTCAGTGTAGGAATACAGGCAATAACCATATCTTGTTTCGTGCTGTTAGGTTTTGAGTAATGCGGAAGACAGTGCTAACAGGCAAAAAGTCATTCTCTCTTTCACCTATTCATCTGTTCTCTAAATTAGGCTTCTTGTGATAAAACAGGTGAACACGAGTGATTATTTGTGGGAAAGAAAACAACAAAAGAGGTTGATTTTTTGGAACCTAAAACCATTTTCTAAGTACCCCCCTGAAGGCGCCTTTCCTGTATGGCTCTATTGTCCTCAGTGTTATTCAGTGATACAAACCATAGCTGTTCATCAATTTCTGGAGTCACCCATCCCAGTCTCCCCCTCACTCTCTTGCTATGTTAATAGTTCCCCTGAAATCCTATCACTTTGCTAGAGGATTGATGCAAGTCTCCAGCAATTAACATAATTACAAGCCTGATTATCTTCTAATTGCATTATGAGTATCTGGTTATTCACTACATAAATTAGAGAAAATTAAAGAGGAGCAAGTTCCTGTGGTGTGGGCGTCGAGCTTTCTAAAACAGTTATGAGCATTTAAATGCAAAACGATAACCCAAAGGTGAAGGCCATTTCACATTCCTCTTGGCTAACAATTGATACATTTTATTTGGGAGACATGTACTTGTCTCCCTCCCCACTACCTTTTTTGTTTTTTTGTTTGTTATTTGTTTGCTTGCTTTTTTGTTTTGATTAATGGCACACAAAACTCTCTCAACGGTTTAAATCTTCTCTTCAAAATACCAGAAGGATAGAATGAACAGCAACAATCCATGTGGTCTGTGTTAGTAGGACGTGGAAGCTGTAACGGAAATATCAATAACTTTTTAAAAAATCATCATCATCATCACTATCCTGGGACCATTCTTTGTAATAAAGAAAATAAAGCATTAAACTCTAAGGTCTGTGGTCTTTATCAATTGTGCTGCCATATCAGAATTGGAAAATTGAATTTGTCATTAGATAGAGGCCGAAGGATCTATGATTGGGTAAACTACGGCGGAAGAAGTGGAGCCCCTCTCCTCTTACTGTCCCTCTGTGTCAGCCTCCCTCACTTTAATTCTTGCTGCCCGCCTGGTCTTGACCCAAATAACACCCCTTTTAATGTCATGACCGTACCTGGTAACACATGTGAAGACAAACCAGCTGATTCAAGTAACGGAACAAGGAGGCCAATAGACGAACGTGGTTCTAATGCCTTGGCGGACTACAAAGGCAAACAGAAACCTAAGGCAGGATCAGTTCCCCTAAATGCTTCAAAGATGAGAAAAGAAACCTAAGAACAACCAGTCACAAGCAGCCAACTAGTCTTTCCCTAATAAGGCTGCGTAAGTTTTAGCCAATCAAATCATTTCCTTCCTTTGCCTCTGCCTTTCTCAACTCCTGTTGGCTCCATAAAAACCTTTCCCAAACTCTGTTGGCTGAAGGTGTCAAACCACTTCCTGCTTCAGATTCCAGTCAATGTTTGTTGAAATAAACTCTTCAAAATTTCAATGTACCTCGGTTTATCTTCTAATTCCACAAAGCACGCACTTTTCCTTGGTTCCTCATTGCATGTTTGGGACCCCTGACATTTTCTTTCTTTGAAAAAAAAAAAAAAAAAAGACTTTATTTATTTGACACAGAGAGACACAGACAAAACGAGCACACAAGCAGAGGGAGCCACAGAGAGAGGAGCCGGCCCCAGCTGTGCAAGGAGCCAGATGTGGGGCTTGATCCCAGGGTTCCCGAATCACGACCTCACCCGAAGGCAAACACTTAAGAGCCACCCAGGTGCCCCAGCTGACATTTTCAAAGAGAAGTTATTAATCCTAAGAGAGAACAAAGTGAAAATAATTAGAGGGAGGGAAAACACATAAGAATAGCCAAGTTTCTGGGGTGCCTGGGTGGCTCAGTGAATTAAGCCTCTGTCTTCGGCTCAGGTCATGATTTCCGGGTCCTGGAATCGAGTCCCGTGTGGAACTCCCTGCTTGGTGGGGGGCCTGATCCCCCCAACACTTGTGATCTCTCTGTTTCTCTATCAAATAAAAAAATAAAAATCTTTTTTTTTTTTTTAAATCCAAGTTTCCAAAATATAGGAACCCAAGTCTGTAGGAATCTCCAAGCACTATTCCATTCTCCTTGATGCGTGCCTATTTGCAGCCACCTACAAGGCATAGGTCACATTATTTCCTCTGCCACAAACACATTATTTTTAATATCTCAGTATTTTAGATGTTAGTAATCATATTCAGGTTTCCCATCCCAACTTGGACTCTACAAGGACAAACTGTTTCCATGGCCATTTGGCAGGATTGGATGATTACATCAGCACATCCAGGAAAACTTTGCTTGCTAACTTCCCTGCTTCTAATAGGATATGATGTGGTCCTATCGGATCAGGGATAGGAACGCTAGAAAATTTGTAAGTAACTTTTGTTCAACAATCCCTAACTCATTGTAATACACAGCCTGGAAGGGTAGGAATGTATAAGAAAGGATTTATGCTTAGAGTAGGGTCCTCGCTGACAGCTGAAATCTTCCTGCCCATTCACAATTCAGCTTCTTGCTTGAACGTGAAAAACCATATATTGATGATTCTATGTGTGTTTTACTAAAACAGTAGCTCAAATGAAACTTTCTCCTGGTTAAATGAGGCCTCTTAGCTGCTATATAAATTATTTCTCATATGTAACATAGTAACATCCTTGTACTCTGAACTCCTAAGACACTTTTATATCTGTTTACTTGACTCTCATTCATTCACTCAGTCAGGATCTATTTAGTGAGCATCTACTGCATGTTTGACCAAACCAGATGTAAGCTTGCCCTCTGGGAGCATACTGTCAAGTAAGAGACGTTTGCAGAGCTATGCGAAGGTAGTGGAAGTGTAAGAAGGGATAACATTGGAAGGATTTGAATTTTAGTAAGACAGAGCAAGCCAGGCAAAGTTGGGTGGAGCGTGGGAAATGTCAATACAGGAAACACCAGTGTGCAAAATAAGAAATACAAGGGAACATTGTATGCAAAGGAAAAAGGACAAGTGACGATGGAGTATTTAGAAAACAAAATGACTTGCTATGGTGGCTGGAAAGTTACATGTGAAGAAGGGAATGTTTTTTCAACTGATAATGTATTTGGTAAATCAAAGTTGCCGTTGCTCATTTTCTGCCCATCCTGGACTATAGTGTCTATAAGTGTATTCATGATATTTTACCTGCTCATCATTCAGACCTATGCACACAGCATTATCTGGCACATACTAGGTGTACTTAATAAATATGGGTATAGTGCAACCCAACTGAGATGAGACTGACAAGGAAGCAGGGCCTCCTGTAAATTACATGCTATGTGAAGGGGTTTGAACATTATCTTGAGCACAAGGAAAGATTATTTAAAGGATTTCAACATAAGGAGAAAATAATCCCACTTGAATTTTGGAAATGCAGTCCATTTATTTATTTAAGAAAAAAAGTGATTGTGAAGGGAAGTGGGAGGGTGGAGTAACCGATGATGGCTATTAAGGAAGGCCTGTGTGGTTGGTGATGAGCACTGGGTGTTATATGCAACTAATGAGTCATTGAACACTACATCAAAAACTAATGATGTACTATATGTTGGCTAATTGAACATTAAAAAAAAAAAAAGAAAGAAAGAGTGATTGAGTTTCAGGTGATGTGACTGTGTCTGAAAACATAATGGTAAGCAAAACCAGATATAGCCTCAGCTTTCCTACAACTTAGCATCTGTTTGTTGAGAGTCTGCAGGAGTTAAGCACTATGAAGAAAGAGACAGTGTCCACTCAGACCATGTTGCAGGGGAACTTGACCTAGATTGCTGGGTCAAGAGAATTTTTCCTGAGGGTATGACACTTGAGGTGTGGTGTGTAATACAGGAAGGAATCCTGGGCAGTGTTCCGTGGGAGGAGACAAGTGTGGAAAGAAGAACATTCCAGACTGAGGAGATACGGCTGGAAGGAATGTGGAACCTGTGAAGAATAGAAAGAAGGCTGGCAGGATGGGAGCACAGGTGGCAAGGGAGAGCAGGTGAGCATGGAGGAAAAGAGAAAGTTCAGGCTAGCTCATTCATGGCCTTGGCGCCATGGCAAGGACTCTATTCTTTAGCCTTAGAGCAATGGGGAAATGTAGTCAGAATGTTTGAAAATATCATGTACAGCAGTGTGGAAAACAAGATTTGGCTGGAGGAGCAGAATTGGCCCATGCAGAGGCTAATTAGAGACCATTAGAATTTTCAGGAAATTTGGGGTTAGATTCAGGATCAGCAAAGTGGCAGTGATGATGGAGACAGGGATAAATAGATATTCAACAGGTGGCACCTGCAAGACTCGGTAATGGGTTAGACATTGAGAAGATACTGAGAGGCAAGAACATAACAAAGATGACTCCAGTTTCTGGCTTAAAGATTGAAAAAGAAAAAGAGAAGCTCGAGATCTAGAATCTCGTATGTTGATCTTGGGAAGCTTTGGGATATTGAGACATTCAAGCAGAACATGATGAAAATACGTATACTACAAATTTTTAAATTGAGTCAGATGCCTTCTAA
This sequence comes from Mustela lutreola, assembly GCF_030435805.1. Lineage (NCBI taxonomy): Eukaryota > Metazoa > Chordata > Mammalia > Carnivora > Mustelidae > Mustela > Mustela lutreola. The sequence goes on from NC_081292.1 coordinate 74,098,507, forward strand.
ATGTCCAGAAATACCAAAATACACACCTTCTAGAATAAATGCAATCACATGAAGTAAGAATTATAAATAATTACTCACTAGTTTAAATCTAGTTATTATCTAAGATAAGGAACAAGAAGACTCATCTCACAAACAGACTTCTTTAGTATCTCCCACACCAGTCGCCAACATTTGCTGTTCCAAGTTTCCTCACAGAAGCCACACTGAAAGAGCAGGAGAGGGGGTGTGGATTTGCAACCCTGCGCTTCAGAACTCACAGTGACTCCCAGCAAAATCAATGAAAGAAAGAACTGCTGTCCTCAGAAGCTTTCTTAAAACCTCATCTCCAAACCCATTTTTCATGAGCTGATCCTTGGATGGCAGCACGAGCTCCTCTCAGACACCTCCCCTGACTGTCTCTAAGACAGAACTAGTGGGACACAAGCTATTCTTTTTGCTTCTTGGGTAAGGTAGAAGTTTGTAGCAGGGAGGATTATCAAGGAGAAGCCTAGCTCCTGTCATTCTTGCATTTAAAAATATATATATGTATATATACATATACATATATGTATATGCACACACATACATAAATATATACACACATAGACACAGAATGCTTATATACATATACTCATATATGCATACATACATGGATATATACATATACACATGTTTATCTGTGTGTGTCTATATATATATATATATATATGTCAGTTCTGCCAGTTTATTCTGGTGCTCTATTACTTAACAAGGTCTTTTGGACCACTATACCTTTTCCGGAATTTACTAGTAACACTTTTTACTTCTAGTACTGGCTTTGGTAATTTTCTATACTTCTAAAAATAAAAGATTTCTCAGAATACCACCTCTGACCCAATAATAATTACTCCTCAGTTATAAGCAGTCTATAAGGTAAATTTTTATTTTAATTTTTAAAAGATCTTATTTATTTACCTATTTGAGAGAGAAAGAGTGCATGCCAGTGAGAGAGCGCAAGCAGCGGGGAGGGGCAGAGGGAGAGGGACAAGCAGGCTCCCCACTGAGCAGGGAGCCCAACACAGGACTCCATCCCAGGACCCTGGGTTAAGCAGGGTCCTACTGAGCCACCCATGCCCTAAAAAGTGAAATTTTTAAAATTACAATTCTTTTACTAGGATAAGTCAAAGGAGATTATTTTCTTTTTAAAATTCTATGTTGTTTTCATTTTATTTTTGTGCAAGAATACAATTTTAAATTAACATTCTTTGAGTTAATATAAATACTTTTATTTGATAAAAAAATTTTCAGATGGGAGTTTGAAATTTTCCCCAGTGACTTCGCAAGGTTGGGAGGGACAGATGAAAGTGTAGGTATAGGTAAATACTCTGCAAATGGCAAGCCACCTCACAAATGAAGCAGATAATCATTTTAAAAATCTCTACATTTGTTAGAACATCTGGTGTGGCAACTTGGACAATCTTGACCAAATTATTCCTTATGGAACAAACTAATTATTTAATATACAGCTGGATTTATGCAGCCAAAGGGTCTTATGGTTTTATATAGCACATTATGCATTTATTATAAAATGAAACTTATAATTTCTGGGAAAATAAAAGTAACAAATTTTTCCATTGTAGCTGAAATGATTAAGCCATGATACTAAAGGTGGAAAGCAAAAGAGACCTCGTTTATTAATTTTCCAGGGGAAGTGGTTTCATTTTATAATGTTTCGTGGAAGATTTACCAGGCATTATAGCTTAACTTTGTTTTTAATAGACTTTATTTTTTAGAGCAGTTTTAAGTTCACAAAGAAATTGAGCGGAAGATACAAAGATTTCCCGTATACGTCCAACCACCACACACACCATCTCCCCAGCTAGTGACATCCTGCCCCAGACTGGCCTATTTGAGACAATTGATGAACCTGCTCTAACATATCTTTGGCACCCAAAGTCCAGAGTTTACATCAGAGTTCACTCTTGGTGCTGTATATACTATGAGTTTTGACAAATGTGTAATGGCCCGGATCCATCATCATATTATCATATAGAGTAGTCTCTGCACCCTAAAACTCCACTGTGTTCTGCCTATTCATCCTTCCCTCCTCCCAAATCCTGGCAGCCACTGCCATTTAGCCAAACTTTTATAATAGTAACACAGCTTCTACAACAGATGTGCTAAAGTGCCTTCTGATGCTGTCTCTATTGGTTACATAAACTACGCAGCTATCTCTCTCCCAGCACAACCAGCCCCCACTTTCTTTTTTATTTTTTAATCATTTGTTGTAGAACATTGTTTTCGGAAATAAAATCCTATAAGCACTCATGCAGGGGAGCTCATTAAAATTTTAAATGTAAATAACAGTGATGCAATTATTCATTGGAAAAATATGAATGGGACTCCACTGGGAGGTAAGCTGTGGGGATAAAAGGATGAACAAGACAGGTACAATTCCATGCCCTTGTGTTACATTCTATCACTAATATCTGATACACCACGTTTCTGGGTGTGGAGTGGGCTGGGACCTATCTGCAGCCCCTGATCATGCTTCTTGTACTTAGCAAATGAGAAAACAACAAGATAGGGTGATAAAGATAAGATTCTTATTCCCAAAACTCTACCCACAGTCCTCTCTGCATGGCTTTCTGGAGTATGAGCATTTTCACTGTTACTGCTCTGATGAACGAATGTCACAATTAGAACTGGTGTTTCAAAGAATTCAGGGCTAAAGTGATTTTGTTTTCCTTAAATTATTTATTTATAAGCTCCAAGTAAAAATTTCCTTTTTTTTTTTTAAGATTTTATTTACTTATTTGACAGAGACAGAGATCACAAATAGGCAAAGCAGCAGGCAAAGAGAGGGAGAAGCAGGCTCCCCGCCCAGCAAGAGAGTCCTATGTGGGGCTTGATCCCAGGACCCTGAGATCATGACCTGACCTAAAGACAGAGGCTTAATCCACTGAGCCACCCAGGAGCCCAAAATTTCTTTCTTTTTGTTTTGTTTTTTTTAAGATTTTATTTATTTATTTGACAGAGAAAGACACAAGGAGAGAGGGAACACAAGCTGGGGGAGTGGGAAAGGAAGAAACAGGCTTCCCGCTGAGCAGGGAGCCCAATATGGAGCTCGATCCCAGGACCCCGAGATCACGACCTGAGCTGACGCCTAACAACTGAGCCACCCAGGTGCCCCACCAAGTAAAAATTTAAATCTAAGGCAGGTGTTTGTAGAAACAGAGAGAGCCAAGTTTTCTCTTTATTGTAGTCTCTCTGGAAGTTGTAATAAAAAGAATAGTCATCATGTATAGGGTATAGGCTAAATTCTTCATATGTACACATGTACTACTATCTTACCATATCTTTACAAAATACATATTATGGGCCACATTTGACCCCCCTCCAAATACCATGCTGAATTATAGCGAATTTATTTAGCATCAACATTGGCAGAAATGTAACAATTCTGAGATGATCAGAAAATTGTGAGATGTTGTTTTCAAATCTAAAATGATCAAGATATCAACATAAATTAGAAGTAAATTTACTAGTCCTTCTCTCAAGTCTTCATTCTGTTATTTTATCAAAGAACGGTCGAATGTCCCACTCTTTACCAAGCCCAATGCTAATTTTAAAAAATGTCATGGTTAATAAGACATAATCCCTGCCTTCCAAGAGTGCTGTTTAGTGCTCAAAGGCAACAAGTAAATAGGCAATTAAAATAATGTTTACTAATCACTAAGCTATGGGTATTTACAGGGTAGCCGGAGAACAGAGATGCATACTAAATAGATATTTTCTGTTACTCCCCTCCAAACTTCACACAAATTGTTGAATTCCCCTATGTCCCTCTGAGTATGATGTTAGAAGCTATTATGAAAATCTCTGATAGCTGTTTTTAATTTTTTTTTACTATTGCTGGCTGGACCTAAACAGAGGTTTGTCAAAGCTACAAATTTAGTACCTTCAACTCAACATGAGAGAAGATGTCTAGGAGAGCATGGGGAAAATAAAAATTAGGCTGGAGAATGAAGGGAAACATAGGACTTCTTTTAATTAACATGCAAAGGCACTCTGTGGCCACATTGATCATTTCCAAGAAAATGCCTGCCAAATACCCAAGGCTGAAAAAATAGTTTGCACGTCCTTATATCAACTAAAAATCGGTGTTCTGTGCAAAAAGTGGTTAGTTCTTCTTGCAACAAAAACAATCACAAAGATGTTTTTCTTTGGAGGCAACCATAATATGTCTGTATGTAGAGCAAATGCTTTCTTTATACTTACCATTTCACCACTTAGAATATAAAAAAGGTATGTATTTAAGCATTGAGGTTTTGAAAAAGTAATTACTTTTACTGTTTAAGGATGGACATTCTCTTTTTTTTCTTTTGAATATGTCTTTTTATTTTAGTATTAAAAATTTAAAATTAGTAAGGAGTAGAATTGAATTTATCTTTTGGTGTACAGTCCTGTGAGTACAGATTTATAAAACCAGTACCCAAATTAGGATGCAGGGGTCACCTAGGTGACTCAGTTGATTAAGCATCTGCCTTTGGCTCAGGGCATGATCTCAGGGTCCTGGGATCGAGTCCCTCATCAGGCTCCTTGCTCCATGGAAATCCTGCTGCCTCTGTTCCTCCCCCTGCTAATGAACTTGCTCACTCTCTCTTCTTCTCTAACAAATAAATAAATAAAATCTCTAAAAAAAAAAAAGCAATTAGGATACAGAATAGTTCTCCTATCCTGCAACATTTCTTAGTGCTACCCCTTTATAATCACAACCTGCCCCCATCCCCAATCTTTGCAAACCACTGATCTCTTCTTTGTGATTATCATGTAATCATTCTGATGAATGAAATACATAAGCATGTGATCTCTTGAGACTAGTTCCTTTTACCCGGTATATACTACCTTTTGAGATTCATCCAAGTTGTCTGTGTCAACAGTTTGTTCTTTTTCACTGCTAAGTAGTTTCCGTTTCTATGAATGAAGCATATTTTGTTCAACCATTTACCCATGGAAGAACATTTAGATCCTTTCCAGTAAGGGTAAGTCTGAATACAGCAGCTATAAATATTCATATAAAGACTTCTGTGTGAACATGAGTTTTCATTTCTTTGGGGTAAATACTTAGGACTGAGATTGCTGGGTCATACGGTAAGTCTATGTTTTCCTCTATAAGAAACTGCCAAACTGTTTTCCATAGTGTCTATCTCATTTTTGCATTCTTACCAGCAATATATGAGAGTTCTAATCACCCCGTATCCTAGTCAGCACTTGATATTGTCAGTATTTTTTATTTTAGCCAAGGTAATGGATGTGTAGTAGTATCTTACCCTAGTATTAACTTGCTTTTCTCTAGTGGCAAATAATTTTGAACATCTCTTCATGTCTTCACTTAATCTTCTCATAACCTCTAATGAAGTGTTGAAGTCTTTTGCCCACTTTTAAATTGAATTGTGTGATTTTCTACTGTTGAATTTTTAGCAATCCTTATACATTCTAGATACAAGTGCTTTGTCGAATATATGATTTTTCAAGTACTTTCTCCAGTCAGTAGTTTGTCATTTCATTCTTTTAACAGTATCTTTCACAAAGTAAAAGTTTTTTAATTTTGATGAAGTCCAATTATCCTTTTTTTCTTTTGTGGGTTGGGCTTTTGGTGTTCTGCTCAAGAACAACTTGTCTAGCTTCAGTAGTGAAGATTTTCTCCTATATTTTCATGTAAGAGTTTTATAGACATTGGGGAGGGTATGTGCTTTGGTGAGTGCTGTGAAGTGTGTAAACCTGGTGATTCACAGACCTGTACCACTGGGGATAAAAATACATGTTTATAAAAACTAAAAAATTATATTAAAAAAAAGAGTTTTATAGTTGTGTGTTTTACATTTACTTTTATGATTCATTTTGAGTTAATTTTTGTGTAAAGTTTAGGTGAGCATTCATTTTTTGCATATTATTATCTAATTATTCCAGTACCATTATTAAAAAAACTTTCTATATAAGGATATCCTGTCTTTTGCAAGTGCGTGGTGATAAAAAATATAATGACTTCTAGTACAGTTTTGTGTCACTGCCTTGATTCACGCTGAAGTTCTAGCAATTTTAACCACTTTGCTTCTGCACCAACCATTACTTTAGTACCATCAGTGCAAATTTTAACAAAGTGTAAAAGACAAATGATGACTTAAACTTCTCTGCAATCTACAGGCTTCATTTTGAAAAATGCTATGTCACAGCATTTTATCCTATTCTCCTCCTATTCATTTCTATTCCCTCACATTCTCCACTTTTTGCTAACTCCTTTTTATTCTTTAGTCTGGGACCCATAAAACACAGTAAATATTTTTCCTATGTGCTCCTATAACACATCATACAATGTAAACAATATTTAAGGAGAATGAGATGCTGTTATTTTCAAATCTAAAAATGATCAAGACATCAGCAGTAGAAACCAAGAGCATAAATTAGAACTAAATTTACTTGTTACATCAAGTACCCTCCTTCACTGAACACCAGGTACGACATGCAACTGATGAATCACTAAATTCTACCCCTGAAACTAGCAATATGGTGTATGTTACCTAAATTGAATTAAAATTTAAAAATTTAAAAAAGAAGTAAATTTACTAGTTCTTCTTTGACTTACTACTTCATTTATTTTTTTTTAAGCTTAGAAGCATTTGATACTATGTGCTAAGCCCAATTCTAAGTTTGAGATGTCATAATTAGTTGGAACTCATCAAACAAACAAATAGACCTTACTCTATGAAAGACTTTGTAAAGAATAAAACAAAACAAAAACAAAAGAAAAAAAAAACAAGTTTAAGACTGGGAGGAAACATTTGCAAACCACATATTTATTAAAGACAAAAATTTAGAATATATAGAAAAAACTTCTAAAATTCAACAGTTTTTTTAAAAGAATATAAATCAAAATGAGCCAAAGGTGTGAATAGACATTACTCCAAAGAGGATATACAACTGCAAATAAGCACATGAAAAATTTTTAACTTTATTAGCCTTAGGAAAATACAAAATAAAACTACAGGGAACTATCACTACACATTTATTAGAATGGCCAGAGTAAAATATAATGACAACACAAAATGTAACAGCATGCAATCAAACTGAATCATTCATATATTGCTGATGAGAATGTAAAATGGTACAAATCATTCTGGAAAAATTTTGACTGTTTATTATAAATCTAAACATGCACCTGTCTTATAACCTACCAAATTCACTCTTGCTAATTTATTCCAGAAAAATGAAAAGTTATGTTCACACAAAAACTTACACACAAATTTTCATAAAGAATTCATTTATAACAGCCCAAGCTGCAAATAACCCAAATGTCTTTCAGTGGCTGGATGTTTAAACAAATTGGTACATCATATCATGGAACATTACTCTGCAAGGAGAAGGAATAAACTATTGATGTATGTAAAAACTTGGATGAATATCCAGAGAATTGTGCTGAGTAAAATAAAGCTCATCCCCCAAAATTACACATTGTATGATTCAATGATAGAATATTTTTGAAATAACAAAATTGAATGGATGAAAAGCACATGAATGGTTTCCAAGAGTTAGGAAGAGAGGAAGCAAGAGGAATGGTTATAAAAGGACACTAGAGGAAAACTTATGGGAAGTGAACTGTTCTGTATCTTTACTTTGTTGGTGGATCCATGCACATACATATATGATCAAACTGCATTGAATCAAACCCATACATGTACATACAAAGGAAGTGAAACACGAATAAGTTAGGTGAATTTCAACAATGTCAACTCTCTGTTTGCATTGTATTCAAGTTTTGTAAGATGCTATTATCGAGAAAAATTAAGTAAAAGGTAAATGAGATCTCTCTCTCTCTTTTTCTTTCTTTTTTTTTTTATTTCTTCCAACGGTATGTGAATCTACAACTATCTTAAATTAAAAAGTTTAATTAAAAGAAAACATATTAAAGTTGCAGGGTATGAAAGTAACACATAAACCTACTATGTTTCCATGCATTAACAACAAATAATCTGAACAGGAAATTAAGAAAACAATGACATTTACTACAACATCTGCAAGAATAAAATACTCAGGAATGAACTTAACAAGGAGGTGAAAGATCTGTACTCTGAAATCTAAAAAAACAAAAAAACAAAAACAAAAACAAAACAAACAACAACAACAAAAAAAAAAACTGTTGAAACAAAGTAAAAAAAAAACATAGGTAAGTAAAAAGACATCCCATGTTCATGGATTGGCAGACAATATTATGATGTCAATACTACTCAAAGTGTTCTAGAGATTTAATGTAATTCCTATCAAATTCTCATTCTGTTTTAGTAGAAATAGAAAAATAGACCTAAAATTCATAAGGAATCTCAAGAGATACCAAATGGCCAAAACAGTCTTGGAAAAAAAAAGACAAAGTTGACAGACTCAATTATTTCAAAACCTTCTACAAAGTTATATTAATCAAAACAGTGTTGTACTGGCATAAAGACAGATGCATATAGACCAATAAAATAGAATAGAAAGCCCAGAAACAAACCCTTACAAATGATGGTGGAAAAACTGGATATCCACATGCAAAAGAATAAAGATGCACGCTTACCTTACATCATGTACAAAAAATAAACAAAATTGATCAGATATGTGCAAGCTAAAATGTATAAGCTAAAACTATTAAAATCTTAAAAGAAAACATAGGATGAAAGCTTCATGATATTGGATTTGAATATTGGATTGATGTTCTTGGCTATAATACCAAAGTCCAGGCAACTAAAGAAAAAAAAAATTGTTGCACAGGACTTCATCAAAATTAAAAAGTTTTGTGCATCTTGGGGTGCCTGGGTGGCTTAAGCCTCTGCCTTCAGCTCAGGTCATGATCCCAAGGTCCTGGGATGGAATACCGCATCAAACTCTCTGCTCAGCAGGGAGCCTGCTTCCTCCTCTCTCTGCCTGTCTCTCTGTCTCTTAGCCTAGTTGTGATCTCTGTCAAATAAATAAACAAAATCTTTAAAAAAAAATGTTTGTGCATCCAAGGACATTATTGACAGAGTGAAGTGGCAACACATGGAATAGAGGCAAATATTTGCATATCATATACCTCTCCAGAATAGATAACGAACCCCTATCGTTCAACAACAATAGTGAAACAAATAATCCAATTTAGAAACAATATAGAATTTGAACAGACATCTCTCCAAAGAAGATACACAGATGGCTAGTACATAAAAAGATATGCAACATCACTCATTTTTAGGGAAGTGCAAATCAAAGCCACAGTCAGATGTTACATTATACTGGCTAGGAGGCTACTACAAAAAATAAAACAAACAAACAAACAAACAATAAATAAAATAAAAAAAGAAGTCAAGGAAGCTATGGAAAAATCAGAACACTTGTACATTGCTTGTGGGAATATGAAACAAAGCAGGTACTGTGGGAAGAAAGTATGACAATTTGTCAAAAAATTTAAAATAAGGAATTGAAAAAGATATAAACAAATGGAAAAATATCCCATGTTCATGGATCAGAAGAATTAACATTGCTAAAAACTATCCAAAGCCATCTATAGCTTCAATGCAATTGTTATCAAAACTTCAATGGCATTTTTCACAGGTTAAAAAAAAATCCTAAAATTTGTATAGAACCACAAAAGACCCTGAACAGCCAAAACAATCCTTTTTTAAAATTTTACATTTTATTGTTTCATATCATCTCAACAATAATTGAAAATTTTTCTCAAACATTACACTCAGCTATTTAAAAAAAAAAAAAAAAGATTTTGTTGTTTATTTGAGGGAGAGTAAGAGAACTCAAGCAGGAGGAGTAGCAGGCAGAGAGAGAAGCAGACACCCTGCTGAGCAGGGAGCCTGACTCAGGGCTAGATCCCAGGACTCTGGGATCATGATCTGAGCCTAAGGCAGATGCTTAACGGAATGAGCCACCCAGGTGGCCCAGCTATTTTGATAGATTGTATCTATGGAGGATCATGAAAGCAAATTAGGAGGTAAAACAGGGCAGACTGGCAGAAACTTCGCTTCAGAGAAAACGAAATATGTAGGACACGGCAGAAACTAGTAGCTCAATTAAGCATTTAAAACCATGATTTTATAACACCAATTACAGTAAAATGTGTAGCTTAAGGCAAAAACAAAACTCATTCATACTGCATTGACATCAATTCTTGACCATTTTTACTCTTCTGGAAGAACAAACCTGGAAGCATCCTACTTCCTGTTTTCAAACTATACTACAAAACTGTAGTAATCAAAACAATATGGTACTAGTATAACATTAAACACAGACCAATGGAACAAGATAAAGAGCCAAGAAATAAATCCTTGCAAATTCAGTCAACTAATACTTGACAGGAGAGGCAATAATGCTCAGTGGCGAAAGGAAAGTCTCCTCAATAAACAGTGTTAGAAAAACTGAAGAATTTTAATACAGAAGAATGAAACTGGATTCTTATTTTACACTACTCACAAAAATGAACCTAAAATGAATTAAAAACTTAAGTTTAAGTCTTAAACTGTAAAATTCCTGAAAGTAAGCATAGGGGAAAATCTTCTTAACATTGATCTTGGCGTTGATTTTTTTGGATGTGTCACTGAAAGCACAAGCAACAAAAGGTGTTAATAGAACCTACAGAATGCAAGAAAGTATTTATATAGCACATATATGATAAGAGGTAAATATCCAACATATGTAAAGAACTTATTCAACTTGGTAGTAAGGAAAAAAAAATCCCTTTTAAAAAATAGACAGAGGAACTAAATAGAAATTTTGCCAAAGAAGGCATTCAGATGCCCAACAGATACAAGAAAAGGTGCTTGATATCACTAATTTTCAGGGTCAGGGAAGTGCGAATCAAAACCACAATGAGATGTCACCTTACATCTGTTAGAAAGGCTTGTCATCTAGAAAACAAGAAATAGCAAGTGTTGGTGAAGCTGTGGAGAAAAGGGAACTATTGGTGGAATATAAACTGGTACACTCATTGTGGAAAACAGTATGGAGGATCCTCAAAAAATTAAAAAGAAACAGTGCCATATGACCCTGAATTCCCATCTTTGGGTAGATAACTAGAGGAAATGAAAATAGGGTCTCTGGGATATATCCTCTCTATTGTGGTCATTGCAGCATTATTCACAATACTCAAGACATGGAAACAACCTAAGTTTCCATCAACAGATGAGTGGATACAAAAGATGTGGTAATGTATACACAACGTAATATTATTCAGTCTTCAAAAAGAATGAAATTCTGTTATTTGCAACAACATGCTTAAAACTGGAAGGCATTATGCTAAGTGAAATAAGTCAGTCAGAGAAAGACAAATATTGTGTGATCTTTTTTGTATATGAAATCTAAAATAAAAACCCAAACTCTTAGGAACAGAAAGTAGAATGGCAGTTACCAGGGACAGAAGCGTGTGGTGGATAAGGGGAGATGTTGGTCAAACGGCTTGAACTTTCAGATATAAGAAGAATATATTCTGGGAACCCAATGTACTGCATGCTGATTATAGTCAACAACACTATATTACATACATGAAAGTTGCTAAGAGAGATATTAGATGCCCTGACCACAAAAAAGAAATGTTAAAATGTGATGTGATGGAGGTGCTCGTTAAGTTATGCTCTCCATAATATCACAATATATGTGTATTAAATCAACATATTGTACACTTTAAACTCACAGTGTTATATGTCAATGTCCTTGATGGGGACCAAAACTGAAAACAGAAAAGAAATAATTGATCAGGGAGACCTAGGTGGCTCAGTGGGTTAAAGCCTCTGCCTTTGGCTCAGGTTATAATCTCAGGATCCTGGGATCAAGCCCCACATCGGGCTCTCTGTTCAGCAGGGAGTCTGCATCCCCTTCTCTCTCTCTGCCTGCCTCTCTGCCTACTTGTGAACTTTGTCAAATAAATAAATAAATAAATAAATATTTTAAAAGAAAAAAAGAAAGAATTGATCAGAGGAGACCATTAGAAACATAAATGTCTAACCGCAAACAGAAGTGTCTAAGGAAAAAAATATTTTAATGTAAAGGTATGATGCAGAATAAATTTAGGATGAAAAGATGAATTAAATTTAGTTCCTTGATGATAATGCCAGAAAGGAAAACAAAATGTTGACAGTACTGCATTATTAACAGGGACTGTAAGAAGCAAGAATTATCTCAAAGAAAAAAATTTCAAAAAAATTGTAAATGGCTTTATACGTCCCTTAGATGCTGAATCTGGAAAGTAATAACTATCATGGTAAGAAACATGGTTTTTGTGGACATCACATTCCTTATCTTTAAAATGAAGTTCTGGATTAGATTAGGGATATTAAACACAATACCCTCCTGCTGGCCTCCCTCCTTAGCACCCATGGCAGGCACTGATAACAGATCAAGGGATTTCTTTGCTGAGACCAGACCCAGCTCCATGGCCCTTTTCTACCCAGACACACAGCCACTATCCATCAACTCCTTTATTGCTCAAAATAGAATTAATTTGCTCTTCTCAGTTTTGATATTAAATAACATGCCTTCCAATGTTAGGATTCTATATTTATTTAACTAACTGGAGTATTCTAGAGTGATAATTTTGTGATGTTTAATTTGGAAATGTCTTAATATATTTTATGCCAGAAATATTTATTATGCCAAAAAAAAAAGGCATAAATGCTAACAGGATCAAAGGAAATAACTGTTAACTTTAAATTACAATACAAAGATGAATTCCCAATTAAGGGCACCTGGGTGGCTCAGTGGATTAAAGCCTCTGCCTTCGGTTCAGGACATGATCTCAGGGTCATGGGATCAAGCCCCACATGAGGATCTCTGCTTAGAGGGGAGACTGCTTCCCCCTCTCTCTCTGCCTGCTGCTCTGCTTACTTGGATCTCTGTCAAATAAATAAATAAAATCTTTTTAAAAAATTCTCAGTTAAATCTCATGGTCAGGATTATCAATGCAAACTGATAGGTATCCTACCTTCACTATTTGTGAGCTAGTCCTATATTATTTGTAATAAAGATTGTGGAATGATTTATTTCCACATTATTTTACCTATGTCCAAATAATTTTTTTTTAAATTCAACGAAGAAAGAGAGAGCACACAACCAGAGGGAGCAGAAGGAGAGGGAGAAGCAGGCTCCCCGCTTGAGCAAGGAGCCCCACGTGGGGTTCAATTCCAGGACCCGGGGATCATGACCTCAGCTGAAGGCAGACACTTAACTGACTGAACCATCCAGGCACCCCTTCAGCTAAAACGTTTTAAATAGGGGAACATTATCAATGTCTACAACTGATTGAAGTAAACGAATGTATTGAATAAAATATATTATATAAGCTAATTTATTACTTTTAAAAATGTAATCACAAACCATGATAAACCACAAGCCCCTTGAGTAAACTCGAGTGAACTGCTCAAGCATTCAAGTAACTAAGAACATACCATTGACCTTAGTGACCAGATGGTTTTATTGAGTCATTTTCCTGTTTTCCACAAAGCCAAATTACTACATTCCTGAAAATCTTCTCTATTTCTAAGTCAGAACATCGCCCACTGCTTCAGTACTCAAGCTTGCTGATGTACTGTGGATGATGGTACTATGCCTTCCCGGATGCAGGAAATGTTAATAACAGAGAAAGAACCAATGAAGAGCAGAACCTCTTGAAGAATACTTAATTTTTTTTTTTTTTTTTATAATTTATGATGGGATTATATGATTCATGTCAGAACTAAAAACTTTAAAATTCTTCCCTTTCTCCAGGCTTCGCCATAATTAAAAGTTTATGAATTAACCTTGTTTTTGTTTTGTTTTGTTTAGATTTTATTTTTTATTATTTATTTAATTGGCAGAGGGGCAAGAGACAACGAGAGAGGGAACACAAGCACAGGGAGGGGGAGAGGGAGAAGCAAGCTTTCCACCAAGTGCAGAGCCCGATGCTGGGCCAGATCCCAGGACCCAGGGATCATGACCTGAGCTGAAGAGAGAGGCTTAATGACTGAGCCACCCAGGCACTCTGTGTATGTCTTGTTATATTCAGTGGCATACAAAAGAGATGAAATAATCTTTCTTCTTTAATATTTACTATAGCATATATGGTCTTAATGCAGGTGAGCTAACATTTGATAGATCTCTACAGTATTTGCCTGTTGTTTTTCTTTTTTATCTTTTGATTCCTTTCACCAGTTTCTCTCACCCATTCCTCCCACCTCTGGCAACCACCAAAATCCTCTTTGCATCTATGAGTCTGGTGGTTTGGTGTTGATGATATTTAGGTTCAATGTATAAGAGAGAAAAAATATTTGTCCTTCTCTGCCTGACTTATTTCACTTAGCATAATGCCTTGATGTTCATCCAAGTTGTCACAAATGACAAAATTTCACTTTTATATAGCTAATATATATATACATATATATATAGTGCATTATATATAATAGATGTTATATATAATAACAATAGCAAAGCAAGTGTCCATCAATGAATGAATGGATAAAGAAATGGATAATTCATTATATGTAATATATATAATATATATTTGTGTGTGTGTGTGTGTGTGTATTCCACAATTTCTTTATCCATTCATTCATTGGTGCACACTTATATTGCTTCCATATCTTGGTTATTGTGAATAATACTGCAATGAGTAGAGGCATGGATTGGATTGTGGTGATGGCTGCACAACAATATAAATGTATTTAATAGCATTGAATTGTAATGATAAAAAATAAATAAAACATTCTACCTTGCACAGATATGTATACTATCCATGTGCTATGGTTTTAAAAGAACTTTGATTCTTACAATTTAGTCATAAAGCCTTATAATTTGATCCTAATGCATTTTTAAGACAAAGAATATTTAACCAGAAACTAAAGAAATAACTGTGGAGTGAATATATGAATTGAAACATAGCCAGTGATATCATGTATTCTGCATTTCCAGAGTTGAAAGCTTACTTCTCTTGAGGTGTGATTCTCTCATACTAAAGGTGAAAAACAAATAAAGTATTGCTCTGTTGCTTCATCACCTTATTAAGAAAGGTTGACTCTGTGCTTAGCTAGCAGGAAAATAATTTATTTCTCTGTCACTTTATTTATTCACCTACAGCAAGGTAAATATAAGGTGTTACTTGTTATTTATTTAGCTTTTTTAAGATACCTACCCCATTACCGAAAACATATCCTATTAGGAAAGCAATTCTCTTCTCTTGTTTAGGTAGTAAGTATATCAGAATTATTTATAGAAAAAGTTTTCTACATATAAAATGTTAGCACCTCTAAGGAAAGATATGAAAACTTTAAAGAAAATTAATTTGCAATATTACACAGCTGTAGTCATGTAAGTGATTATAGTAAAATTGAAAGCAGTAGTCTTCTCCATACTTACAACATTTGATTATGTATCTCAATTTCAATGGTTTTAAAAGAGGCTATAATTGAGTTGAGTCAAATAGATTCTTACATGGATAAGCCCATATTCAGCTTTGTAAAGTCTTTGAAAGACAGATAATTTAATAATTATGGCACAGTTATATTTGAAATAGAAGGATATTTAGGGCATTTTAAAAAACCTGCATACTTTTACAACTTTTACAACTGATACTCTTTGTAAACTGGGGAGACCTGTAGTTGCTAAGTACCTAATCCTAATGCCCCTATGGATGAGTCTTCCAAATCCTAGTCAACTTCTTTGTGTTATGAGAATGGAAAGCTTGAGAAGAGATATCATAAGTGTGCCTGAATAGAAGAGAAATACATTAGTCTTATTTATAATAGAACAGACCAATGAAAGGGGCTCCAGAAATTGACTATCAGACCTCTTTGAACCTCCTTCCAAGAAATCATGGTTGTCTGAGTGTCCCTAAAATAAATTGAAAATGTTACAACAAAGGACCTTTCCAGGACGAGGCATGACCCAGCAGCTTCTTTCTCAGTCTGTTCATAAAGTTTCATTGTGGTCCATTACAGACAATAGAGAGCAAAAATTGCAGACCGTGTATTTCTTTATAAAAGGAAGGAATATTTCCATATATAAAAACAACATTCTTCTGTTGGTCACCCTGAACTGCACTTGCTATGACTTTGGAAAGTGGAGGGAGCATTCCTTTTTTTCCCCCCCTTGTGGTTCTCTGGAATTAGATGTTCAGTGGTCCTGTGAATCCTCACTTGACGATTGCTTTTCAAATATTTAAATTTTTCTAAAGGATATATTAGACCACAAATCATTCTGGAGTGGAGAGAGAGGGAAAAGTAAGCAGAGGAAAGAGGAGTCTAGGATGAGTAAGTCAGCTGTTCAGCAGGCTCCCCAGAAATACAGCCAGTAACAAAATCACAGTGGCTAAAGGAGTCTAGCTGTTATCAGGCACATATTTATATTGAAAGGGTCTGATCTATAAGGGGTGGAGGTTAGCTTTTTATGATAATACTACCAGTCGGAAGGATAATGATATAATTGTGTTGGGAGACTCTACCAATGTAGAACTGTAGGACAAAGGCAGGCTTCAGATCTCAAGAAGTTACAAAATCAAAGCAGGCAATCAGGGCCAGAGCTAGGTTGGGATTCAATATCTAGAGATACACGAAAATATACAGGTACTTTAGTAGTTGGAGTAGAAGTCAGGTCCTAGAGATGGAGCACACAGAAGGGTTATTGAAGGTAAAGCTAAAGTTCAAGAGATACACGGTGTTTTCAGTGCAACACAGGCTATAAATACAATCAATTCTATGTAACTGGTTGGAATAGAGTTCTTAATATATCACCCAGGCCAAAATATATGTAACTGAACCAAAGAATCAGAACCAAAACTATTCTTGGAAAAAAGACATACAACTTCTCTTGATTACAAAATAGATTATTCCCCCATTTGACTGGTTATGCCTAATCTTTATTTAAAGATTTTATTTAAAGATTTTTTTATTATAATTTTTTATTTATTTTATTATATATTTTATTATTTATTTTATTATAATTTTTTATTATAATTTTTATTTTTTTATTATAATCTTTATTTAAAGATTTATGTAGATGTAGAGTTAATAGCTAATTAAAATATTCTTTTAAAATGGGAAGTACAACTGAAAACATTATATGGTTGTATGCTTAGTTGTTGAAAACCATTTGAGTAAATTCAACACTCATTCATTTTAAATATCCTTAGCAAACTAGAAAGAGAAGGAACTCTAATCTGGCAAAAATTATCCCAAAACCAACAAACAAAAACCTTTGCACCAAACAATATATTCAGTAGTGTAATCTTGAAAACTTTCTTTAAGATTGGGAAAGAGACAATGACCACCACTATGACCAAGTTTATTCAACAATTGACCAGATACCTTAGCATAATGAGGCATAAATAAATAAACAAATAAATAATGGCACAAGGGAATAGTTATCATTTAAGACAAATGACTCTATATGTAGAAAATCCATATGATTTTCTACAGACATGCTGTTAAAATTATTAAGTAGGGTCACCTGGGTGGCTCAGACATTAAGCATCTGCCTTCAGCTCAGAATCCTGGGATCGAGTCCTCTGTCAGGCTCGCTGCTCAGCAGGAAGACTGCTTCTCCCTCTGCTATTCCCTCTGCTTGTGTCCCCTCTCTCACTGTGTCTCTCTCCATTAAATAAATAAAATCTCAAAAATATAAAAATAAACAATAAAATAAAATAAAGTTAGTAAATAAATTTAGTAAAGTTTGTGGATACAAAGTAGAAAAAGGCTATATATATATGTATATATATATATATATACATTCCTACATATCATAAAAAGATAAAAGTAGTTATTAGAAGAAAATTTAATAGAAAATCTTGGTAATCTTGGAGTAATCAAAAATAATTTTTAAGACATGAAAAGGCAAAAAATAAATAAATAAAAAGGCCAACAAGCATATGAAAATATGTTCATGTCATGAAGCATCAGAAAAATGTGAATCAAAACCACAATGAGATAACACCTCACACCAAGTAAAATGGCTACTATAAAAAGAAGTGAAACAAAACAAAAAGCTGAAAATAACAAGTGTTAGAAAGAATATGGAAAAATTGGAACCCTTGTCTCTGTTGCTGAGATTGTAAAAATGGTGCAACTCCTATGGAAAACAGTATAAAATCTCCTCAAAAAGTTAAAAATAGAACTATCATATGGTCCAACAATCCCACTTCTGGGTATATATCCAAAAGAATTGAAAGCAGGTTCTCAAAGAGATATTTCTAACCCATGTTCATAGCAACACTATTCAAAATAACCAACGAGTAGAAAAAATCCAAATGTAGACAAATACATGAATAAATAAAAGTAGTACATACACATAATGGAATATTATTCAGCCTTAAAGGAAGGAAATCTTGTCACATGTTACAACATAGATCATCTTTGAGGAAATTTTAAGTGAAATAAACCAGTCACCAAAACAAAGCAAATTATAAGTGAAGTAAACCAGTCATACAAAAAAGCAGGATGCTTGGGTGGCTCAGTTGGTTAGGCAACTGTCTTCAGCTCAGGTCATGATCCTGGAGTCCCAGGATCGAGTCCCATATCAGTCTCCCTGCTCAGCAGGGAGTCTGCTTCTCCCCTTGACACTGTCTCCTCTCATGCTCTCTCTCTCTCTCTCATTCTCTCAAATAAATAAATAAATAAATAAAAGGAAATACTGTATGATTCCATTTGCTTAAAATATGTATACAGTAGTTAAAATTACAGAAAGAGAAAGTGGAATGGTGATTACCAGGAGCCAGAGGTGGGGCGGGGAGGAGGAGGGAAAGAGTATTTGTTGTTTAATGAGTATAGAGGCTCAGATTTACAAGATAAGAAAGTTCTGGAGTTCTTTTTCACAACAATGTGAATATACTATGGAATAATGTAAATGTACATTAAAGTGTATACTTAAAAATGTTTAAAATGATAACAAATAAAAAGGGGTGTCCGGGTGGCTCAATTGGTTAAATATCCAACTCTTGATTTTGGCTCAGGTCATTATCTCTGGGTCATAAGATCAAGCCCCATGTCAAGCTCCACACTCAGCACAGTCTGTTCCAGATTCTCTCTTCCTCTCCTGTGCCTCCCTGCTTTTGCATGATCTCTCTCTCTCTCTCCCTCTCAGTTTCTCTCTTAAAAAAAGAAAAGAAAAGTACTAAATTAGACCATATTAAAATTAAGATTTTTTTTTTTAAATCAGGATTTACCATTAAAAGCCTGAAAAGGCATTTGGTAGAATGAGAGACTATATTCACAATATATCTATTAACAAAGTGGTATCTATCTAGAATGTATTTTTTAATTCTCAGAAATCAATACGAAAAAGACATATTGTAGAAAATGGGTAAATTTTGTACAGAAATGAAAAAAAGAAGATATTTAAATGGCAAATAAATTTATGGACACCAAACTAAAAAAATAACAAACTAAAATAGTACTGTAGAAAAAAATGTCTGAGTGAAGAAAGACAGATAATACCAAGTGTTGATGAGGGTATGGGTAAACTGGGAACTCTCTTATACTCTGAGTGAAGAGTAAATTGGTACAACTTCTTTGGACAACTCTTTGTCAGTATCTACTAAACCTGAATACCTTTCAAGGTTTATGTCCAAAAGAAATATGTGCATTTGTTCACCGAGAGACAACTAATAGGAATTCATAGCAGACATACTAGACAGCTGCTAACAGTAATATTTGAAATTAATCAACTGGCTGGAAGAGTAGCCCTGTAAATGCATTCTAGTGCATTCCCATCACATGCAAGACTTTCAACAATAAGACTCAATGGTGTTGAATGATTAGAGTCAATGAATGTAATGGCTCCCCCTAAAAAGTTCCATGTATATAATGGATTCCACTTATATAACTAATCTCTGTGTCAGAGGTCAGTTGGTGAGAAGTCATGCATTTTCAATCTGAATGCTTGTTATAAGGATATGTTCAGTTTGTGAAAATCCATCTTGATGAACACTTATCTACATACTTTCCTATAGATTATAGATTATGATTTAATAAAACAGTTAAATAAATACTTAATTCATAAGGAAAGTGTTCAAATTTTTCTCTGTTTTTCACCTTCTCTGTCCTTCATCCACTTGGTCATAGAGCTCTATGAATATCATCTTATAAACACTTCCAAAAATGTTTGAAAATTTTCTGTTTCCAGTGCCACTTTCTGCTTTCTCTGCCTACCCACCCACAGCACGTTATCGGTTCACTCAGTAACATGTATGAAAACATACACAAGGTGTTCTGGGACTCTCCTTGAACTAAGGATACACAATGAACAAGAAGGGTACTGTGTCCTCTGGCATCACTGATGCGTGGGTCTCATATACCATCTGTCACAGTGATGGTTTCACAATGCCGGCCTCACCCCAGTCAGACCAATGGGAATCCTCCCCAGCATTTTACTCGGGGAACGGCATGAGTTGTTGCAAACTTCTTGGGAAGTATTTTGGGAATGTTTATTAAACTACACACATGCTCCTTGATGGTCAGATATCCTTTTAGAAATTCATCTGACAAATATATATAACCTGGAAATCCTAAAAGTCCATGAATGTCATAACTTTTCTTTCCTTTTACATTATTTTTCTCTCTGTTTCGAGCCTTTTTTGCATTCTTTTCCTCCTTTTGATCACTCTTGTATTCCAGAATCCCCTTGCCACCCTCAACACATCCACTTTGCTTGATGGGCTTATACTTATCCCCTGGGGCTCAATTGACATATTTCTGCTTCTAGAGAGTTCCTAGTCCCTCAAGCTCTATGAGATAGGATGCTCTCTTTTACTTCAATTGTATTCCATGATGCTTACTGTATATCTTCCAATAAATGCTCTAAAGAATTAATTATGATCTGCCTGATTCAGTTCAAAAGCAATAGAGTGGTTAAAAGAACCCATGTAGCCAAAAATAATTTCAAGATACAGCAACACTTTTGTTTTCTCAGATACCTTGAGGTGACTCTTAGCCCCCCAACAATAGCTATAAAAATCCCCATGCTTCCTATCCCTAATGTATTACCCTCATAAACCATAGCGATTTTCCACAAAATTCTTCGTCCTAAGATGAATCTTCTAATCATTTTTATTGTTCTCCTTCCCTGCTTCTTTCCTCTTAGTATTCCATCCCCAAAACCCAAGAGCTCATTTGGCAAGCCAATTCTCCCATAGAGAGGAGAAAGAGACTGGAGGAGACCAAGCCGGTGTCCTCTTTAGTATGCACAGGTAGAGAAAAGCTGGCACTCTTCTTATATTAATAACTGTTAGCCCATCTGTTAGCCCATGAAACATCTGTTCTAACAAGTATGACTTCACTCTATGATTGGTATGTACTTGACTGATTCTCACTAGAATGGAAGCTTCTTGAGTTCAAGAATCCTATCTTTATCATTCTTTAGAACACTTTTGTGCTTGCATAAATATGTATTGAATGACTGATAGAGTGAATTCTTTATCCTGTGATTCTAACCTCATACATTTAAATGACTTTATAAGTGCAGTGATATTTTCATTGAGATTTTTGAGACTGGATTACTTATACTTTAATCAAAACATACCATTGTATACATTGTGTATCATGGAGAAAATTTCAGTGAGGCTTTTTTTTTTTTAATTTATGGAAAGTATAATATCTTGGACTATTCTTATTTTGAGCAGTCAAGACTGTTACAAAATTCACTCTTTGTAAAGAGAGCACAGATTATGACTCAACATAGCTTACACACAGAAAGTACATTGCTTTGATCTTAGGACCCAGCAGAATGCAGGTTGAGCCTAACTCTGTATTTCCAATTGGGAATTCTAGGCAAGAAAGATTCTATATGTCGATGAGTTCAGCAAGGACTTGGAAAATTTCCCTAGGGCTTAATGAAGATGCTAGATAAAAGATGCTCTACTGTGCAATCTTGAGGCTTTGTGGTACACAGCAGGTCCCTTTCAGAGAAATCTCAGGGTAGGGACATGAACTGGAAAACATAAATATCAAATCATATTTTTATGGCTGAAGTAATCTCAAATGAAATTTTGCTGGTGAGGAAGAAATTTCTGCAAGTACAGAACTGTAATGATCTGTTCTCTTTGTTCCCATCAGCCCTACATAGTCTTTATTCTCTATCTTCTTATTTGAATTGGGTTTTTTAAATTTGTTTTGTTTTGGGGGTTTTGTTTGTTTTGATTTGGTTTCTTGTAAAAATTTAAAGATCACATTCTCATCAGATTTATTTGCTTTCCCAGAATAGTGCTTCATTAGCTTTCTGAGTTTATTTATTATATTAGAGGATTGTGGACTTTAATTAAAAATGGTTGCTTGGTTTGATGGTATTTATAGTGTGACTAATTATGGGTTTCATTCTTAATAATAAAAATGTGTAGAAAAAAAATCACTCACTAGTCTTTTATCACACTACTCTGCCTCATACCCTAAAACTGCCATTTTAAACTCATATAAAGTATTGTTAAACAAAACCAACATTATCTCAGTTTCTGAGTTCGTGTAAGTAGGTCAAGACTAAAACCCAGATCACCGAAATATCTAATAAAATCCTAGAACTCTATTGCTGGAAGGAATCTGGAGAACACCTAATCTACTCATTTTGCAGATGATAAAATGAGGTCTTGTGAAGTTAATTTTCTTGACCAGTGTTACCTGTCTATTTGTAGATAGAACCAAGATTAGAACTTCAGCCCCAGACCCTAGTAGCAAGCAGATTCTCTCCATCTACTCCAGTCCCAATGGTTCGTTTTGTTTTGTTTTAAGATTTTATTTATTTATTTGAGGGAGAGAGCATGAGCAGGGAGAGAGGCAGAGGGAGAAGCAGACTCCCAGCTGAGCAGGCAGCCCAACACAGGGGTCTATCCCAGGACCCCGAGACTATGACCTGAGCTGAAGGCTCAGGGTGACTGAGCTCAGGGTGACTCAAGCAACTGAGCCACCCCGACACCCCTTGACCCAATTTTTTTTTCTTTTATCATTGTTGTCATTATTATACTGGACCAATGTAGCAAATTCAAATAGAAATACTTGGGTTTATTTTATGATGTGAAATGGTAATTATCTCATAAAACAGTTTTTAAATTTACTTATTCAGGAGTTTAATGTCTCTCCTTCAAAAGCCAACAAAGAAGTTTTTCAGCAAAAAACTTAAAAGACAACAAGTTCTTATAGTTCATCTTTCTGCTCTAAGAGTTAATCCTAACATTTATATAGAAATATTAAAATACTAAGTCAATATTTAAGCTTTACATACCCCCCCCACACACACACACAAGCAATTGACTTCTTTAGTGAACAATGGAAATGAACTGCTGGAGTCTGACCTCATTAACACAGGAGGTGCTTCTGAAAAAGACATGAGTTTTAAGAATCTGATCACCAGCAGACAAGATACACCATAACCAAAACAAAGCTAACAACAAAATCAATGTGCTATGTGGAGAAATCCAGAAACTTAGTCCCTTACTAGACCTAGCTTAGAGTCATGATGAGTTTCAGAGTGAGAGGCAGGATTGATATTATCAAGAAAATGTGAAAACATTTCTATTAAATAAGTACATTGGCAACTCAAAAAAATTTCCTGTGCATCTGCCAGGGTTAGATACACATGTAAGAAGTTGGTCAAACAATTGAATCATAAAATAAAACTATGAAAATACTGTCTTTATGCAGAATAAAGCAAGGAAAATAATGATAATTTCCATTTATTAAATGCCACCAATATCAAGGAACAATGCCAACCGCAGTGCAAATGTATTATCTCATCTTATCATCACAAAAAGGAATGGTTATTATCCTTATCTAAAAATAAAAGCTTAGGAAAGTTAACTAATTTTCCCAGAGCCCTAAAGCCAGTTGACATTCAGACCACAATAGAGATCCCATTACTTATTGGAATCTCCACTCAAGAAAAATCCAAATCAAATTGACCAACTTCAAAAAATGCTTTTTAAAAAGCCTGGTGGAAATACAGTTTAAACTAATAGCTAGAAAGAATTTAGAGCATGACTGGTGGATTCCCACTCATCTGAGCTTTCCATGTTAGGATGCATTAGGGGTTGGTGGCCTATGGTTTAGCTATCTATTAACAAACAGTCTTTTCCTCCAGTTATTGGTAGCTTGGTTTTCTTGTGACTTTTTCTTAGTTACGAGTGTTATTAAATTTATTTTGCATGTTATTTTTCACATGGAACTTTTGAAGACAGTTGGTAAAACAGTTTACTTTACAGATTAGGATACTTAGGTGCAGACAGTTTAGATATGCTTCACATCCCACAAAACAAAATTGGAAAATATGACGGTCAATTTGCTTGTTACTGAAGTGCTAGCTCTCAATTCTTATCTCAACCACGGCATTCCCACTAAGTAGAAGAAAGCATAAAGGAGCCCTCTAAAACGTCCAGGACAACTAGATAGATGGAGAGGTAGAAAGGAACAGAGAAATTGATATCTTAAAGAAAATCAACCCATGGGTTGTGAGATCAAAAGACATGTACTGAAACTTGGCTAAAACCAAGTATATTTCTCAGAAAGAATGCCTAACAAATATAATAACTATAAAGTGATAATGGAGATGATCCAACATGAGAAGCATGGTTGGGAAGCAACCTGTTCACAAACTAAGCACTGAAACAGTGCTCCTGCCCTGGGTTCTATGGCTTTGGGTGTGATCCTGGACAAGACTTTTGATTTCTCTGTACCTCAGGGTTCCCATAGGCAAAGTGCAAATTCTAACAAATGAACCACGGTGCTGTAGAAGTGTATTTCCTCTTTTAGATGGTGTAGGTTTAGAACAGCCTACAGAGGAAAAGATTAAAGAATCAAACTTCTGGCTTCATGAATGAAAATCATAAAAATATATGAATTGTGGAAATTGGAAGGAAAACATAGTATCTCACAAGGACTCTCCAAAACATGGATTTGGGAAAATCTGGAGTCAGAGGGAAAATGCACACACACACAGTATAATAGAAAATGATCTGATATTACCTACTCAATAGAGGAAAGAAATGCAAAAGTTAAACAAAGAAGGTGAGTTAATAGTCCATCTGAAACACTGCATTTATTTTGTAGAACGATATTATCTCTGTCCTTTGGAATGCTGTAATCATATATATGATATAAATGTTATATATACATATATATTATAAATACTATATACATTTTATTTTTTATACACATATATTTTTTATATACTTCATATACACACACTAAAATCTCTTTTGGCATCATTTCTAAGAATATAATCTTTTGTGGAATGCCTCCATTTCCAAGGATTGTGTTTTTGCCAATTCACTGAATTTCCACATTCTCTAAATACAAGGCATATTGAGTCTAAGTAGTCCTGTACATTGAATAAATCTTTATTACTTTGTCCCTCACACGGTCCACAACATGTTCCCAACAATAAAGGTGTTGTGTATGAATCCAGCAGCCATTTAAATGGTGTACATCACGAACAGATTTAAATGATTTACTGGACCTTATTTTACTGAACAGTAAAATTTCAGTCAAATTGAAAAGACCAGCTTTATTCCTTTCATTTTCAGAATTCATTAAATTTAATGACATTTAGAAAGGCAAAATGACCACAAGATTGGACCATTAATTCTTCTGAAACATGAATGTTCAAAATTAACATTTGAGGAGGAAACAATCAATATCACACAGAAACACTTATTTTGAGCTCTTGGGTCATTGAAGCAGAATCTGACTTATTTTTACAGTATTATAAAGAGATGTAGGAAAGTTGTCTCTAGAAGGATTCATGGCTAATTAAAAATTTCAAGTTGTATAATCTGAAAAATAGTGTTTGCCACAAAATCAGGCATTCAACCTTAAACATGGCATTCTGCGTGCGCAGCTACAATGAGCCGCTCTCATGTGGTGTGCGGTCCTTGACATTTGTCCTAATCCTCAGACCACCCAAATATAGCAATCTGCTATTTGGAAAAGACACCCTGTGAGTTTCTCTTTCTCTTCTTAAAGCCATATTTATAAAGAGCCGTAAGTTATCCGTAGACTTCACTCATCATGCTAATGGCTTCTATAAATACCCTGACAGATGATTCTTCTCTAAATTGTCTAGCAAAGAAAGGATAAGACTCATGTCCTCAGACTATGAAGAAGGCCAGGAGCCAACTTTCCACCTCTGGTGAGCACAGTGAGAAAACCACTGAAGGCCCTACCTCCTAGAATTTTCTGTGTGCCGTGATGCACAAAAAATTCCAGGTAAAGGCAAGACCCCAATGATTCTCCTGAATATTTTTAGACGTTTCACATTATAATGGATTATATTTTTACTTTTTAAAAAATATTTTATTTATTTATTTGAGAGAGAGAGAGAGCACGAGCAAGCACGCTGACACACATGGGGCAAGGAGGGGCAAAGGAGGAATATAGGGAGAAGTTGACCCCCTACTGAGCAGGTAGCCCCCCAGGTGGGGTTCAGTTCCAGGACCCTGAGATCATGACCTGAGCTGAAGGCAGATGCTTAACTGACTGAGCCACACAGGTGCCCCCCTTAAATCTTAAGATTTCTAATTACTTTCTTGAGAACTCTGTTGGGACACAAGTTGTCTATCTATTTTATCTCCCCCTTGAATAAAGTCAACTCCTAAAATAAGATGATCAGTTTGCACTTTCATTACCAGACAAATTTCAACACCTATGCTCTTTTTTATTCACCATAAAATTAGGAGTTGTCACTACCACCTAACACCTGGACTCATCAGACAGAGGTAGCACTACATATAAATTCTACTTCAGGGCAATCTTCTCAACCATAAACAATAAGAAGGTGGTGAATGCAAATAAATATTCGATCATGATTAGAGTGAACATACGATTTATATCCTAACTTCTGATATGGAAAAGAAATGCTATTAGTATTACTACAATCACTAATAGAGCTATAAATACTAAATGATTCATTATGAATATTATTCGAAGACAACAGGCATAAAGCCAGGACTGTCTCTCCTGATGACCAACAGGCACTATGTTGCGTCTGTGACATGCTTAGCCTTTTTAAATTATTTCACACTCACAACATAAATGGATAGCAGGTATCATCATCCCTGTTTGATAGACGAGAAAACTAAGTCTCAGAAAAAAATTAAGTAATTTAGTAAATTGAGGACCTGGGATTTGAACACAGCTGCCCATCTGGCTCAAAGTCTGAGCTTTTCCTGCCATGTTGCTGAGGCAATGAATTATAGAAATAATGGCACTCATTCTCTTAAAAACTGGCTAACAAGGACCATGCTCACTCTTGTTTTCTCTCTCTTGCTCTCTCACTCTCTGTATCATATTTGTATACAGAATTACAGATAACAAACACAGTGGTTAGAGGTCAAAGAGATGGAAAACAATTTTTTATCCAGGAAAGAAAATAAATTGGAATTCACAATCCTTCTAAAACAGATGGCAATATTGGCTTCAGTAAAACTGTTGTTGGATCTTCTGTGGAAGCATTACTTCTTTTGAAACTAAGACCTCCAGATGAGCAGGGATGGAAAGCAAAACTTCTACTAGTGAGTACCATTGAGTTATAATGAGGGAAGCCATTTCCATTACCCCTGCCCCCTTGATCCCTGGGTGTGTGAATCCTAGCTGTAAGAGGAAAAGTATCATATGTAAGATATTGATTTAGACCATAAACCACATTGCCCCACCCCATAAGGCACTGCCAACTACTTGATGGCATAATTGAGTCTCCAAAAGGGTACTCCACCATTTTATCAGGGAAACTGCTTTAAGATGGTTTGAAGCATGGTAAGACCAGCAAAGTCCCTGAGCAGGAATCCATTGCCACACTACTTTTGTTATGAATATGTTCCATGATGGTAAGCAATAATGTTTGAATACTATGAGGGTAAATAAGACATTCTCTAAGTTCACAAATGGTGGTTTTGGAAAAGCAGTGCAGGCTGAGAAAGTAAATCCATATTGAAGGTAAAAATCTATTCCAACAAGAACAAAACGTTGTCCCTTCCATGATGAAGCAGTCCAATGTAATCATCCTGCCTCCAAGTAGCTGGCTGATCACCCTGGGAAATGGTGCCATATTGGATATTCTGTATTGGTTTCTTCTGCTGGCAGACTGGGAGCTCACCAGCGGCTATAGCCAGGTTAGCCTTGGTGAATGGATATCCACGTTGCTGTGCCCATGTATATCTCCATCCCTGCTACCATGGTCACATTATTCATGAGCCCGTCAGGCAATGACAGGAGTAGCTGGAAAAGGTGACTGATAT